>NC_062561.1:204586855-204908201 GCF_022837055.1 Prionailurus viverrinus
TATAATCAGTTTAGGGAATGCAATGGCATTTCTACTGAATCCAACATATCTTAATTACATAGAATTTTAAAGGCACTTTAGTTTGCACTAGCTCATTTAATCCTTAAACTTTGGAAGATAATTTTGTTTTGCAGAAATAAAGGATGGCAACTCAAATTGCTCAAGGTACAGAGTTAGAAAGTGAAAGCTAAGATTAAGAAAGGTGTCATTGTACTTGGAGCTTGATAAGGTCGCTTCTCTCTACACATCTGCATTTTTCCATCAGGGGTAAATGGGAATGCAATAGACAGGTTGAACAGACAGGACCCCGGGTAGAGAACAGTATTCCAAGGTTTGGAAACTGCTTAAATAAACAAATGGTGGTATGTAATTACATGGCTTTCTGGGTAAACTGAAACTAACATAGCACACTGCCTTGCAAAGGAAGCTCTTGGCTGAATTGAATGCCATTGTTCAAATGTTATTCCTTTAGTTTAGCAATCATTTGCGGCAAATAATCCCCAGGCTTCTGGCTGAGGAATCTATCAATGTAACTGTGGTCTCCATCTTGAAAGAAAGATAACAAGAGAGGGAGGGTGAGAGGGAGGAAAGGAGGAAGGAAGGAAGGAAGGAAGGAAGGAGAGGAGGAAGGAATGAAGGGAGGAAAGGAGGAGGGAGGGAGGGTGGGAACAGAGATTTTCATATGACTACAGTACATAATGGGTTTTTTTAAATATTCATAACAGGAGGTTATATAAAATAAAAAGCAGCATGACTATACAAAGGTAATTCTTTTTTCCTCACTAAAATGTTTCAAATGAATCTAATTCTCAACAAAGTTAACAATTTTATCAACTGACAACTGATTTTGAAACAATCTTTGGGATGGAGCAAATTATATAAACAGAAATATATTAACATTACTTCTTAGTGCTAAGAACCTAAATTCCACATATTTCATCAGCTATATTATTAACCATCTGTGAAATTGTGGAAAATTCACTTAACTCCTCTGGGCCTCAGTTTCCTATCCTTGCAAAATACTGTTCAGTTTGAGTAGGACTCTGAAACTATCATGCTATTAATGAAAAAAATAAAAACAAAAAAGAAAACTATAACACATCTACATACTCAAGCTTTTGAGTTACTGCCCTTAAAATACTTTCAAAATAACATGTAATTAATACCAGAGATTGAAGATAGCTCAGTCCCATCAGTTAGTCATATATGAATAAAATTACCTTAAAATCAACATACTATATTTCAAATGAAATCTTTCAGTGTGTACTCTGAGCAGAATGAGAGGTCTAATCACAGGTTAACATATGAAATATTTGTCTCAAAATAATGCACTTGACAGTTACAGGTCTCGTCATTAAAATTCCTTTTATTTTTCCTCCAGTGAAATTTAAGTATCCCCAAAGTCCCGAATCAATGATTTCTTCTTAGTTTTCCAACAGCTGTGATTTATCTTCTTTTGGTCTGTTCAGTAGAAAGTGAACTATCTGAAGTAGGACATCATCATTAAAACCTTTCACATTATTATCTTCGATGGTTTCATAAAGAGGCTTACTTTGTGTTCCCCAACATATATTTTTACGAGGGTTATTTTGATCAGCTTGTGTAGTCAGTGCCAGAGTATTTAACTGGTAGCAGAAAAAGGAAAAGTATTTTCCATCTGTGATCACTCCCTGAGAGACAAAAGGTCGAGTAACATCTGCTTCACTCCAGAATCCTATAGAAAAAAGTTACACTGAAATTTACACATAGAATATATTTTACCAAAACAAAATATACACATTAGAGGGATCAAAAATACCACCTGAAACCTAGATATTTTATCTACCAAATTCCTGAAGATCTTGAAGTCTTCCTCATCTTCTCCATTCTAACCCTATATTCTATTTCTGCATCAAAAATTATTTCCTCCCTTCTAACATCCCCAAACTCAGGACACATTCTCAACAACTTGGGCCTTCAACAGCTTTCAACCTTAACTCACTTCACCTAAAAAAAGCAGCAAGCTCGATCTATGCCAATGTCCCCTGTATCTGGTACTAACCACGTGCATCATTACTGACTTCAAATACGTTCCCATGTTCCCAGCACCAGCAGCACCTGCCATCCAGTAACCATTACGGCCCTTTACTTCAACCAAACCTAAAAAACATACCTTCAGACATTCTAAGGACTTCAATCATGTCCTTAGACAAATTCTATATCTTCCCTTACATATTTCAAATTTGGTTTTATGAGGTGCCGTCATTTTGTCTTGTGTATCTTGTGTCATAAGGTTCCAGGAGGCCTTTGAAGCCTTTACTACTCAAATTTGCTGGCTGCTTCTTGTTCTAGACTGACTGGTTTTAGTACTTAGTGCCAGGGCCAAGCAGTAGTATTATTTCTTCATACATAGCTTCTATCAGCCTTAATGAAGATAGCCAATGAATAATATTGTTAGTTGTGTAATTAATTACAGGAAAAAAGAAGCACTTTATCTTTAATGCATAAACAGTGCCACTCTAATCTATCTTTGAGAAAGATTCCTCTGTTTCTGCTTCTGTCCAATCCTATTCTCATTCTCTCCATTTAAGTCAACAATTGTGAGTAATAAATTACAATAAATTATATATATTTACATATCTAGATAGATAGATAGATAGATAGATATGGAAAAAAGTGAGCTTGGAAGTAATTAAATCAGTATTAAAATTCCTCCTGGGAACTCATATAGGATTAATCTGGTTGGTTACATATTACAGTTTATCACTTCGGGTTTTGTAATAAAGCCCATGCTTCACATTGGGCTCTCAAAGTCCTAAGTGATATGGTTGCTGGCTTCCTCTATCTCTTCCTCCATCATCCTCCCCCTCCCTTTCTTCATTGTTCTTTAAATACTTCAACTCTGTTCCTACCTCAGAGACTTTTAGTTGTATTCCTTTTGCCTGAAAGTGTCTTTCCCCCAAGTTTATGCTTAGGTAGCTCCTCAACAGTCAGGTCTTTGTTCAAATGTCATTTTTTGGAGACCTCTCCTGAATTACTCCATTTAAACAGATTCTGTTCCATATCCCATCTGCACCCCATAAATCATTCTATCCCTTATGTAGTAATTTTCCTCCATAATATTACCACTAGCTAAAAGTATTACACGTTTATTGTCCTTTACTCTTCTCACTATAGGCTCCTGGACAGCGAGATCTGCCCACCTCAATTCAACACTGTTATCTCCAAGGCCAACGGTGCTTGGTTCATAAAAACCATGCATTCACTATTTACTGAATGAATAAACACCCTCTTAATCCACCACATCCTGGATATAGCCCTCAAAGATATTACATAGGATAGTCATAATTTAATCTGAAATTTAATCCACCAAAGCACTTTCCTTTTCCGGCTTCAGAAAGCTGCCATCATCTACAAAGTTGACTTGGTTGGCTATAGTTATTCACATGCTTGAGAACATCAGAATAAAATTCATTCATACAAAACTGGTCAAAGTGAAAGATCAAAATAACTATCTAAATGCCACTTGCCAACTGCAAATGTTAAACATTTAATTATGAATTTTAAAACAACTATATTTTGTTGAAACTGCAAAACCGCAACCAAAGTTTTCAACGTGATAAGATTCAACCTACATCTTAACCCAAAGAAAACAATTTAAACCGGTAAATTCTTAAAATGTCACAGAAATCTCCCAAGAACAGCAATGGCATAAAATTAGTTTTACCTTGATACATAGCTTGTGCTCCAGTCCAAGCAAAAAGGCTTGCGATAGCATTGGCTCTAAAAACAACTTCTATCTGATCAGCACAGTTTTGTTTCAAAAGCCTTTCCCTTTTTAATTTGTCAGGTAACAGATGAAACTGGGTATGACCATAACAGTATGGATCTGCCATCTTTGAGCCTGAAGAGCAAAATAAAAACATTTCATTTTTTTTAAATTTTTTTTTTAATGTTTATTTATTTTTGAAGAAGGGAGAGAGCATGAGAGGGGGAAGAGCAGAGAGAGAGGGAGACACAGAATCAGAAGCAGGCTCCAGGCTCCGAGCTGTCAACGCAGAGCCCGACGCAGGGTTTGAACTCACGAACTGCGAGATCATGACCTGAGCTGAAGTCAGATGTTTAACCAACTGAGCCACCCAGGCGCCCCAAAATGAAAACATTTCAGATGAAATGTACATGTGAACATCTGCAGCACGTCCTTAGTCTTTGCTTCAAACCCACCCTTCTCCTCTACACATCATGTGATCACTATTCAAAATACACAATTGGGAACGTTTATTATTTATTTCATGGATTATAATAAAGTTAAACTTCACGTGAAAGTACAATCTGCTAGCTATCATCAAGCCCACTATGACATAGGGTAAGTCAAGAGAATGTATGTGAAATTTATTTAAAAGTTCCCTTTATCATTTTAATGTAATAACTACATACTTTGTTCTTATTTTTAAAAAATGACTTTTACACTATATTTCCAAATAGGGAAAAAATAGCCAATATTTCATAAAATGCTGATATTCTTGAGTTTAGTAGTAGTCTTTTCAACCAACAGTTCCCATAATTCACTCTAAGACCATAATGACCCAGAGGGAGCAGGTCTGGAAGACTAGTATAAAGCTGGTTTCTTAAAACCATCAAATCGACTAGGAATTAATAGACAAAAAGACAGCAAAAGTACAAGCTGCACAAGGACAGATATCAGGCCTTATTAACTTTTATATTCTTAATGGTTATCACAGTGTGTGGTACTAACAGAAGGCTTTTATAAAAAAAAAAAAAAAAAAGAAAAACAATCACTGCCTCAAGTCTGATTCTATACTGGTTTACTTTTGAAAAAATACAAATTACTTTTTTTACACAATAAATCAACAAAGCCTAATACATGTAGCTATTTTTTAAAGTACTGCTAATTAAGTAGAAACAGTAAAATTTTAAATGGTGAGATGAAAGAATATTTTCTTCTCAATTTTCATGCATATTGCAACAACCTGAGATTATGGATTATACTGCTTGTAAACTATGTGTACAACTATGTAAACTTGTAATTCTTGTCGTCAAGAATTATGTAAATTTGCATGGGATCCTTTGGACACATTGATGGCACAATATTTCAAAAGGGAAACTTACCAGGGCGCCTGGGTGGCTCAGTCGGTTGAGCGTCCGGCTTTTGCTCAGGTCATGATCTACAGCTCGTGAGTTCAAGCCCCGTGTCAGGCTCTGTGCTGACAGCTCAGAGCCTGGAGCCTGCTTCAGATTCTGTGTTTCCCCCTCTCTCTGCCCCAACCCACTCTCATTCCGTCTCTGTCTCTCTCAAAAATAAATAAACATTAAATAAAGAAAAACTTTTTAACTTAAAAAAAGGGGGAAACTTACCAATAAATATGGTATTTTCATATTGTCGTTTGAATAATGGAAGTTTGTCTGGCTTACAATTCATCACAGGGATTTCGACAGGTACAGAATAATCCAGCGGCACAAACTTAAAGGAAAGTCATAAGTGAATTTACAGAAACACTAGTATGTACACATTTTACTCACATTCCTAATAGATTTAAAAATCTTAAAATGAGATTTTTTTTTTTTTTTTTTTTTTTTTTTTTACAAAATGATTTGGTAACACGACCAAGTGGGCCAAATCCAGCCAGCCACCTACTTGACAAAGTTTTACTGCAACATAGTCACACACATTCATTAACATATGGTCCATAGCTGCTTTTACAGTATTTTAAGAACTAAGATGAATAGTTGCAACACAGACTTATGGCCCCCAAAGCCTAAAATATTTACTGTCTGGACCTTTACCAAAAAAATGTGCCAACTTCTGATACAGACGCAAAGACAACATTCAAAATATACTTATTTTCTCCAAAAGAACTGTAATATGTAAAATGACCAGCTTATAATTATAAAAATGCCTTGATTGATGATCAGGCAGTGTAATCTATTATAAATTACTATCATAAACTATTTTCAATTGTTTGTTTTTATAGTAAGAAAAAGTATGGCCTTGAAAACTGATGGCCTTAATCTTATGATTATTTGACCTTTAAGGACTAGACATTCCATAACAGGTTAAAAAGCTAAAAAAGAATTTCAGATAAGATGTACTTGCAAGAAACTCAAAAGGGACCCATCCAAAACTTTTTATCCTACTAAGCCCATTACCTAGGCTGCCTACGACATTTCCTCACCAGATGTCAGTAGATATATAATGCAACAAATCCTTACCTCTGGGAGTTGTTTGGACATTCGAATCTGGTTGTGTGGTTTATCATTTATTTGGTATCGCAGAGCATCAACTCGACCTTTCCGATGACCACTAGGAATAATTTCTTCACCACGCAACCAGTAAAAGTGAACTGGGCGTTTACAATCTATCAAAAGATATTCAAAATTTTCTCATCTCGTCATTTAGATAAATTTGGTTATTATTAAAATACCAGCAATACAGAACTCAAGAATAATTGTGTAAATTAAAAATATATCAAAAATTACTCTGATGTAAGATAGAGTCTGGCTTATAGGATGATTTAACTTCAATGATCAGGACTTACGCTCAAACACTTATTGTCTACTTGTGCGATGCATCACACACTAAACACTGTAATGAAAGAGGTTTCTCAGTTAAGAATGAACAACAAAAGTAAGACCAACAGGAATATCACTCATGAAAAATAGTAAGTTTTTTTAGTAGTCAGAGCTGTCTTAAGAATTACTAATTCAAGGGTCGCCTGGGTGGCTCAGTCGGTTAAGCATCCGACTTCGCTTCAGGTCATGATTTCACAGCTCAGCTCATGGTTCCAGCCCCATATCGGGCTCTTTGCTGACAGCTCAGAGCCTGGAGCTGGCTTGGCATTCTGTGTCTCCCTCTCTCTAGGCTCTTCCCCCACTCACGCTCTGCCTCTCTCTCAAAAATAAGTAAATGTTAAAAAAAAAAAATTATATAAAAATTAAATTTAAAAAATTACTAATTCCATCTTCACAGTAACTCTCAAAGGTATGTATGGTTGTCATCACCTCCATTTTATAGAATAGGAATTTGGGTCTTGACGAAGTCAAGCAAGTTTCCCTAGGCCAACAATTAGGAGTCAAAATCGGTGAGGCTTCACTCAAGACCACTTCTTTCCCAACTGCGAGCGAAGTAAAGTAGCACGCACGCTACAAAACTCAGCTGAACACACATCTACACTTACAATAATAACATTAATCCAACAGGTATTTATTAAGACACCTACTAGGCGGTAGATATAAAATAAACAGGACGTCAGAAACACTGACTTTTAAAACTATCCATTAATTATTTTTCAAGTCTGCACTAAGCAGTTCATAAAAGTTGCTGTTTCCTGGGAGCCCAAAATGGCTAGGTTTGAATCCTTAATTCCAATCTACCAGCTAGAGGCTCTCGACGAGGTTCATTTTACCTTTTTGTACCTCAGGCTGTTTTTGCCCCATTTATAAAACAATGCTACCTGCCATAAACGGTTATTGTGAGGATTAAATTGGTTGGCACATATAAAATTTAGAACCGGGCCTGGTACACAGTAAGTACTTAGTAAATGTCAGGTATTTTAATCCCTATCACCCTATCACCTTTAATGTTCACAATTCTATGAGGAAGTGAATTGACATAAAGTCACGGGACGTTTTGGTGGAAGACCCAAAAGCCAACTCCAGGTCTGTCCCCCCTCTAAGAGCCCCTTTTCCTAACCAACACTGCTCTTCCGTTTGGCTGGATCTTCACAAAGCAGAGCCAAGGACTGGAGGCGTGCAAGGTTGTACAGCTAGTAGGTGGCAACACCAGCCCGAGAACCCACCCAGTCTCCAGACTGCTAGTTCAGTACTGTTAAACCTGGTGGCGCCCAGCAAGGCGCGAAAGGACTAGGAAAAAAAAAAAAAAAAAAAAGACAACGCAGAGAGAAAGACATGAACAGCCCCCACCACCCTCGCCCGACGTGGCGGCCCCAAGGCTCACCGAGGGCGGCGGTGGCCAGAGCAGGGTTGTGTGCGCTGAGCAGGCCCACGAGGGCCGCCACCAGCTGATCCAGGAAGGGCGAGGCGATGGCCTCGCGGTCCTGGTAGAGGGGCGCGCGCCGCTTGCGCCGTAGGTAAAAGTGCTCCTGCAGGAGGCAGTCACACGCGGCGGCGCGCAGGGCCTCCAGGTCCAGGGTGGGCGATGGCTCGGCGGGCTCGGCGGGCGGCGGCGGCAGTCCCGACAGGAACACTGTCTTGGTGAAGCCCTGATACCAGCGGTCAGCGTTCAGGGCGAAGGTCTGCGGATAAACCACGTACTTCATGAACTGCATCTTGGTGAGGATTCGCAGCTTCTCGTCCACCGACTCGGCCGCGTGCACCGTCGCCTGCCACCGCTCCACTCGCCGCTGCCGTGCCGCCTTGCTTTTGGCAGTCAGAGAGGCCACAATCGGCGGGTAGCGCGCGACGGGGGCCGCCGCGACAACTGCGCCGGTCACTTCTGGAGCCGCGACAGCGGCCTCGGCCGCAGTGTGCAATGACAGCCGCGACCCGCGGAGGGCTAGCCTGCAACACCTGGCCGCCGCCATCTTTGCTCGGGGTTTGCGACCCAGAGGTTAATTTCAGCAAATGTCCCTGCCCTCTTTGCCGTAAGGACCAATGGAAAGCGGGATTTGAGAAGGAGGCCGATTCTCAGAGGGCCTGAGGTACGTTGCGTCATTCATTTCTTAGCCAATCATATCACTCCTCCAACTTAGTTTCCAGTGTCCAGCAGTGTTTGTAGACCGAAGGCAGAACTTGTGTGCCAGTAGGTTTTCCACCGGCCTGGCTGGGAAGAGCGAGACTTTTAAGAAGGAATTGCCGCCACCTAGGTTGCTCTTCCCACCATGGCACAAACCTCCTGCAGGAAACCATTTAGGAACGTTCTGCACCGTAACCTCTAGCCCTTGGTTACATTTACTAGTCTGCATTGTGTGTGGCACATCCACCTCTGTGCTGTTTTAGTTCTTAGGGTTGAAATTTGTTAAAAATATTGTTCTAAAATGTTTTATTGATAATACGTTATTTTTTAAACGATGCAAGCAGCACTTATAAATGACTATTTCTAACCTTTGAGAAAATAATTCCATGTCTCTGTATGCTAATTGATATGTAGATAATTGGCTTAATTTGTTTTAATTCCCCTGATTTTTCAAAACGGGGAATTTACTTTTACTTGGCTTTAACTGGAAAAAAAAAAAAAAGGAAGGAAATTAAAAAAAAACACTAAGGAGTTATGTTCAAATTTTGCTTTGTGTTAAAACTCATTATTTCAACATGAGTTGATTCCTACTAATCTGTGAGCTCCTTGAAGAAAGGAACTTTTATTTTTTTAATCCTCACCAATCAATACCTGTGCGTAGTAGGTCATCACTAAATACCAGCTGAAATGTCACCTAAATCACTAAAAAGTTTAGCTTATTTCAGGCAATCTAGTTTATGGACTCACTCTCCATTACAACTAGGAACTGCAATCATGTTTGTTTGCATTTATTGCAATAATTCTTGAGGGTATTGAAAACCAAACATTTTGTTGCTAAAAGGAAGTTATGACTTATGTATACCTTTGCATAAGAAGTGATGGTACAACTTAACTGTGAACTTGCAGGTTTATTAAACTGACATTTAGAAACATATACTTTAAATTCATTACAATAATATCTTCTGTGAGAAGTTGCTAGCAGAATTCTCAAATATCTTGACATTAATATACCAAAAGGAGGACATAAGAGAGTTAAGATCTTTAAACTTTTTTCAGTATTTAAAAGGTAAAAGCAACATGTTCAGTATTACCAGGAGTGACTCTTCTTTGTGTGAAGAAATCATAAATATATTTTTAGAGAATATATCATAGAAGTCCTAGCTCAACAGTTGTAGGTAGTTTCGTACTATTCCAACATAGATTTTAGGATTAGAAATCAGAACTAGAGACCAATTAACACTGTAAGACAGAACAGTATTTTCAGAAATTGCTTTTATACATTTTTGGTCTGTGAATCAAAATAATTTTAATTATCCAATATTTGCTGATTGTCAACATCATGAACCAAGGAGGGAGGCTCTGGGAAAGGAAAGAGCATGCTTACTGAAGGCTGGGGCAGGACCACATAAGTATAAACAAAAGAGCATACTAGTGAGAAAGAATCCAGTCAGGACCATTTGGAAAGAAGTAGGCTTTCTTTCCAGTATGATCCAAAGTTCTTGTATTACACACAAAGAAAGAGATATAAAGGGCAAGTCATACAGCATGGTAGGGGCAGTATCGGGACTAAAATCCAGGTTATTTGCCTGTCTGTCAGTTGTATTTAATGAATAATTATTTAATGCATTTTATGTGGTAGGCAGTGTACAAAGTGCTTGGGATACTCAGTGAACCAAACAGACAAAAGCTTGTACTCTAACAGAAGGAAACACACAATACAATATAAAAAATGAGTAAATGATATGATTTGTTAAAAGGAAGTAAACGTTATAAAAAAAAAAAAACAGAGCAGGGGAAGTAAGGCTCATCAATGCAGTCTGCAGGGAGAGGGTTTGCAATTTAAAGTATGTAGTCAAGAGTAATGCTCATGGAAAAGAAAACATTGGAGTGAGAGCCTGAAGGAAGTGAAGGAGTGATTCATGCTAATATCTAGGGAAAGAGGATTCCAGCAGGACGCTGAGATAGAAACATACCTGGTGGGTTCAAGAACCAGGAAGGAGGCCAGTGAGACTGAAGGAAATGACACATGTGGAGAGTAGAAGGAAATGGTATTAGAAATGGAACCAGAATTTATAGGTTCCCAGAGGCAATTGCTAGGATTATTAAGACTTCATAGTCGGGGAGGAGTGGGAAGCCATTGGAAATTTCTACTCAGAGGGAGGTCCTCGTGTGTCTTAGGTTTTAAAAGAATTACTCCATGTATTAGGTAGCTTGTGTGATTTAACAACAAAAATGTATTTTCTCCTAGTTCTAAAGGCTGCAAGTCTGAGATCAGGGTAACAGTATGGTTGGGCTCTGGTGAGAGCTCTCTTCTGGCTTGAGGACAGTTGCCTTGCAGTGTCCTCACATGGCAGAGAGAGACTGAGCTTGCTGGTGTCCTTTATCATAAGGAGAGAAGCCTGTCAGATTAGTGTCCTAATTGTATGACCTCGTTTAACCTTAATTACTTCCCTAAAGGCTCTACCTCCAAATACAGTCACATTGGGGGTTACAGCCTAAACATATGAATTTTAGAAGGCCACAACTCAGTCTAGAACACTATGGCTGATTGGGAAATAAAGATTGTGGAGGGTCAAATTTGGAAGCAGTGAAACCATTAGAAGACAATTTGGCATATTTTTGATTCTGGCTAGAAGCAACAATAGCAGTAAAGAAGGTGAGTGGTTACAGATTCTGAACCGAATGTAGGTATGAGAAAGTCGCCCAGTCAGATAAGAGAAGGTCTATGGACAAGGGATGCATTTTTCCTTTAGTCTCTCATATTTTTCTGGGGTGGATGTTGGAGAGTGAGTTGATTTGGGGAAGGAAATAGGAGAATTTGTGAAACATGAATTTATCTATTTATATGTGTTTATATAATTGAGACTCTTCT
This sequence comes from Prionailurus viverrinus, assembly GCF_022837055.1. Lineage (NCBI taxonomy): Eukaryota > Metazoa > Chordata > Mammalia > Carnivora > Felidae > Prionailurus > Prionailurus viverrinus. The sequence continues at coordinate 204,598,420 of NC_062561.1, forward strand.
GGGGCGCTTGGGTGACTCAGTCATTTGGGCGTCCAATTTCAGCTCAGGTCATGATCTCGTGGTTTGTGGGTTCGGTCCCCATGTCAGACTCTGTGCTGACAGCTCAGAGCCTGGAGCCTGCTTCAGATTCTATGTCTCCCTCTCTCTCCCTGCCCTCCCCCACTTGCACTCTGTCTCTCTCTCTCTCAAAAATAAATAAACACTAACAAAATTTAATTGACATTCTCCTAGAAGAAAATGGATATTAACATCTTCCCTAGTAAGGTTGCCACTGGTCTTCAATTTAAATATTGTAGTCAAAAGCTATGACATTCACCAAGGATTTTTGAGCCCTCTCTACTTGATTCATTCAATAAATATTTATCAAGTGACTTATTATATGCCAGCATATATGTGTTCTAGGTACACAGGTTATGGCAGTGAAATAACGGCTTCCATGGAGCTCACATGCTAGTGGATAAAGTCATCTAACCAAAAAATCAAATATACGTGTCTATGTTAGATGGTGATAGGAGGCAATAGGAAAAATACAGCAGGGAAGGAGACCAAATAGTATAGGGTTGAGCGTAGTGATTTCAATAGACAGGGCAGAGAAGCTCCCCTTCCCCACCTCCCCCGGAAGGATAGGGCCACGTGGACATCCAGAGGACAAATCTGAGAAAGGGCAAAAGCCACAGTATACCTGGGAAGTGGGAAGAATATGGAGGCCAGTGGGCTAACATGGAATGGGATGTTGCCAATTTGTCAGTGACAGCCAGTATCTTACTCAGAAACAGGTTCTGATGAGTTGGGTGATATTTATAATCACAGTTTCTCCCCCCTGTCGTGGTTGGGCATCAGAACAACTCTGCTGATGTTTGGGTGAGACAAAAGCTGCCTAGTTGATTGTAATCCTTAGTCGAGCTTCTTAGGTCTACAACTGAGGATGTGGGAAGGAAATGACAACAGGATGTTTTCTATGTGCAGATATCGATGGGAGTGACAGCTGGTCCTTTTGAGCTGTTTCCTTCACATATATTTCTTACCTGGTTGCATATATAACACATTTACATAAAACTGAAAATATAAAGTATTACTAGGGGAGGGTGTGTGTGTGTGTGTGTGTGTGTGTGCGCGCGCGCACGCGGGTATGAAGTATTTTTGATGGTTGGTTTAGAATCCACAGAAAGGAAGCTAAGTATCTACATCTTATGCCAGGTACCATATTAGATATTTCATATGTGTCATCTCCCGTAATCTCACAGTCGTGCTCCAAAGGGAATATTATTTTTCTTCTGGTTTATTTGCAAAATCATGGCACTCTTGCTCAGAACAAAGAATAGCTCAAACAATTTTGAAAAAGAAGAATAAAGTGGGAGGATCAGGCTACTTGACTTTAAGGCTCTCAAGATCATCGTCAATGGAAGAAAGATAGCCTTTTCAGCAAATGGTGTTGAACTAGACATCAACAGGTCAAAACCAAAACAAAGTAAGAAAAAAAAAACAACATTTGACCTCTTACATCTTTTGGAAAAATTAAAGTGGATCAAAACTTAAACATAAAATTATTAGAAAAAAATAACTTGCAAAGTACCCTCTTAAGAACTTGAAAAGTGTAAGTTTGTATTTATCATTCTTGGTGGTGGTGCTGGTGGCATTGGGGGTAGTTAAGCAGTACACATGTAAATAGGGGTGTAACTCTTGTTTTGACAAAGTATATATGTTGGCCATTTTCATAATTGAAAATTTCAACTACAAAAATAACTACACGTGAGAACACGTCTGTGATTTTCACTCCTCAAGATAAGTTTGATTAACAAGTAGATAGCATTTCAGACTTACAAGAAACTGCTAATTCAGGATTCTCCAACTTCTTGGTTAGCTTCTTTTATTGGTATTCTTTTGATCAGAACTTGCTACTTTTCAGCACGTTTACATAATTTATAATCAATGTTTTACAAAGGCAAATCAGAGCCACTGGAGGGGTTTAGTGTCCCCCTTAAAATTAATTTTTCTTAAATGATACATGGCCAAGCTAACCAATGCAGAGTCCAAAGAATGTGCAGTAAGATTCTCTGTTCCTTCCTCATTCCCAGTCCCTCCTTTTCCTTCTCCAGAGGCAATTACTGTCAACAGCCTCCTGTACATTCTTCTAAAGAATGACATTCCTGCATAAGAATATCTATGTACATATACACATACTCAGAAGTCGTGTGAGATGCTGTTTATTCTTGTTACTGACTGCCTATTCAAGCCTGCTCTGAAAAGCTATTTCTTTCCTGCATCTTGGAAAAAATTTAGGGCAAGTTCTATTATTTTTCTAATTGATCTTAGATAAGTCCTCCAGTTGCTTCTAGGCACAAAAATATCTTAGTCCTATAATTACATGCTCAGTTCAGTGCAATAAGAAACAGAAAAAAAAAATGCTGTCAACTTTATTTAAAGTTCTGTCTTCTCTCCGCCCTTTTCCCAGTCGGCCTAGGCTGTCTGCTTGCTGGAGGAGGAGGGCAGGCTTGCCACAGGCTTCCTCTGTTTCCCCACAGCAGCTTCTCACCCAGCTCACTAGGCTGCCAAGTTGTGAATCAGGCACCAGTCCACTATCCTCCCAAACTCTAGAAGACCAATACTAAGCTCCTCCAAAGGGTCCCATTAGAAGGTCATTTTCTAGCTAAGTTGAAGGCAAGGGCATCACCTTTTCTGCCCTCTCAATGACGACGTTGGGGAGACAGATTCTCGGTGTACCCTCTCAGTCTCTCCTGTCTTTTGGGATGGGGGAAGGGGTTAAAAACACAAAATTATGTTCTATAAACTTCTTTGCAATTCCTGCATGGGTAGACTGGCAATTTACCTAAAGTGGAACTAGCTGGTACCTCATGTTTTGGGGCTTTACCTGAAAATAAGACAGCAATAATTATATATACACATATATAGATATATAATATTATTATATATACATATATGCCTATATGCCATATTATATATTATCGTGTATACATGTGTGTATATTATATATACATATCTATTATACATGCTACAATATATATATTAAAGTATATATTATATGTATAATGTTATGTATGTGTACATATAGAGAGAAATTGAGAGAGAGATGGGGTGAGGGAGAGAGAGAGAGAGAGAGAGAGAGATACCCTCTTTTTTTTAATATGAAATGTATTGTCAAATTGGTTTCCATACAACACCCAGTGCTCATCCCAACAGGTGCCACCTTCAGTTTATTCTCAGTTATGCCCTCTTTTTTGAAAGCATTTTTCATATATAATTAAGGACTCAAATATTCTCATTATAAGTTTTGAGTTTTACATTCTAATATAAGCATTGGTCACCCACTGGAATGTATGGTCATTTTATAAGAACAAAAACATTTGATTAATCAAATCACCCATTTCCTCATCTTTTGCCTTACTAAGAAAGTCCCTGGGGAAAGCAATCTTTCCAGAACATAAAGGCAAGCTTCACAAGGAGAGGCTCTTTGCCCTCCCACCCCAACTCTTTTTTTTCTCTTCCTGAAATGAAGACGCAGGAAGACATAAACCATCCTAAGAGTGGATAAGAAGCAGAAAAATAGGTGCTCCTGGGACATTCATATCATCTTTAAGTCATACACTAGTCCAGACGCATGCCTCCAGCCTTTTTGTTATGTGAGGGGGAAAAAATGAACAATAAACACAGGTTTATTGCTATGCTATAGATATGTTTATCTGCAATCTGTTTTCTTTTACTCTTGGCTTCAGAGCAGCAGACCTGATCACTGCCTCCCACAAAGCTCATAAAACTATAAATATTTTATATTGATGCTTATATAGAGAGAAAACATATGAATTTTTCTGTTTGAGGAGGATTTATTTTAAATAAAAAGAGAATTAATCTCATACATACCACGAACAGTCCTCTAGGGCAATAGATAAAAATATAACTCACTTTTTTCCATAGCTGCATTATAGTCATGCTATGCATTTACCATAATTTATTTAGGCAATCTCTTGGATGAACATTCAGGTTAATTCAATTTTTTAAATTTCTTTCTTTCCTTTTTTACATTATAAGCAGTAAGGTAATAAATATTTTTAAGTACTGATGCTTTTAGTTTTGTGGGCTGGACTCTGAAGAGTGGAGTTTCTGGGACACAAATAATATGCATTTTTAAAAAAAATTTTTTTAATGTTTATTTATTTTAGAGAGAGAGAGAGACAGACAGAGCATGAGCGGGGGAGGGGCAGAGAGAGAGGGAGACACATAATCGGAAGCAGGCTCCAGGCTCTGAGCTGTCAGCACAGAGCCCGATGCAGGGCTTGAACTCACAGACCACGAGATCATGACCTGAGCCGAAGTCGGACGCTCAAGCGACTGAGCCACCCACGCACCCCGCATTTTTATATTTCGACATATTACCTACCATTATGTTCCCATCCTGGTCATAAATGCACATTTTCTCACATTCTCACCATATTTGCCAAAGTATATGAAATGTCACCATTCTTGATCATACCTCCATATAGGTATTATCTCCCATAATGTAAATTCCATGAGAGCCAGAATCTTGTCTTTGTCACAGCTATCTCCCTAGCACCAGGAGAATATAGATTTCCACAGTAGGCAACTAAGAAGAGATCTTAACTTTAGGTATATCCTTTTTAAACACATATATATACCCAAAGAATAATAATATAATTACTTTTCAAGATTCATGTGCCATATAGATTATTATCTTCCCTACAACCAGCTAGGAGAAGAAATCTAGGAATAGAATGTATTTACGACTTATTTGGTGGCAGCGAAGTAAGAAAGATGGAGGTCTGGTTGGGAGAATATAGCAGGAACTTCTGATTCTTTTGGTGGTCACGTGAATATGCTGTGCTCCTCAGCAGAGACAGGACTAAAAGGGGAGAAAAGAGTTAAGTGGGGCAAACATGTGGAGCCAGTAATAAGGTATCTCAGTCACCTCCAGTGCAAACCTTAAGGGGTGCAAAAAACTCAGTAATCAACATAAATAATAATTTAATGAAACATCTTTAAAAATCAAAATCGATATCAAAAAGTCCATGATGAACAAACTATGAACATTTTTTTAAAATGGTAGGATCAGGAGAAGCACTGATATAGTCACAATCTACTCAGAGTCCAGAAGTGAGCCTTGACAAGCATGCATATGATGCTTTCTTAAATGTTAAACGGTGAGTTTCCCTTCATCCTTTCCTCTATCTGCCGGTTGTTTCTGGTCCTCGCTCCCCACCAAGAACTTTTTAGGAGGATACCAATGAAATTAAATATACTTTTTTTCTTATATACAGGGCTAGAAATTAATATTGCTTAGTATCTCACCAAACTGATTATACCCTAAGCATGAGGCTACATATTTTCCTATTTCTTTGTCATTGAAATGTGAACATGTCTGCAATATAAGGTTTCTGAAATGCAAACGTATATTTCAAATGTTCTTTCAACTTACACAACACAGTGTTCCTTAGGCACATGGCAGTAATCTGTTATATTTGGAACATATGGCTGCATTTGATACATCAAGTGTCTTTTACAAGTGAAGTCATCATCCCAGTTTTATGGAAACTTGTCTGCAATATGACACAGGGGAAAGACCATGATTTTCCTCTCATTATTCATTACATTTTTTTTCAAATTCACATCAATATAAGTGGGTCTAAAAATTAATTTTTCCTAAAATAACTCAGGTAGTTACAATAATCTTAAACAAGTTATTATAAGCAGTCATCAAAGTATGGTATTCACAGTGGGAAAATAAATTGTTACCGCCTTTTGGGAGAGTACTTTGGTGATACAGTTGAGCCTCCTAAAACGCCCATTACTACTAACCCTGAGGAAATTACTCATAATTCAAAGAGAGTGACTCAGTATAATTTGAGTGCTGCCCACTCCCAGGAAAAAGTTGAGCTTTGCCCAAGTCAGGGCCAGAGGCTGACCTCTCACTGCACCATTACCATCACTGTCACCACCCCCTACGCGATCTAAGTCCCTGCTGTCTTATCAGGGATGTTTGAAGATCCCAGAACCACTGAACCACATATGGGATCCGTCCTCCGTTAGGGCTGCTTGTCTGTGCATCCTTCCACCCAGCTGCCTGGTCCTCCACCAAGAACACTTTTCCCTCCCCTTTCCAATTAGTGCGCCCTCTGCCCTGTCCACTGTCTTCTTTCTTGCATTTGTGTCTCCACTTTGCCTCTTCCTCTCCTTCCTCTAGGCTCTGTTTTTTCGTTTTTTTTTAATTTTTTTTTCAACTTTTTTTTTTTTTTTTTTTGGGACAGAGAGAGACAGAGCATGAACGGGGGAGGGGCAGAGAGAGCGGGAGACACAGAATCGGAAACAGGCTCCAGGCTCTGAGCCATCAGCCCAGAGCCCGACGCGGGGCTCGAACTCATGGACCGCGAGATCGTGACCTGGCTGAAGTCGGACGCTTAACCGACGGCGCCACCCAGGCGCACCTAGGCTCTGTTTTATATAGTCATGCATGAGAAGGAAAACAGCCCTGAAAACATGGTCTTTACTTCAGGTTACAGGAATTCAATCACTGTTTACCTTGCAGTGACATCTGAGGTAGAAAAAATGGTCTCAGGGTAAAAGTGAAAGAGGGTAAGAGGGAAAGACATAAAGAATAACTTGCTTGGCACTTTGCAATATAATGTTTGTTATTTGTCATAGGAAATTTGTGATCGTAAATAGTAAACATTTGTAGTAGCAAATAGCATACTTACACACAATTATCTAATAACAAGGGATTGTTTAGATAAGGTGTCGTACATTTAAATTAAAAAAATACTATGAAACCAATAAAATAAAATTTATAAAACAATAAAATGCTGGGGCACCTGGGTGGCTCAGTCGGTTAATGCCGCCTTTGGCTCAGGTCATGATCCCATGATTTGTGAGTTTATGAGTTTGAGCCCTGTGTAGGGCTCTGTGCTGACAGCTCAGAGCCTGGAGCCTGCTTCAGATTCTGTTCTCCCTCTCTCTTTGCCCCTCCTCCGCTTGTGCTCTCCCTCTCTCTCAAAAAGAAATAAATAAACATTAAGAAATTTAAAAAAAAAAATAATAAAATGCTTTTGAAATAAAGACAAATTTTAAAACCAAGATTTACAAGAAAACCTGCATAAACCACATGATCTAATAAGACCTATATGCACACAAAGACACGTAGAAAAACCCAGGAAAGAAGTGCAATTAAGATGTTGACGAAGGTTGAAAGCAGGTGATGAAATTATTGGCATTTTTCTTCCCTGTAATTTCTAATTTATCTTTATTCTTTCTTTCTTTTACAAATCAGAACAAAATTTAACTTAGAAGAAGTTAAGAAAAAAAGTAAGATATTACCAGAATCTGAATAGATGCCTCAGATATTATTCCACCAGATGGCCAATTACTTGCTAAATATATCTGATCATATAGTAAAATTCTAACCCAAAGTAGAATTCTGGGTTAGATTGTATTGACCTTCCATGTCAAAGTTTAATTGTCTGCTCACCCAAGTTCAAATTGGAGAGAATAAACTAGAAAATTCAAGGGCTAGAATTTGGAAGAAGCTATCAGAAGAAGTGGAGTCAAAACAGAGAATAACCTGAAAGAAGCCAGTGTGGAATCAGAACAAGTTAACAGTTACCCCGGAACAAGCTCACTTTTGGTTCAAGTGCAGGCTTAATGGCCTACAACTTGAACTGACAAAAACAAAACAAAACAGCAACAACAAGATGGCTTCCCAAGATGGCTTCCCAGAACCCAAGATGGCTTCTCCTTGCAGAGGCTTCCCAAGGAGACAGGTAGCAGGAAGAGGACCAAGGTAAAAGGCACAATGTCACATCCAGCCTGTCTGCACTCTACATCAATGGGAGAGTAAACAGAATCTTAGACTTGTGCCCACGAAGTGTCATTCTGAACTAGCGAGAAAGTAATGTCTTTGACAGAGGAGCTGCCTTTATAGCCACACCTCCATGGTTCCCTGAGCCCAGCAGTCATCAAAATATGAAATCTGTGATGTGGGTTGAAGACTCTGGACCTGAGTTTATCCTTTATATTGTAATGGCCATATCTCTGTGTAGAGTCTTGTATGCCATATAAATTTCGTGTATGATGTTTGAGGCGATGGCCAACTAGGGCGGAACTATGAGCAGATAAATTATTCCATATGAGAAAGTTGCTGATGACAGCAAAGATTAAATATAAGGGGTCAGAATGGAGGCACAGTAAGTTTTAATAAAGCTATTGCAATGGTCAAGAGAAAAATGATGAGAATCTGAACAAAGCTAGCTGAAGTAGTGGTGGAAAGAGCAATCTATAGGAGAGACATTTTGGATGTATAATGAACGGAATTTGTATGAGGGAAATAAAGAAAATGAGAAATCTTCTGGAATAACTCTAAGGTAAACAATACAGATGGTGGCATCATTTTCCAAATGTGAAGAAAAAATGTTTGTGGGAGAAGATGATGAATCCAGTTTTGGATAGCTTCTTACCAACCATTTGCTATATGACAATGGAACTCAGGACAAAGGATGAGGCTAGAAATACAGATGTTGCGATCAATAAATATGTGGTAGGTTGAAACCATGAGTATCAGTGAAATTGCCTTAAGACATTATTGAGAATGAGAACAGAGTGGTTTGGAGACTTGTTGGCTACCAATATTTTAGGGGTTGACAAATTAGAGAAACTTTGCCAAGGTAAAGGGAGAGAAACCTCTTCAGAGGGAGGGAGAAAGCCAGGAAAGAGAGGTTTGGTAGAAATCATACTAGGGAATCCCAAATAGTGTTGAACCCTGAAGAGAATTCAAATAAGAAACAGATCATTCCTATTGATTTGAGAACAAAGAAGGTATTACTGACACAAGTGAGAACACAATTATGGAGTAAACTGAAAACGATATTGCTGTGGGTTGTGTAGGCGAGGAGGTGGAATCCATGAGTTCTTTTAAAAAACTGTAATTTAAGATTGAATACGTGCAAGATGATATTGATAATATTTTTCTAAAATTTTAAGAATAAAACAAAATAAACAGGCAGGTACCCAGCGCTCAGTTCAGGAAGTAGAACATACCAGTAGCTTTGAAGAATTCTCCTTCCACTGAGACCCCAATCTCATCCCTCTTTCTCCCCACCCCGAGGTAACCGCTATCCTGAACTTTGTGTTTGCAGTTCTTTTGTTTGTCTGTATAGTTTTATCTGAGTGGATATTCTTAAATATTTACTCTCTGAAGGTCAGCCCTGGACTTGTGCAGTGAACAACTGTTGTGACCATTCAAGGTAGTCCTAGTTGTATATTGTTCAGTTTTGATGTTTTGGAACTTTTTATAAATGGAGTCATGCTAAATATTTTCATCTGTGATGAGTTTAGCCATTCAACTTTAGGTTTCTGAGACTTACCTATTTTGGATAGGTAATTGTAGTTTGCTTTTAGGTTATATAGAATTACCTTTATGGAAAGATTTCAATAGGGTAATCCTCCTGTTCAACATTTGCATTGTTTCTCATTTTTGGGTATTTCAAATAATCCTCCTTGAATGTATCTTCCCTATGGTATATGCCAGAAGTGGAACAGTTGGGTCATCTTCAACTTTATTAGGGTGTCAAATATTTTTTCTAAGAAATTGTTTCCACTTACTAGAAATTTATCATCAGCAACACTTTGATATTGTCAGAGTTAAACTTTTGCTCATTTGGTGTGTGTAAAATGATCCTTTTTGGTGTGGTTCTAATTTACATTTCCCTGACTATTGGTGAATTTGAACATGCTTTAATACATTTACTGGTCATTCGTATTTCCTCTGTTCTTTTTTTCTTTTTTTTTCTTTTTTTATGAAATTTATTGACAAATTGGTTTCCATACAACACCCAGTGCTCATCCCAAAAGGTGCCCTCCTCAATACCCATCACCCACCCTCTCCTCCCTCCCACCCCCCATCAACCCTCAGTTTGTTCTCAGTTTTTAACAGTCTCTTATGCTTTGGCTCTCTCCCACTCTAACGTCTTTTTTTTTTTTTCCTTCCCCTCCCTCATGGGTTCCTGTTAAGTTTCTCAGGATCCACATAAGAGTGAAACCATATGGTATCTGTCTTTCTCTGTATGGCTTATTTCACTTAACATCACACTCTCCAGTTCCATCCACGTTGCTACAAAAGGCCATATTTCATTTTTTCTCATTGCCACGTAATATTCCATTGTGTATATAAACCACAATTTCTTTATCCATTCATCAGTGGATGGACATTTAGGCTCTTTCCATAATTTGGCTATTGTTGAGAGTGCTGCTATGAACATTGGGGTACAAGTGGCCCTATGCATCAGTGCTCCTGTATCCCTTGGGTAAATTCCTAGCAGTGCTATTGCTGGGTCATAGGGTAGGTCTATTTTTAATTTTCTGAGGACCCTCCACACTGCTTTCCAGAGCGGCTGCACCAATTTGCATTCCCACCAACAGTGCAAGAGGGTTCCCGTTTCTCCACATCCTCTCCAGCATCTATAGTCTCCTGATTTGTTCATTTTGGCCACTCTGACTGGCGTGAGGTGATACCTGAGTGTGGTTTTGATTTGTATTTCCCTGATAAGGAGCGACGCTGAACATCTTTTCATGTGCCTGTTGGCCATCTGGATGTCTTCTTTAGAGAAGTGTCTATTCATGTTTTCTGCCCATTTCTTCACTGGGTTATTTGTTTTTCGGGTGTGGAGTTTGGTGAGCTCTTTATAGATTTTGGATACTAGCCCTTTGTCCGATATGTCATTTGCGAATATCTTTTCCCATTCCGTTGGTTGCCTTTTAGTTTTGTTGGTTGTTTCCTTGGCTGTGCAGAAGCTTTTTATCTTCATAAGGTCCCAGTAATTCACTTTTGCTTTTAATTCCCTTGCCTTTGGGGATGTGTCGAGTAAGAGATTGCTACGGCTGAGGTCAGAGAGGTCTTTTCCTGCTTTCTCCTCTAAGGTTTTGATGGTTTCCTGTCTCACATTTAGGTCCTTTATCCATTTTGAGTTTATTTTTGTGAATGGTGTGAGAAAGTGGTCTAGTTTCAACCTTCTGCATGTTGCTGTCCAGTTCTCCCAGCACCATTTGTGAAAGAGGCTGTCTTTTTTCCATTGGATGTTCTTTCCTGCTTTGTCAAAGATGAGTTGGCCATACGTTTGTGGGTCTAGTTCTGGGGTTTCTATTCTATTCCATTGGTCTATGTGTCTGTTTTTGGGCCACGTATTTCCTCTGTTCTGACATGCTTGTTCAGGAGTTGTCCATCTTTTTTCAAATGATTTGTAAATGTGTTTTCCAGTTTATGACCCGACTTTTCACTTTCTTTATTGTATCATTTGATACATATAATTTCTTAACTTCAGTATGGTCATATTTATGTTTTGCTCCTTTTTAAATCTGTTTGAAGTGACACTTAGCAACCCTGATGTTGTAGATATATTACCTGTTTTATTAATTTTTTTCACATTTTAATCTTTCATTCATCTGGAATTGATTTTTGTAGATGGTGTGAGATAAGAGTCCATTTTTCATGTGTTTCCTTATGACTAATAAATCATTTCTTCCCATACTATAGGTAGCTGAGATCAATGGTAACATACCTGTAATAGCTGCATTTCTGGATTTCCTGAAAGCAACTTTCCTGCCTCTAATTTCCTGCATTAACACATCCTGCTCTCAACAATCAGGCTGAACTCTGAGTGTTACAATATTGTTGAAGGAATAGTCAAATGTAGACACTTGAATTTGCTAACAAATCTAGACAATTCTAAATGTTTTCCCAAGCAATGGAGTAAAAAAGACAGCTGGGGATAGTACAGAAGGCTCTTGCAAATTTCAGAGGGTGGGACATTGAGGTTTATAGGTTGAGTGATTAGAATAATCACAAATCAGATAGGAAGGATAGTATGTTCACCTATGCACACATGAGCACACACATGTATGTACACAGAGGCAACCCTCAACATTCTCAAGTTTGGTTTTTGTACATTATTCAGCAAATATTAATATTTCTCAAATTGCCTCTTGTACAATGAAGTTGAACTTTTATGCATCAGAAAATAGTAGACTTCAATCTCTAGTTCAAATAGTAGATGGCAACGATCCTTAGAATTGGTAGCACTTAGAGATCTATGAGGATCAGTCTAGTTCATTCAGGATTTAAATCATTTGAGTTGTTGAGTTCATCTTTAAAATGGAAACAATAGCCTATCTACCTGATAATAGTATTAGGTTTAAATAAGATGATGATACTTCAGAGTGCTTCCAAGAGTGATAAGCATGTTGTGAATGTTCAATAAATTTTAGCTGCTGTTGTGATTATCTAGCGCTCTGTCGTCTTTGGGATAGGGATCGGGAAGATGAACTAATCCACACATCCTAATGAGATAACAGACACTACTTTTCCTGAGCCTGCCCTCACCGCCTGAACCCCCAACACTCACACAATATCTATTTTCTGTTTGTGAGAAGTTTTCATTTATAACACCCCCAACACGTACCACTTGGGACCATAAAATAATATTCTGTAGAGCAGTGATAACATTGTATGGACCTCAAACTAACAGTATCAGCATCACCTGGGTACTAGAAATGTATCTTTGGGAGCCTCACCCTAGATCAACTCAAACAGAAACTCTGGGGGTATGGCGCCCAGCAATGCACATTTTAGCATATGCCTTAGGTCATTCTGATGCATGCTAAAATTTGAGAAACACTGCTTTAGGGTGTCATTCTGGGTCATGGTAGGGAAAAGAGTTTACCCCATATGGTACATATAGATTTTAATTAACAGACTACTTACAGAGGGGTAGACAGTGTTAACAGACCAAATGAGGGATGGCGAAATACTCAAAGACTAGCCACTGTCATCAGACATGCCCACCTCAAGTTCTGAACGGGCGAAAAAAAGAAAGCATATTACCAGAGCCCTGAGAGACCTGTGCTCTGAAGGAGGAACCACTTGATGGGATCTGTCATCAGGGGAAATACAAAACAGGGAGGACATAAGGAAGAAATACCCTAACTTCTCTCCTCTCATATTCTTTATCCAAACCAGCTACAAACCAGTCAGCAAAGGAGCCCCAAGGCAGACAGTCCTCAGGACTCAGCTTCCCAGTTTAGGGAGCACGGCAGAGAAGGACAGGGAATAGATTTCGAAGCTGGGTGCAAATGGACAATAACCAGCAGCTATACTGTGAAGCCTGAGCAAAGAGGCCGACAGAAATAGGAGCTGAGCGCACTGTCATTAATATAGGCGGTAATTCCAAAGACAGATCAGGCATCTCCTCAGTGTCTCCTCTTCCTACTTCCAGTTAGAAGGACTGAAATAGTAGACACCAGTTTCAGGTGAGAAAATTTTAGCTTCGTTGAACAAATGGCTATCATGTGATTGACACTGGACTGGGCACTGGGGATTCAGCTGTGACTAAAACAAAATTCTTGCTCTGATATGCTAGCCTGGGGGGATGGAAAATAAACAAGTAGGTAATACTCCATGTGGGTAAGCACTCTGGAGGATAAGATACAAGATTAGAAAACAGAGAGTGATGATGGGGAGGTTGCTTTTTTAATCAAGTTGATTAAAAAAAAGAAAAAGAAAAAAAGAACTTCACTATGGGGGACGCCTGGGTAACTCACTTGGTTAAGTGTCTGACTCTTGGTTTAAGCTCAGGGCATGATCTCCTGGTTCATGGGTTTGAGCCCCTGCATCTGGCTCTATAATGGCAGCTGTGGAGCCTGCTTGGGTTTCTCTCTCTCCCTCTCTCTCTACCCCTCCCTCACTTGCTCTCTATCTCTCAAAATAAATGAACATTAAACAAAACAAAACCAAAAAACAAACAAACCTCCCTAAGGGACATTTGAACAGAGAACTGAAGGGAATAAAGGAATGAACCTTGAAGATACCTGAACAAAGAGAGTTTCAGACAGACAAAAGAATAAGTACATAGGCTCATAAGGAGCAGAAGGAGGAATGGGAGATAATATCAAAGGTAGCAGAAGTTACTTCCATTGTATTTCTAATCCCATAATGAAATCGGCTTGTTTATGGTTGGTATCCGGGGCTAAGCCCTAAGCCCTCTTTCTGTAAAGAAATAAGGTTTTTATTAATTGTATATTTACAGCAATACAAATTCACTGCATAAGATTTGGAACATTTAGAAACTGTTATGATCTTTTTCCTTCTGTAAATCTTTGTAGTAGTTGTTGTTTGTTTCTTATTTTTGGAAAGGGTGATATGTCCCATCCAATAAATCCCATCATATTTCATAATTTGAGAGTATTTTAAAATTTAAATAAACTTCTAAAAATTTTAGAATACTTTTAGATTTACAGAACAGTTGCAAAGATATTATGGAATTCTATTTCTGTATACCCCTCAACCAGTGTCTATTTTTAACATGTTACATTACCATGGTGCGTATGTCACAGCTAAGAAACCAGCACTGGTGCATATTCATTAACTAAACTCCACTCTGTTTGGATTTCACTCGTTTTTCCATAATGTCCCTTTTCTGTTCCAAGAGCCCATCAAGATACCGCATTACATTTAGTTGTCACGTCTCTTTAGCATCCCCTGGTCTGTGAGAGCTTCCCAGGTTCTCCTAGTTGCTCATGACCTTGACAGTTTGGAGGAGTACTGGTCAGTTTATTTGGAAACTACCTCTGAAAGAGGTTTGTTTAATATTTTTTCATGGTTATATTGGGGTTATAGGTTTCAGAGAGGAGCACTACAGAGCTAAAGTGCCATTCTCATCAAATTATATCAAGCATACATGCTATCAACATGATGTATTTTTGTGATGATTTTAAACAAAGAATTTAACAATTACAGACTTGCATAGGGGATAAACACCATATATATATTTGGAAATGCAAGGAGAAATTGGGTATTTTTGTAGTAAGGTAAGATGGTATATTTCTGTACTTTGCATATATATACACAAACACATATACACGCAAAAGGATATAGTTTTTGCATACCTACATATGCTTTTTTAAAGTAAAAACTGACCACAAGATGTCGCTGTTAACTAATGTATGAGCAAGACGGTTGCTTCAAAGAGCCGTTAGGTTTTGCAAGGCATATGTGGTTAGAACCCATAATTTTAAAACTTTGGCAATAAGTTACCCCCAAAATGTTTCAGTTTTACAAAACCACTAGAATGTTTTGAGTTTGGGATGTTACATTTTTTGTCTTTGAGTTTCACAAAAAATTTTCCCTGGAATTCACACCCAAGTCTATTTATTTGGAAATTTAATTTAAAACAATATGTTTTTTTTTTTTTTTTAATGAAGTTGAATGCTCTATTCTTAAATAGAAAACAAATCCACAGAAATCACTCTGAGTTTATATTATCCTTTTGACCAGTAACAATAGCGTTATTTTCACTAATGAGGATTTCCTCAAGAAAAAAATTTAATAGAAAATGAAAGAGCATCATACACGATGCTTTACATAACTAGAATGGGTCTTCTCCCCAAATAATAATTTAGAAATAAGATTATTAAACTTGGTTCTCTTAATTTTCCACTACATAATTTTAAAAAATGACTCTGCATGTAAAGAGGAAAGAAGTCTATTTTTAACCCCCTACTTCCAGCATATCCATATTTAAACTTTCCTGGATATAACAGTTTTAATTTCCAAAGCAGATCCTGTAACTCTGACTCTGTTATGGTTTTGCTGTTTACTCACCCTACTCTCTCTAGAGTCTTCTCTCCCCTTGTTTTTCTTCTGCCCCTGACAGTACCTTTCATTTGTTCCATTCTTTACGAATTTAGGGTAGCCTTGTCCATTGTTGAATAGCATTAATGACCAGAAAGCTCTTAATAGTTGAGCTACCTGTCTACCTCTCTGTAGCTTTTACCCACTGGCCCTACTTTTGTCCTTGGGAACCATGCAAAGCTAAATCCTTTCTTGCTTTACATAACAGATTTTCAAATACTTGGTGACAATTGTCTTTTACTTCCCTAAGCTTCTCTTTCATTTTCCTAAACTCACCCAGACTTTTTGGCCATTTTAATATTAGTCCTGCTTTTAGATCTTCATCATCCTACCACTCTCCTCTGATATTATAGACTTGCAATGGTCTTCTTAAAATGTGAAGCACAGAACTGAAATTTAATATGGTAGACATAGCTGGAGGAGCGAAGAATGCATTGGGGCCATTTTGGTAACCTGAAGACATTACCCACTTTATTAATTTATCAACCCTTTGTAAACCCTCTGCTAATGAAATACTGCCACCTGGGTTCCTAGTGGTCTGATGAGTGTGTGTGCATGTGTCTGGTGTCTGTGTGTGTGTGTGTGTATGTGTCTGACTCCCATCTACCTCTCTAGCCTTATTCTGAACTTTAATGCTTCTGACATCTAGGTTATGGCTGACCAAACAGAAAAAAAGTTTCACTTCCTCTTTTAATGACACAGGCCAAGATGTGTATGTTTGACATAAAATTCTCTCCCTCTCTCTCTCTCTATATATATATATAGATATATACATGTATATGTATGTGTGTGTATATTTCTATATATCCAATGAGTTCTTATATCATTCATGTGGAATCTTTCCATGTGATTATCAATAGTACAGAAAAGGGAAAAGTCATATTTGCTAGATTTCTTTAATAATGTAGCCAAAGCAGGCCAACTGGAACTGGACTTGAAATCCCAAATGTTTAAATTGTCATCTAGATTTAAAACCTAGGACCTAAATTAACTTATGAATTAACGAACTCTCTTGGAATACAACGCCTAAGCTGGACGGCTATATAAATAGCAAACAATGGGATAGTAGGATAATGAAGTGGCTTAGGATGTAAGGATAAGAAACAGATGGACTGGTTTCAAGTCTGTGTCTCCCGCTTACTAGCTATGATACTTGGGCAGCCCCCGTATTTGCTTTGATACCTACTCCCAGGGTCGGTGTCAGGGTTAATTGAGGTGAGGTATATAGGCTCTTAGTATAGCACCTGGTCCATAGAGTGCACTCAGTGAAATATAGCTATTATGATTAATAGCAAACAATTCTTAAATACATTCGTACTTTCTGTATACATAGAATTGACATATTTAAAGAAACACATTGATGGATTTACAATGATACCAGAATACCTGGCCTCTCTGTAGTTCAGTTAGTGCTTATGAAAAAGCTGTCAAGAATTGGAGAATTGGCTTCCTGTGATGGGATAGAACTATCTCACAGAGGATTGATTTTTAACTGAAGCTTAATCAACAATCTAACCAAGTGATCTTTCTCCTTTCCTGAATGTGGCAATAGTAGCATTTGGCTCTGGTTTATTGGACCACCAAATTTTAGTCTGCATGGGGTCACGACAGAGAGGGCAGCTAAACCTCCTTCGTTTCTCTCCTCACTACCTCTTCAAATTCTGGGTCTTCTTTTCAACTTGGGGCCCTCAAAAAACTGAGACTTGCTGGAGGAAAATAAAAACCTTCGTATGATAAACCACACTTTATTCCCTTGGTATTTTAGAAGATGGTTCCATTAAAATCAAGGCCTCTGTATTGGTTCCTTTAAATGAAGACAGTTTGGAGAATTTCAAAAGGCTTTCACCATTACCTCATTCCCATCCCATGGGTGCCTTTAAACAGCCAGTTCAGCAGGAAATCAGATGATGAATTTCTCAATACTGTGTTATAAACTAAAGAACGACAGACTTTCCTCCCATGTCCAGTATCCACCGTTATCAGTCTTTCACCAGAAGTTCATCATCTGGCACAGGTCTTACAATATGTTGCCCCAACACAATTTGGCTCTGGCACAGTGACCATTTCATCTTCACTGATAATCTAGTGATTCGTTCCGACTGATTTGTCTGACACTAGAATATGTCACAGTTACAATATAGATCTGCTATTATGAATTATGTATGTTATTGAGTTATTAGGAAAGCAGATTGAGCCAGATTCAGCTACAGGCTCTATGGTATCATGAAATTTAAATTGGGCAATTTGATAAAATTTATTAATTCTTTTAGCAATTTACTACATAAGTTCTGTAGTCATAGGTATTTTGTCAAGTTATTCATACAGATATTCTGACTACAGTCCTGACTTAGGGATCTATAAGATCTGTAGGGGTTTCCCCTTCTTTTCTTTGGATCTTACTCTATTAAAGAGACAATTTTATCATATATAAAGCTAAAACTTTATTTTTGCATTGATAATTTGCACGCAAAAGATACCTTCTTAAGCCAGGGAATTTCGAATTTGGATCCATAGTTCTGTTCCTTTCCAGTTTGTGAGAACAATTTTTCCCTTTGAAAGGAATCTATACATTAGCTTGAGAGGCAATACTTAGAGTGCATTTATAAGCAACAAGCACAATCTCATTAAGTTCTCTTTAATTTAATTTCAGTGATATTGATTTTATCTGAAGGACACATCATTCTTGATTTTTCTGATGTGCAAGACTGTACACAAATTACTGTAAACCTCACTCTATGGCCTTTTTCTCTCAGA
The DNA here is from genome assembly GCF_022837055.1 of Prionailurus viverrinus. Taxonomy (NCBI): domain Eukaryota; kingdom Metazoa; phylum Chordata; class Mammalia; order Carnivora; family Felidae; genus Prionailurus; species Prionailurus viverrinus. Next base: position 204,616,871 of record NC_062561.1, read on the forward strand.
GGATGGTTAAGGTCAGTGATGATGTATGTTCCAGGACATTGTCAGGAAGGAGAGTAAAAAGTCCTCTCTAAAAGCTGTCCCATTCACTTGTCTTCTTATAATTGGAGATGGGCGGTGGGGGGGGGGGGGAACTACCCACCAATATGGTTGCTGGCTCTAAATCTGTGTACCTTCTTCACTCTGGAGCTCAGCGCAATCTGAGCATTGGGACAGACTCTCTGTGGGAGTTGGTAGAAGTTCATCGCTCAACCCTGTGCTTATAGACCATAAATGTTCCAGGAAAACATCACAGAGCACTGGGCCTGTAGGCTCAATGGCCCCAGACTCTCAGTCAGTCCTCTTTGATATAAGGAAATAATCTGGGTTCTAAAACACAATGCCTTTGCAATCCAATGGATCACTGAACAATTTATATGATGACGTTGACTCAGCTTCTAAAGTTGGTCAGTGAATACCAGGAGCGGTGTGCTGACTTACAATTGGAAGACAGACCTAGCTTTACTTCATGTTTGTTTTTTGTAAGATAGCTAACCAAATGAACTACCAACTTTGGCATATGAATATGAAATGGATATTTATATCACAATTCACTTACAAATGACAAATTTGTGAGAACAGGAAGGCTTATAATGATTGATCTCCCCATGTGCGCATGGCTCTGTAATGTTACAAAACTGACATGATTTTCCAAAGAAAAGCATGTTTTCCTTCTACTGAGTAGATCCCTCAGATTCTGCTCTCATTTATGCACTATGGGCATCAGCAGGGAATCTGGCAGAGAGACTCTCTGCTATTAATGACTTTGGACCAGGAAATTTCCTTGAAATTCTTATTGGCACTACAAATATCATCTTCACTTAATGTCTGGAGTTTATAGGACTTGTTGGATTTGCAATGGCTCATTTTAATTTGCAGTTCTAGATGATTTCCATGGATCATCATCAAAAACTGTGTGTTAAAACTCTGTTACTTAACTCTATTACCTAATATGGATTAGAAGCCTTCCAATGAGGTAGAATGAATTGGCTATGGATCTATTTCTGCATCTGAACTTAAGCACTGAACTCCGGTAATGCCAGCAGCTCGTCACTGCCCTCGTCTTTGTTACCTGCCCTTCCCCCAGTGATCACACAGACAAATGTAGCTTGAGTCCCCTCCCCCTTCCTGTCCATCTGCCACATATTCACTTTTCACCAGCACTTAATTCTCTATCAAAATATTTTTCCAGGATGAGAAAAGAACCAACTTCCAGGCAAAAGAAAAAAAGTGATTCTAGTTAATGACTTCCAGATAAGAATTTGCTTATTTTCCTAATGGCCTACTGTGTCCTGCTAAGCTATCATGTCACAAACAGAATAGATAACTTTAATGGGAGAACTGCCTAAGGATCTTGGGACATAGCCACAGCCCCTTTGTCTACATAAAATATTTTTTAAAAATAAATAAATTAATGGGAGCTGCAAACAAGTGGAATCTAAGAATAATATAACTAAGTCTTCGGGCAAAATATGTTTACAACCTGTGAAATTAATAAACATAAAATCTCTAGAGACTAAATGCATCATTTTTCATCTATCATGAGAAAACATTTTCTGTACATGGGAGACAGCGTGGAAAAAGGTGACTGTGGTGAGAACGCGTTTGTTCCCTCGAAGGCAAGATGGAGAATTCCAGTCTTGCATTGTGCCACACACTCATCCCCCCGCTGTTTTCTGCCATAATTACCTGAGACACATCACCCAGCGCAGCCACTAATATGAAACCCCTGCTCAACAGAATGTAAGGACTACACAAACAGTAATGATGGTCTTTAGCTCACCACAGTGGGCTGACCACATCAAACGTGAATGAATAGTTGGTTTCCAGAATACTGTCAAATAACAGAAAACCATCTGTTGCTGAAAATAACATTGGGTGGTGGAAAAAGAGATCCCCAAATTGTTTTTTCCCTCATAATAATAAATGAAATACAGTAAAACTATTAATAAAAACACAATAGCAGACCGGAGCTATCATTCAAGAAAAACATTTCAGTATGTTTTATTATAGTTAACAGTTACAGAGAGGAAAAGTAAAAATTTGGGCAGAACTGTGGTTACCATTTTCAGAACTACGCTAACATGGAGAGTACCTCACCTGCCTCCAGGAAAACACTTCCTTTTTGCCTGTTTTTCTCAATCTGTAAATGATGCCCAAGGGGGATCTCTTTAAAGAGATACTGGGTTTAATGTTTGTAACGTGGTTTTTTGCCCCGAAGTTAAAAAAAAAAAAAAAAGTAAAGTACAAAGTATTATTATAGCATTTGTGGCATTTAAACCTATAATTAAAGTGACCAAATATTTTCCATACCCCCCCTTACATTCAGTTCTTTACAAATTTTTTGCAAGTTCATAATTTGAAGCTAAAACTTTCCCCATTTTATTCATTAGTAGCTTGGAATCACTTAAAAATTATTCAAACAAGTTTATGTTTTGGTGATCTGTCCTGGATAATTTGAAAGCCACTGATGTTTCTATGTAAAGCAAAAATAATTCTGTATTTTGGATTAGACCTTAAAATGAAATGTAGCATGCAGGACACCAAAGGGAGCTTAAATTCAGTTGGGAAATAATAGTTTAATGATAACAATATCATTCATAGATTAAAACCATGATGTAAACATGTTCTGTTGCAAATTTTGCTTTGGAAATGCATTATTGATACTTGGATCAGTTCCTCCTCTCTCATTTGACTTATTACCTCATCAACTGGTTGTTTGAATGCTGTACAGAAAACCTAGAATATAATAATTGTTTTCATATTTTGAAAAAGATTATATTTCTAGAAACAAGATAGACTCCAAAATTTTCCCTTACATTATGCTTCTTCATCGTTTAAGAAAAACAGTAAGCATGTAAACTTTTAAGATGAATTATGATCTTATAAACATATACTATAACAAAATTCCATCAGAGATTAATGATAATATTTTAGTTTTTGCTCTCTAACACTTAAGCAATAGATATTATGAGGCGGGGGTACAGGATGAGGGCGGAGAGGAGGAAAGTGAATAGTCCTTTCAACTTTAGGTATTACATATACATTTCTTTTATATTTGTTTCAAATCCAGTAACCAGAAAGTGCAACTGGCCAGGCTATTCATTCTATGTTGTCAATAAAAGGAACCAGCGGATGAAGACTTGTTTTTTTCATTCTCAGAGGTTTGGTAAAGATACTGCATATTTTGCACACTTAAGAGCACAGATCATCATATGTTTTTTTGAGAATATTCCATGTTCCACTGGATCAGGCAAAAGCAGCACCAAAGAATTAGACACAGAGAGTTACTTCAAGGAATTGAGAGAAACAGAAAGTAATTTCAGTACAGCGTGTTGAATGATACCTTGAAAGTAAATTTTCAGGGTTTGGGCAGTAGCTGGAGGAGAAAGTTGTAACAGCCCTGGACAGTCGGCAAGGACAGTTTAGAGGATGGTGAGCTACCTCAGACCTTTTCCAGTGAGTCTCCAAATGCTCTGGAATTGAATGAGATCCTTGTTTCTCATAGTATGGTCCAGGGACTGGCATCATTGCATTTCCTGGAAGCTTGTTGATATACAGAATTTAGGGCCCCAATCCAGACCTCCTGTATTTTAGAGATTACTAGGCAATTCATAGGTACATTAAGTTTAAAACACATTATCCTAGATTCTGTCTTCTTAATAACCTTCAAACCCAGCTGAAAACAGGCATTTGTATTTCCTTCTATGTTTGAATTTTGGGAAGACACCTCTCAAAGAGCGCCTCCAGTTCATGCAAAGTGTTTCAAGTGGAAAGAATGGGCCCAAGATAACCCTTGATTCTAATTCCCCACAGCCTCCTCGTGAGTAAAATGGTTCACAAGTTCCTGTTTGCCAAGGGCACGTGAAAGAGATAATAAGAGGCCTGGGGATCTGAAGCCGGAAAGGATCAAGAGGGCAGCTTGTGGAACAGAGGCCCCTTCTATCTCAGTCTTAGAAATTTCTCCCTGTGCTCAGACACCCTCCAGGAAGAGGTGAGGAAGAAGGGTGATGTGGAATGGGAGAATTAGCACAGGGCAGAGTCTTTGATTTAGCCAGCTCATCTGAAAGAGGCCAAGTTTTAACCAGAAGAAACTGGTTTGCCTTGCAGGGTGAAGTGTATAAGGTTGTTCTCTATTAGCAGATAAGGACTAGGAGCAAAAATAATTCTTTTCTGCAAAATAAAACTGTACTTTTGTACACCTGATTAATAATATGACCATTTTAAACCACAATATAAACATGAGAGATCTTTGCTTGAAATCCTTTAGTGACTTCTTATGGCTACGGAATTTTAACTTGGCACACATCATTTTATTTGGTTCTTGCCTTCCTCTCTAACATCACTTCCTAAAACCAGCAATGGAGACTGGAAAAAAAAAAGTGTTATAGAAACAGAAGGAAATTTCAATGCAAGTTCTAGGCCAGTTAGACCTCTTGGCATGTGTGTGTATATGTATGTGTCTGTCAGTTTGTCTGGCCGTAATACATATGACGACATTACTCCTTTACCAGTTTACCCTGACAAAAATAACATTGCATTAAAAAATCATCCCCAAACTGAACAGGAGGGAAAATAGCCAAATATACAGCTGGCATCAGAATCATATGAACAATTTGTTACAAATTCAAATTCTTGAAACAAAATTGGCTTAAAACACTAAACCGCTTGTACTCATTGATCTGCACATTGGCTGAACGTTTTCGAAGCTGGGCTTGTTTGGGTGGTTCCACTGGTCATAACTGGACCCACTCCGGCTTCTGAAGCCAGCTTGGTTAGGCCAGCGGATGTTCCACCCCACGGTTGATATCCTCCTCAGGAGACCAGAGGCTAGCCTAAGCTGCCCTTCTCACTGTGCTGCCAGAAGTTCTAATCTACAGAGCCCATCAGGAGACAGATTATAAACCTGCTTATGTCATTGATGCCAACATCTCCCTAACCAGAGATAGTCACAGAAAAACACCCTTTGTCAAGGAGTGGGAAAGTCTGCTCCTCCAACTACAGAAAAGCACTGCCAAAGTTACAGGCCAAAGAATATGGATGGATAATTCAATAACTATGGATGGAACAAAGAACAAAAAAAGTAATCCACTTCGACACAAATCTCCTCTTAAAAATAACCGACACCACATCATAAGGATCTAGCGATTAGTAACAATTAACGATGCAAATCTAGCCCAGTGATGGTTAATCTCTCCACAATATGTTCCCATGATCCAATCCTATTTTGATTTTCCTATCTTTTAGAAAAAGTTATGTATAATTATAAAATTAATCACCAAATTATGTTTAATAATTTACACATTTATAAATTCAATTGTATTACTTTCATGTTCTAGAGAGGGGTCAACAAACTATATAGCCTGCAGGTCAAATCTTGCCAACCATCTGATTTTGTAAATAAAGTTTTATTGGATCACAACTACTCTCATTTGCTTACCTATTGTCTATGGCTGCGCTTATATATAGCTACAACAGCAGAGTTGAACACTTGTGGTAGAGATCATGTTGCCTGCTGAAATATTTACTGAAAAAGCTGAAAATATTTACTCTGTCACCCTCTATAGAAAACTAGACACTTCTGATTATCATATTTAAGGCACGATTACCAGTTAATTCTTCTTAGATACCACTAACGATTATCTTCTTTCAAAAAGAAGAAAGCTTTATTAACAGAACCAGGATTGCAAAGCACATCTGGCTGACTCCAAGGCCAATGCTTCTTCCAGGATACCATCCACAGTATTTATTCTACTTTTAAGAATGCTCTCCATTCTGATATGGGAGGGAAAAGAGAGGGACCTATATGTCACTTACATTCGAATCATGTGAAAAATTTTTTGAAAATTCAAGCTCTTGAAACAAACTGCATGCTTGAGACTTTGATACCTTTTTAAAAAAATTTTTTAATGTTTATTTATTTTGAGAGACAGAGCATGAGCGACAGAGGGGCGGAGAGAGAGGAGACACAAAATCTGAAGCAGGTTGCAGGGTCTGAGCTATCAGCACACAGCCAAACACGGGGCTTGAACCCATGAACCGTGGGATCATGACCTGAGCCAAAGTCGGACACTTACCCGACTGAGCCACCCAGGTGCCCTGACACTTGGCTATCTTAACAAATGTCATAGGTGATCCTTATTTACATGAAAAAGAAGGAACAAGAGGTGTAAGTGAAAGAAACAACTTATGATGTTGGATTTGAGAAGAGTCGTAAAAGCTTCACATCATTATGGTAGTTCATAGAGAATCAATGAGGCAGGGGAAAAAAAGGACTGCTAAGGAGAACTAAGACCTTGATCTGAAGTCGTCTAAAATATATCTGGACTACATTATATTCCAGCCCTTCCTCAGTTTCTCACTTTGGCTCTACTTTTGTTAATTATGATTTTCATGTGAGTCTCTAATCCAGAAGTAATTCAGATACATAGAAAACTTGGGAGGACAAGGGTAATGTCTGCATGCTATAGACACAGATGTCTGCTTTATGAATGGAATATTCTAACAGCCCACTTTTCCAAAAAGCATTTGGGCAGGTTTTAACAACAACAACAAAACGTGATGCAACATTAATGCAGTAGAAATAGATTATCTTTGTGTATATCTATGTTGTCAATTTTCTTTTGATTTGAAATGTTGAATATGACTTTTCTTTTTGTTTAAAAATTTCAGTAAAGGGAGGCACCTGGGTGACTCAGTCAGCTGAGTGTCTAACTCTTGATTTCAGCTCAGGTCATGATCCCAGGGTCATGGGATAGAGCCCCATGTCAGGCTCCACGCTGAGTGTGGAGCCTGCTTGACATTCTCTCTCTCTCTCTCTCTCTCTCTCTCTCTCTCTCTCTCTCCCCCCCCCCACCTTTGCCCCTCTCCCTTGCTCTCTCTTTCTAAAATAAATAATAGTAATAATAATAATAAAGTAGAGAAAGAAATTTCAGTAAAGAAATAAACCTAGACAAATTGTTATTAGCATTCCATTTCCCAGGTTCAGAAAGATGACTAGAGTGGGCTCCAGCCTCTAAGCTGCAGGGCTTGCTAAGAGGCATTGGAAAGAGTCTTACTACCACTGCTTAATTGGCACAATAGGAGCAGTGTTGCTTTTCCCGCCCAAAAGCCACATTAGGCACTGAAAATCTTTCATAAAAACTGGAGAGTCCAAAGAGATGCCTGGCAACTGGTCTTTCCCAATTCAAGGCTTTCTGAGATGCAGAGACAAAAATAGCCCAACTCAAGCCACCACTAAAGAACATTCCAGTGAAAAAATTCTCAGAATAATATTCTGAAAAGCTTAGAGTATGCTTTCCTTCAAGTATGAGGAAAAATTAAAGATACCTGACATGCATCCTCAAATTTGAAAATAGACACATGTTTCTCTTCTGGTAGAGAGATTTCTGAGGCCTGGAGGTTTAATGCAATGGGCTATGCCTTCTGGTTTTCAAGGGCCCATGTGTCTGGGAAGAAGATGGGGCAATTTTATTCCTGACCCAGTTCTCTGCAGTTTTTTAAGAGTCCGAGAGAGGATTGCATTGTTTTTTTTGTGTGTTTGTGTGTTTTTAATGTTTATTTATTTTTGAGGAGATGGAGACACAGAATCCGAAGCAGGCTCCATGCTCCAAGCTGTCAGCACAGAGCCCGACGCAGGGCTCGAACTCACAAACCATGAGATCATGGCCTGAGCCGAAGTCAGACTCTTAACCGACTGAGCCACCCTGATGCTATATGCAAAGGAGCATGAAGGTTAGTGGTGGGCATGAGCTGAAGAGCTACTCAGGAGGTCATAGAGGTCAAGTGGTTAGGCATTCATACCAGAGACAGGATTGATGATTCTATACCTTTGGCCTGTCAAAGGGAGTCAGGGCTGTCCTTTGGAGACAGAAAGGAGAAGAGAAAAGGAAAGGTGAAGAAAAAAATATGCCCAAATATCACCTAAGCATCATGTTAATAGAAGATACTAGAAGAAGATGAGAACAGTCAATACCAGAGTGAGGCCGAGATATTTCTCTGTCACCAACACTATTTTTGCTTCACCATGCCCCCAATAGCAGAGAATAAGTACCTAGAAAGGGAAGAAGACAGGGTTTCTTTGAGCCAGAACCTGCCTCCTTCTTCCAAGAGCTGAGGAGGGAAGATTTTTAGTCTGTGGTGGATCAGGGAAAGGGATGATCCTTGAACTGAACTGACATTAAAATTTTTACAACACGGACACCTGGGTGTCTCAGTCGGTTAAACAACCAACTTTGACTCAGGCCATGACCTCACGGTTTGTGAGTTTAAGCCCCACGTCAGGCTCTGTGCTGACAGCTCGGAGCCTGGAGCCTGCTTCGGGTTCTGTGTTTTCCTCTCTCTCTCTCTGCCCCTCCTCTGCTTATACTCTGTCTCTCTCTCAAAAATAAATAAACATTAAAAAAAAATTTTTTTTAATTTTTACAACAAAAAGGAATATATACCATAGCAAACAAAGAGAAATCTCAGCTAGTAACTGGAAATAATTTCTGGGAGAAAATTCTCCATGGGTCTCTTGCATTTCTGCACTTCTTTCAAACAGAGGCACTTAACTGCCTTTGTTCTGGACTACCTTTTCAAAGATAGCTGTATAATAAATAGCACTGAAGACAGATACAGTGTCTCCTGATGCCAAAGGCCAGGATAATAAAACTCATGTCTCCCTTCAGAGCAGTAAGCCGATTTATGGCCCATACTAAAAGATTTGGGTTCTATTAGCTTGGAGTCCCTCTCCTACAACATCACCTACTATGTGTGCAGGTGTAATATGGTCCTCTTTAGGTCACTCTGTGAGGAGTGAGACTTATGTAACTAGCACAAACATGATAATCCTCTGGCAACTACCACTGCTAAGAGTAACAACAATCTGTCTCTTAGCTCTGACCAAGGTATCTTGTATCCTCTACCACTAACAGTGAACCTGTGGCAGGCTAATTGGTCTCATTTTTTTACAGTTCTTGATGGGGAGTACACAGGAGTGTGTATATCAGGGGATGTGCAAAAAGGGAACCTTTGTGCACTGTTGGTGGGAATGTAAACTGGTACAGCCACTATGGAAGACAGTATGGAGGTTCCTCAAAAAAGTAAAGGTAGAACTACCATATGACCCAGCAATTCCACTTCTGGGTATTTATCTGAAGGAAATGAAAATATTAACTCAAAAAATGTACTCCATGTTCGTCCTTAACATTATTTACTATAACCAAGAAAAATGGAAGGATTCTTGGCTACTTTTCTTGAATTAGTGATGTATTTATTGAGTTCCAGAGACAAATGTAAAATTTTTCGCATCAGACTTAAGTATCTTAATTCCATAATTTCCTGTTAATAATACCCATCAAAAGCATTACATTGACTTTTTCCAAGTTGTTACTCAGGGGGGAGATGTGTATCTGTATGTTCTTATTTTGACTTATTTCTTGTTAAGACTTACAATCTTTACACGATTTCTTCTTCCTCTGAGAGCAACTGAATTATGAAAAAAACATATCTATGAAATTGATTTTAAGTGAGGTAGCCAAGAATCCTTTCCAGTGGGAGTGGTAACTTCAATTTTCAGATGGTTTTTATATAAATTGTCCCATTTGATTTTCACAAGAACATTAGATAGCATGACAGGCATTTTTATACACATTTCCCTAAATTAATTTTTTCAGGCTCTCGAGTGGGCTATTGTGGGGATTAGAAATCGAATCGAGAAGGACCTCACACCCTTTAATTGTTCAATAAATTGTAGCCATCATTACTACTGTTTCATGTGGGTGAGAAGTGAGACTCAGGGTGATTAGGGCTTGCCACAGTCTCCTAACACACAGTCCAAAGTACCTCGCAGGGATCTCCACTTAATTTTTCCCTTCCCAAAATGGGGATTGACTTACCAATAGAAAAGCAACATGAATAATCGCACTGATAGTATTCTACCTGAGGGACCTCAGGGTTTTAAGCTCAACAGTTTTACTTCTGGACAAAGGGGCTCTGCCGAGTCCCTGATCCCGTCAACTCCCCACACTCCCAGTGTTGATCTTCAGAAGACAAAGAAAAAGGGGCGCCTGGGTGGCTCAGTCGGTTAAGCGTCCGACTTCAGCTCAGGTCGCGAGACTTCAGCTCAGGTCGCGATCTCATGGTCCGTGAGTTCGAGCCCCGTGTGGGGATCTGTGCTGATGGCTCCGAGCCTGGAGCCTGCTTCAGATTCTGTGTCTCCCTCTCTCTCTCTGTTCCTGCCCCGTTCATGCTTTGTCTCTCTCTGTCTCAAAAATAAATAAACATTTAAAAAAAAGAAGAAGAGAAAGAAAGGAATCCCCTAGTCCTTTTCTCTTAAAGGTGGAGGAAAACACCTTTCGAAACGGCTGCTGCTGTCAAAGTCCAGGCCTTGATTTGTGAATCTTGGTCTTGGAAAAGTACTAAATAGAAGTAAGATGGATTTACATTCGTAAACTTTGCTTCCCCTAAATGGGAGGAGAAAGACCACTCACGGGAAACAAAGACACCAGTCAGTCCTGCATCAAGACAATGTAGAACAGTAAATTAACTGCACACAAGCTCAGAAACTCAGTGTGAATGTAGGCCTAGAAATTTTAAGATAGTTTGAAGAGTCAAAAAACTCCCAGAGCCTATTCATCAGTCTTCACACCTCCTCTTTACCTGAGTCATGCACGTTGCTGGGGAAAGAAAAGCCACAAATGCAAATGCAGTGAAGTTGGTTGGAGACCAGTTGAAAGACAGGTCTCCTAAACCTAACCTTCTCCAGATGGGAAGATGTAAGTGTGAGAATTTAAATAAACTCAGATGCGGCCATTGAAAATCTGCTCAATATGCAGAGAAGACATGCGCAACATTTTCCAGAATATAGCAGTAAAAAGTTTTCTTATTTAAGAGGAAAACCATCTTAAGCATTCCCAAATAAATTAGCTTTGACTATTTCAAGCCATGGGAGAACCTGGTAATAACCATTCTTATGACCCACTGTCTGTCTGCTCACATTTCTCACAGAATTTTCCCGCTCTTTTAATTACATCTGTTTACATTTTTATCTGGCCCCAAAGAGGACTCAGTGTTGTCTCTTCACTTTCTGGCCTCGGTTCCCATTGACATCAGATTTCTCCATGTGAACATCAAGCAAAGTGTATAAAATAAAACTACAGCATGAATGACTTTTATCAATTTGCTTTGTTTTAGTGGCTTTTCCTATATAATGACTTTGCAACTCAATTTGTAACTTCAAGCAGTAGTCTCATTTGAACTGGGAGAGAAAGATCATGTCAGGGGTTGAGAAGCCACAGGGAAGGTGAGGGGGGTTGAGTTGATAAAATAGGAAAGAGGCTAATAGGCCCATATTCTTATCCTAGAAGCTTACCTACCATAGAAGAAGCCTGGCAGATGCCGTAGGGTGAGGTCAGCAAGGACTGCTGGGCACTGGATTTGAGGACTGAGGCCAGGAAAGTGGCCCAACGAGGCACAGACCCCAATCAATTGATCTGAGCAACAAAAAAGTATCTGGGCATAAAGTCTTGAGAGACCAAGAAAAAGCTAGAGCAAATACTCCGTGAGTCTCCCAAAAGCCTTTTTTGAAAGAGCGGCTATGAAACATTAAGAGGAATTTTAGGTGGCTCAGTCACTTGAGCGTCAGACTCTTGATTTCGGCTCAGGCCATGATCCCAGAGTTGTGGAATCGACCCCTGCATCGAGTTCCACCGTGGTTGGAGCATGCTTATGATTCTCTCTCTCTCCTTCTGCCCCCACCCCCAAAGTAAAAAAAAAAAAAAAAAAAAATTAAAGAGAGGAATTTAGGTGTGTCTGGTATTTTAGCAAACATCTCAGAGCGTATACCTCTAGATGTGTATTGTCCAGCATATGAATCACCAAACAAAATTAATCTCTAATCCACTGAGGCTGCTGTTAACAAGCTCAGTTTTGAAATTCCTATGTTAAAGTTGCTTTCACAGTCCACTTAGCACACAGTGAGGTCAGTGATATTTTTCACGGAGAAGGCTAGCAGAATTCATGTTTATGCGTCTGCTTGTCCACTCTACTTCCAAAATCTCACCCCTACACTCACCATAATCTCATGTAAAGGCAAAAGACTAAATTAGCTATTTATTACCTGTTGTGGCAATCAGACATTTTGAAATAAAAATGTAGAACTGCTGCCTCATTTACACCCTCAGATCACTAATAGTGGCCTAGTGAGAGTGGTACAGAACGATTCCAGGCATGGAATAGCTCATTCCCAGAAGGCATTAGAAAGTTCGAATAGTTACAAAGGTTTATATGAGACTGCGTCTCACTGAAGTGGCTTGAGTAACCCCAGTGAATGTTCTGAAAAAATACACTTCTCATCATCTTATTCTGCATGTCCCAGTTGCACTGACTGGACTGCCATTGGCCCTCTCCATATACTTGCATGCTGGCCGAATCCCTTCCCAGGACCACAAACAGAAGGCAGGTTGATGTGCAGAATTCTTAGCCAGATAGGTACTAAGTGCCAGGGAGGTGCTGCTGATCTGAGATAGGGTCTCCTATTACCTCAGCGCCTAATTCAGTACTCTGGCAAAATGTTTTCAAAACTTGAATTCACTGTTCTCAGTGCTTTCTCATTAATATCTTTCCAAGACACTTCATTTGTAGGGATTATACCTTCTAGGATGTTAGACCACCTTTCCCTACCACACACACACACACACACACACACACACACATTCCTGACCAGCTGTTTTCTATCTTTATAGTTTCCAAAGAGATGTACAAGGAGAGAGAGTCATAGTAGTCATAGCCATTGGGTTGTGGGGAGTGAAGAGAAATCTCAAAATAAGGCACCCGTTTAGTAGTTACCTAAGTTTCTAGACTGATGATTTACTTCTGACACAGAAAAAATAGCAGAGAGGAAAACTTTTACCTATTCTTAATTGTCAAAATAAGCTTGGAGTACCTGTTGCAATTTTCTACCCAATTCTCTTAACTTTGTAGTTTATGAAAATTCTTCATGGATACTCGTAATGGGCTTATTGTCAATTCTGGTTTAGAGCGCTCTAACTTTTGTGATTTTCCTCTGCCTTCACAGATATTTTTGTGCAGAGTTGAGACCAGCTGGATCCTGGGCTGCAGACCATATGCCATTTACAGCAGAAACCTCTTTCCCCTCTGGTCCTGCTTACAATTACTCCCATCTTCTGATTTCCTGGATTTTGGCACCTCAGTACAATTTTTACATCTGCTTCTTAACTGGGTTGGTGACCCTCCCTTTCCAAGCTTCTTGTACACTGACTCTGCACACACTTCTGGGATCTGTTCATTTCTTTGGATTTGGTGACATCTATCTCCATCTCTTAACCTACTATCGTTCCAGTTTTTGTACCGATACCATGACTAAACAGACTTGCCCATCACCACTGAATCACAGCCAAACAAAGGGTAGTAATGATGATTTTGTAATACCACAGTCTCTGTATAGTCCTTGAATCAGGTGAGTTTTTCTTTCTGGAGTGTAAGTATTATATTATTATTATGTACTTATTAATGTTTTTGTGTACAGCCTATGGCCTTTTACTACTAAAGACAATTTCCCCTTCATGGGCGCTAAATAGAAAATGTATTTATTTAGGCAGGAGCCTTAGTGAGATCTGGATTGCCAGAGAATAGCTTATATTTGGAAAAAAATACAAAGTCATACATGAGATCATTTGAAGACCTACGTGAAGAACTGAAGCAAGACTATGAAGTGTGATGTAACAAAAAATTATTGGGTTAAGATCTGGGGCTTTTATGTTTACAGTATTATTGTAAACCTAATCTACTGAAACTAAATTGATTCATAGGATGGATATCTGGTCATGCTTAATTGTATTAATTCTCACCCTTCCTTATCTTTTTGGACTCAGAGGTGGGAAGAAACAAGAATTTTGATGTGCTTGGTACTCTTGCCCAAGCACTGAAGCACTTTACAAGGGAACAAAGGTGTGTGCTTTTGAAATGACCTCACAGTGGATCTAGCAATGTACCAGTTAAATCTTATTCCAGAATGCAATTATTTCATTATTAAAATGAAGCAGAGTGAGTTAGCTGCTGTTAGCAGCTGAAAGAATAGCATCACTGATTTGAAGAACTTAGAGAATTCTTCAGACATCCACCAAAAAATCAGAAGGCCAGCACCATGAGCAATGAGGTCACGATCTTTAAGGTGACTACTCTAGTAATAGGTTTTCTGTGTATGTCCTGTCTCTCTAACTCTTTAAACTTTTATCATATAGTTAAAAACATCTACATTATTTATATATTTCTATGGAGCAGTATACATTTCTTTATGCATCTGATTTCACAATCCCTTTTGGATTAAAAAAGGCATGAGAAACAAACAGCATACTTTTGAGTTGTCATGTAATTTGTTTAGTTACATATCTTTTTTCCCTTTGTGAAGGGATTTGATATTTTTATTTATATTTTCTTTAAATGTCCCCTTCTTATTCTTTGGAATATGAGGCCAGCATTCTTTAAGATATTACGTCTTTGAATCTGAAGTCTTAATCTGATATGATTTAGTTTCTACATAGTTTATACATGTACATCACTATATTTCTAGATACCTAATTTAAAAAAAAATTAAGTTTATTTATTTATTGGAGAGAAAGAGACAGAGACAGAGAGGGTGGGGGGAAGGGCAGAGGGAGAGGAAAAGAGAGAATCCCAAGCAGGCTCTGCACTGTCAGCACCGAGCCCGACGTGGGGCTCAAACTCACAAACCATGAGATCATGAACTGAGCCGAAACCAAGAGTTGGATGCTTAACCGACTGGGCCACCCAGGCCCCAATACCTAATTTTTGAAACTGATTTTGTTTGCTGCTGTATAAAACATTTAATTGGATTTATACTACTAATGAACAAAGACACTGAGGTCTTTTTATTGTGTTTCTCTGTTTCTTTTTTTTTCTTTATTTTTTTAAATGTTTCTTTTTTTTTTTTAATGGCACCTTTCTTCCCCCAGAAGAGTCTATATTTCAGAACATACGGTCTGCCAACTTTGTTCCATTTCACTGCTGCATTGATACTTCATTGTGATGCTATATTGGGAGAATTCATATATATTGAACAGGGGCTGCCCAGAGTGTGTGAGATGAGCCGACAACAATAGCATATGACCAATAATGAATTAGAGAGAAGACAGCAAAAACAGAACTTAGGGAACTAGAAATAAGATTAAAATACAAAATGCAAAGTACACACCTGAGAAATTAGTTTTAGTTCAGCAGGACTATCGTTTGGTTTTCATAAAGCAGACTCTGGATGCTGTCAAGTCTAAGTCTTTACTGGCAACAAAATTTTCTGCAACGGATAGTATTATATGCATTGGAAAAACATCATTAGTCACAATTAGTTATCAACAAACCGTGAGTTCTTTGATGGCAGCATCTCAGTCTACTCTTTGAATAATCTGAAATATTGAATGATCTATTAAAAACCACTTCCTCAACCCTAGTAGATATTATTGTTCATGAACTAGGATGTCCTCGGCATTAGAGAGTTCAGCGTTGCAGAAGGGAAGGCAGACAGTAGGCAGGAGTCACAGATCATTATGACCCGGTCTCAAAAAGTTTGCATTTATACAATCCATCAATAAAAATTTTTAAGGCATGCTCCCCACTATATGTATTTTTTTATGTATTTTTATTCATAAATGTTTTATGCATACCTCGATTAATGCTTATTATCTCAAGTTACAATTCATGCTAAAAGAAAGGTTCATTTTCAATGACTTCTGTTATAAATCCACCTTCAAATAGTATTCTTAGTTATTTCAATTTTTGGTCTGATTTCCTTAGATAATAAAATTATCTTAGCAAATGATTTTTAATGTGAGCTCTGCCATTTTTTTGCTCACATGTGCTTGCATTATGGCCTCATGTTTAATCCATGGTTTCTTTGCAGAAACTTTTGAAAGCCACCCTTTAAAGGCTTACTTCAGAATTTTAACTTGATAACATGATATGTAAATCTAATTATCTGGGCACACACCAGATTGCCATGGGTCCTCTGGCACAGTCCCTGCAAGACGAACCCCCTTAGCAAGCCTTCATAGGACACAGCAGGCACAGACCCATGTTGCAAAAATCTCTTACATATACAGATAACTTTTATGGTTCCTCCCAAACTCATGTGCAACGCTCTTCTATGTAACACCACTATTCACTAATGAACCACCTAAAAGATCAGCACACAGAACTGCATTTTCCATTTGAAAAAGTCTGTGAAGAAAAATGCCAATGAACAATTTGACGAAAAAAATTTTAAGGTAAGACAATTAACAAAACACAGAGTTTGAATGTGGAAAGAGCTAAAATTTGTCCATATGGGGGAAAATAATCAGTCCACCAAAATACAGAACACAGATACTATAGTAGTAGAAAGATGTAAGAAGAGAAAGACATTGAAATGAGGTTAATGGAAAGTTTATGAATCTTTTTGTTTCTTAATTTTGAATCTTTATGAGTTTTTTTTTGGTGGGGGTGTAAAACATTTAAGTTCTCCTCTCTTAGCAAATTTCAGTTATATAATGCAGTGTTATCCATTATAGTCACCATGTTTTACATTAGATCCTCAGAACTTATTCATCTTACAGCTAAAAGTTTGTACCCTTTTATCAACTTCTACATATTTCCCCCAGCCTCTGGCAACTGGCATTACTTTCCTACTCTGTGCTTTTGTGAGTTTAACCTTTTTTAAAAAAATTCCACATATAAACGATACGATGCAGTATTTGAATTTTCTTTCTCAGACTGACTTATTTCAATTTGCACTGCCCTCAAGTTCCATCCGTGTTGTTGCAAAAATGGATTTCCTTCTTTCTCATGGCTAAATAATATTCCATTGTTTTATATATATATATATGTATATATGTATACACATATATGTGTGTATATATACACACATATATGTGTATACATATATACATGTATATATATACACACATATATGTGTATATATATACACACATATATGTGTATACATATATATACACACACACACATATACAATGATATATACATATACAATGATATATATATTATGATATATATGTGATATATATGTATACAATGATATATATATAATGATATATATGTGATATATATGTATATATACAATATCATATATATGATATATATGTGATATATATAATGATATATATGTGATATATATGTATATATACAATATCACATATATATATCATACATCTTATTTATCCATTGATATCTGTTGATGGACAGTTAGGTTATTTTCATGTCTTGGCTACTGTGAATAATGCTGCAATGAACATGGGAATGCAGATATCTTTTCAAGATTGTATTTTCATTTCTTTGCGTATATATCCAGAAGTAGGATTGCTGGATGGTATAGTAGTTCTATTTTTAATTTTTTGAGGACCCTCCATACTGTTTTCCATAGTGGCTGCACCAGTTTGCATTCCCACCAGTGCACAAGTGTTCCCTTTTTCTCCACATCCTTGCTGACACTTGTCTCTTGTCTCTTTGGTGCTGCACTTCTAACAGGTGTGAGATGATATTGTGATCTTGATTTGTTTTTCCCTGGTTAGTGATGTCAAGCACCTCAACATGTCTTCTTTGGAAAAAAGTCTGTTCAGTTCCTCTGTTCATTTTTTAATTGGACGATTTGAAGCTTTTTGCTATTGAGTTTCATGACTTCTTTGTGTATTTTGGATACTAACCCTTTATCAGATATACAATTTGCAAATTGGTTGCCTTTTCATTTTGGTGATGGTTTCCTTTGCTGGACAGAAACTCTACAGTTTGATGTAGTCTCACTTGTTCATTTTTGCTTTTGCTTCTTTGCTTTGTGTGTCAAATCCAAAAAATCATTGCCAAGACTTAGTCAATTACTGTATAATTTCTGTACAGTTTTGGTTTATTTTGTTACCACACAGTGAATCCTTAACTCTAAGCAACAGTTTACAAATGAGTTTGTTTGTTTAATTCCAATCTACTAATGATTTGAAATAAGTAAACATATATATTTATTTAGAATCTATTAATGATAATGGATCATTAAAATCAACTCTCTAAAGAAAATTCATACACATTAAGAGTTCTCAGGAGTGTCACCTAAATGTGATTCCCTTTTGAAAAACAGAGAGCAAACCATAATAAGCAAAATAACATTTTAAAGTAACTTCTGCATTGTTAATTATTTCAACCAATAAAAAGTTGCTCCTAGGAGTGCCTGGGTGGCTCAGTCAGTTAAGTGTCTGACTTTTGATTTTGGCTCAGGTCACAGTCTCACGGTTCAGAAGTTCAAGTCCTATGTCAGGCTCTGCACTGATAGTGTGGAACCTGCTTGGGATTCTCTCTCTTTATCTCTCTGCTCCTCCTCCAGTCATGCTTGCTCTTCCTCAAAATACACAAAAAAATAAATAAAAATTAAAAAATAAAAAGTTGCTTCTAGTCATCAAACTTTGATATAACAAAGAATAATAATAGTATAAATAATGTGATGCAAGTTAAGAGGAAAAAAAGGATACTCCATTTACTGAAAGTCATTTAACTTGTCATGCAGACAACTTCCTGAAACACATGTTCAGATAAGAATTAAGACACTGAAACATATAACAGTTACTAATTCTTAATATATAAATAAAACAGAGTTTATATTAAAAGTCATCCAAGAAATGCAGATTCATATTGCTTCCTAGAAATTTCTTTTGATATAATTGGCAAGATGAAGAAATGTGACAACATCCTAGCTTTGTATGTATATCTTTTAGTTGCCTAGAGAATGCAAACATATTTTAAAACCCAGAAATGATATGGATCTAATTTCTGTTTTACTGTCTTGCTAAATTAAGTGGCTATAGATAACATGCAGAATATACCTTTTTTTAAAACTGAGAATATAAACTATTTATAACAGTTACTTTTATTTAAACAGAAAGACATAGGCATTTATGTGATTCCTCAGGCCAGCACTGTTTAGATGTGACAAAGAAATAATCATCAAAATGCAGCTCCTTAAGTAAGTGTCTGATTTCACACTTTAGGAAATGTGCTATCTTTCTGGTTGAGCCGGCAAGAATTGAGAAAGATTAAGAAAGTGTTTAAAGATGTTCATTAAAAAGTAGTTATAAAAATGTGAAAGAGACACAGCACCAAGCATGCCAAACAGAGTAAAACTGTCATCAAAAAGATTCAACAGCTATGAAAAGAGTTCTTCAAAATCTGCCACATTTTTTTCCAGATAAGAAAATCTATCAATTCCAAATGTCCACATTAGTCATGCATAAAGGCACCAACGTTTCACAGAAAACAAACAAATCTATCCCAACCAACCCTTGCTGTTTATCACATTCACCAGAGAGGCTAGAAAAAGTCGAGGTAAGTTTTAGTTCTTAGTGAAGTTTTTAGTCCTAAGGTGTTTTTCCAGAACATGAACATTATAGCTATTTGGTTCTCCTTAAATTTTTTTCATCGCAATTTTTATCATTCTACTTTTATTTTTTTCAATGCATTGTTTTAAAAATTACGGAAGTACTACATACTCATATTAATTTGCGAAATAATACAAGATATATAAAGAAAAGGTTACAATTCTTTTTTCCTCCTCCAAAATCTCTATGTTTATTGTCCTGGGAAATGTGCTAATAGCCTGATGTGTTTTCTCCACCATGGTTTTCCCTCCTCATAAATACTTCTAAACTTTTATATACATGGATATTCATTTTTTATTTTTTGTTCTTATTGCACTTGAATTTTTTAGAAACCAAAACAATAGCTCTGAAATTTGCTTTTTAATTAATTAACTTATTTATTAGAGAGAAAGAGAGTCACACATGAGGGTGCAAAAGCAGGGGAGAATCTTAGGCAAGTTCCATGCCCAGTGCAGAGCCTGACTTGGAGCTCAATCTTACAACCCTGGTATTAAGACCCAAGCTGAAATTAAGAGTCGGAGGCCTAACTGACTGAGCCACCCAGGCACCCCTGAAATTTGCTTTTTTTTTTAAATTAATGTTTATTTATATTTGAGACAGAGAAAAACTGATGGTAAGCAGGGGAGGGGCAGAGAGAGAGAGGGAGACACAGAATTTGAAAGAGGTTCCAGGCTCCAAAGCCATCAGCACAGAGCCCGATGAGGAGCTCAAACTCACAAACCATGAGATTGTGACCTGAGCAGAAGTCAGAGGCGTAACCAACTGAGCCACCTAGGCACCCTTGAAATATGCTTTTTAAATTGAACTACATGTCCCTACCATTCAGATCAATATAGTTGATGATTAGCACCATTATTTTAATAGCTATATAGTATCTATAGTATGGTTAATCATTTGTGTGTGATTGTGTGTGTGTATGTGTAGGTGTGGGTGTGGTGTATGTGTAGGTGTGTACGATATTCAGGGATCTCCCCTCCCCTATATTTTCCCACTACCAACAATGCTGAAACAAATATTGAACATGTATCTTTTTTTTTTTTTTAATTTTTTTTTCAACGTTTATTTATTTTTGGGACAGAGAGAGACAGAGCATGAACGGGGGAGGGGCAGAGAGAGAGGGAGACACAGAATCGGAAACAGGCTCCAGGCTCCGAGCCATCAGCCCAGGGCCTGACACGGGGCTCGAACTCACGGACCGCGAGATCGTGACCTGGCTGAAGTCGGACGCTTAACCGACTGCGCCACCCAGGCGCCCCTGAACATGTATCTTTATGCTTTTATTTCTATGAAACATATTGTCAAAAATGAATTGGCGAAGTCCAAGGATGAATGTATTGTTACTTTTAAAATTATTTAAAACTTAATATCCAAAATGATCTTGTGATTTACACTTGGGACACTTAATTTGCATCTTTCTATCAGTAAGATGGAGAAATATTTTATGCTTATAGATCTTTTGGAATATTGTTTTCATGAATCACTATTATCTATGATAGCCAGTACTTAATATTGTTTGTCTGTTAATTTTAGACATTCTGGGGAGCATACAATAATGTATTAATTTCTTAGCTCTTAGAGTCCCCCAATTCTTTATTACCTTGTGACGTCTTCTGAAAAAGTTAGTCAACTGAAATTCTTACTCATTAATTCATTATTTGGCTATTCATCCCCTCTGATGAGCCCTTTAGTTAAACAATTTTATTTTTCACTCTCAGTATTTCCAATTGGATATTTTATGTAACTGTTTGCTCCTACTTCATGGTTATCACTGTTATAAAGAGAATCTTTATTCTCTTACCGCAGTTCACGGACAACGGGCAGGTGTCCCGCCCTGGGAGCCAGTTCTGTGGAGGTCTGTGCTCTGGCACTTTTTGAACCCACAGTTGATGGTTCACAGGAATTTCTCTCAGACACTTAAGTCTTATTTGCATAACATAAGACAGTTTTTCTCTGTTTCAATTTGTTCCAAAAATGGTTTCTAATGAACTCTAAGCTGTAACCACTTTTTATTCTGAATAATCTTTAAAATCCACATTTCTCATAAAATCTCAAACTTATAATTAAAAAGTCATTTACTCAGGGATAATCACTAAATATACACTCAACCTCTTTACTACCTTCTTTAATTCTGTCAGGTAGATTTTATAATCATCCCAAACTAGCATTGAGGGCTGTCATTTAAGGCTAATATGTCTTCCTCAAATAGAGTATTATTTTCTAAAACATACTGAGAACATGATACATTATTTAAGAGGCTTTGTAAGAGCTTAAATATCTAATGATTCATTTATCAGGGAAAATTTCATCGAACAAAAAATTGACACCTGCCTCACATGCAAGCATTTATGGAGAATTTATTCCCTGTAATACTGAGATAATTTAGGCGTTTAGACTATTTCAGCAATTCTCCCATAAGTGCAGCTTTTGTTATGTCTCCTAGGTCAGTTTTATTTTTAGTTTCTCTTTGACTCGGGCTACTTATAAGTGATTCTTAATTTCCAATATCACACCCTTTATTGTTAATTTCTAATTTTATTAGATTATCTATCATTGGAATAAACACAAGTGGTTTTTTTTTGCTCCCACAAACAAACAAACAAACAAACAACTAGTAAACCCTTACCCTCCTAGTAGCCATGTGGGAGAAGTCTCTCTCCTCCAGGTTCTTTCTACATGCCAACTGCTTTCTCTCCCAACTGCCAAGGCTGGGGAGAGTTCAGGCCAGTAGCACAGCGTCCCTTCAGTTCTAACAGTGCTGGCATGAACCAACAGTGCCACCAAGAGCAAGCCCAGGCATAGGGATTTTGCAAATGAACCAACAGGATTCTGCCACTTGAAGTACTCGTGTAAGATTTGTGCCCAGTTTCTAAGCAGTTGTCTTCTCTGCCAATAATATCTTGGCTCCTGCCTGGTACCAAAGAGAATGAAGTCCTATAGCCCCCTGGATCTCAGAAAGAGCCTGCTATGTCCCCTCCAGGTGAGGGCAGCATGCCTCTCAGTATTTTGTAAATGCCCGGAGAGAGAGAGAAGGGAGGACGATGGCACCTAGGAGTGTGGCCAAAATGCCATCCTCCTGGAATTTCTCCAGTTGTCAGTCTAGAAAATCTAAATCAAATGTTTGAGTAGCAATCTTAAACATAGATGAAATGGTCACATTATCTCTGGTAGAGATCTACATGAATGTTACAAGTATGTTTTTTGAAATATTAATAGGTGATAAGTCAAGTACAGCAAGATTACCTAAATAAATGCATTTGGAAAACAATTATATCTGAAAAGTTTCTTTCCTGCAAGATTTGTAAGAGGCTTGAATATGAAAATTTTCAGCACATTTATTGCTGTCAGAGGTAGAGTTCATGGTGTTTCTGATTATTTTGACGTATTGTTATTTTTTTTTTGTCATATTATTATTGTGGCTGCTCATGGCATTGTTTTAACACCATTTCCAAGACTGTATTTCTACAAAACATACTTTGGAAAAAGTTGGCCTTTACTTTTCCTCCAAAAAATTACTGAATATATTATTATTTTAATTTTCAAGAGGGTTATTATACAATTATAATTTTAGTACAATTACACAATTTTAAGTATTGAAATAATTTATGTATTTGATAAAAGTAATCAACCACAAATTATTTCCACAAATTATTTCACAATTTTAATTGTCAAACTATAAAATAGGGGATAGAATACAGAATTAGCCTGTCTCCCATCCTAAAATCCAGTCTGACTCCCCAGAAGTTAACACACACACACACACACACACACACACACAGATTTTCTAATGGAGTGTTTTTATTTTATTTTTATTTTTTTTTTTTAATTTTTTTTTTTCAACGTTTATTTTTTGGGACAGAGAGAGACAGAACATGAACGGGGGGAGGGGCAGAGAGAGAGGGAGACACAGAATCGGAAACAGGCTCCAGGCTCTGAGCCATCAGCCCAGAGCCTGACTCGGGGCTGGAACTCACGGACTGCGAGATCATGACCTGGCTGAAGTCGGACGCCCAGCCGACTGCGCCACTCAGGCGCCCCTAATGGAGTGTTTTTAAACATTTATACAAATAGGCCCATATCCTAATCCCTGTTTGGGTCATTTTCAGAATACTCTTTTTTCTTAAGTTTATTTATTTATTTATTTTGAGATAGAAAGTGTAAGTGGGGGAGGGGCAGAGAGAGAGGGGGAGAGAGAATCCCAAGCAAGCTCTGCTCTGTGTAGAGTCGGCAGAGGGGCTTAATCCCAGGACTGCTAAATCACTGCCTGAGCCAGTATCAAGAGTCTGTCACTCAACCAACTAAGCCACCTGGGCGCACCCAAAAACAGCCTTAATTGTACCTTTCAATATCTCTGCATTACCTGCACAACACTCACTTTTAATAACTTTATAATATTCTATTATATGGGTACGCTTAATTACTCCTCTATTGAAAGGCTTTTAGATTATTCCAGTTTTTCACAATTATAAACAAAACAGAAATGAATAATCCTGTAGATGATTTAGATACACTAAACAGTATAAATTTTTTATAGGCTAGATTTCTAGAAACGGAATTCCTGTGCTAAATATCAAGCATATTTTTAATTAAAAATTATCTTTGAAAGCAATTATAGCAATATAAACTTCTAACCGTGTAGGAGACTGTGTGTTTATTCACATTCTTGCCAGGAATTCTCACATTTTAAAATTATTGCTAATCTGATCCCTGGAAATATGGAAACACTGAAAATGATGGGATCTGAAAATGGCTGGGGATCTTATCACAGCAATAAGCTGTTTTCAGTTCCTTATTTGTGAACTCTTGATTTTGTACATTATTCTAATAAAATTTTAGAGTTTCTTATTTATTTGTGAAAGATTTTCTCTATTAAGGAAATCGGATTTTTTTTTTACTCTGTTGTATAATATAAATATTTCCCAAGTTTGTTTTTGTGGTTGTGTTGTTTTTATTTTGTTTATGATGTCCTTATTGCAAAGACGTTTTAACATTTAGAAATCAAATGTATCTACTTCTATGGCCTTTGGGTTTTGAGTCTTGTATAAAAAGGCATTTTCTATCAAAGGTTAAAAAAAGAAATCATTTAATTTTTGTATACTTTAATATTTGTATGTGTATGTGTCTGTGTGTGTTTACATGCTTGATCATTAGAATTTTATTTTGGTATAAACAGTTATGTAGAAATCCATTTGATGAGCCTCGAAATGACTGTGAACTCAACACCTTGTCTAAACCCTTATGACAGACCCTGAACCATGGGCACCCAGGTAAACTCCTCCTGAATTCCAGACCCACAGAATCTGTGAGATCATAAGTACTTATTTTTAAAAATTTTTACGTTTTGGAGTAATTTGCTCTGTAGCCATAGATAACTGACAATATTCATTTAATCAATTTTTATTTAAGTTTTTTTAAAAGTCAAGATGGGATGGTGAATTTTGCCAAATGGCCTTATTTTTTTGGCCATTCAACTTATTAATATGAATTATATTAGCAGATTTTTAAATAATGTATCATCCTTATGTTCCTGGAGCAAACTCCATTTTAAAAATATTAGTCTTTAGATACACTGCAGGATTATATATATGTGATTTTCTTGAGGTTTTACATTAACATTCATAAATGATGTACCTATATATGTTTTGACTGTCAAAAGTTTTGGCAGTCTACACTTGGAAAAAAGTTTAAAGTATTGGAATTTTCCATTCCTTCAAAGTGTAATTGACTTCACCTGTGACTCCACTCAGGAATGGTGTGTTTTCAAAGTGAATATTTGAAAATTCTCTCAATTCTTTACTATAATTGTGTTTAGATTTCATATTTCACCTATGGCAAAATGTCGTGTTTTTTTTTTTTTTTAGAAAACTACATGACATCTGTGTTTTAGTAACTGAATAGAGTTGTGCAAAAGACTTTTATATTTCTTTCACATTTCTAGCCATCCCTGGTCATTTCCCTATGTTTAGCTCTCGACCCTAAACTGATGCGAGCTGGAGGTAAACACCTCCACTTCCTGCTCACGCAGGTGGGACAACTCTCATGTATGATCTATGGTCTGTCATTATCCCTAGCTGGACAGAGCCCTGTTGTCCAGAGCACAAATCGATTCCATATTGTATGACATTCCGTCTGGTGATTTTTTGGATCACCTCCCAAGGAAGCTACTTGCACTGAAAGCCTAGTCCCACTGTCGAAACCCTGGTGAAAAGAAATGTAGACACCCACCCCAGAGACTCTTCCAGCAGCGCCATAGCAAAATTCGTTAAAGCTTTATTACCATTAATTGTGAGTCTTATTCTTTTTTCCCAAGGTCAGAAGAGAGAGAAATCAGACGTTGTGGGAGGAGAGTCAACGATGAGAAGAAAGCTCCTTTGTAGGGATACTATTTTCAAATTCAATGAACAAAGCATTAACTCACAAATAGCACTGCTCATCATTTCATGATTTATTGTGATTGCTTTTTTGAAAAATTTTTTGAACGTTTATTTAATTTTGAGAGAGACAAAGAATCCAAAGCAGGCTCCAGGCTCTGAGCTATCAGCACAGAGCCTGACGCAGGGCTCAAACCCACGAACCACAAAAGGTCATGACCTGAGCCGAAGTCAGCCACTTAACTGACTGAGCCACCCGGGTGCCCTGAGATTCATTACGATTATTGAGTAACAAAGATTTTCTATATTGGTATAAAATATTATATTATGTTTTAAAAAAGAACAATTGCTAAAGAAAACTAAAGCCGTCATAATTCTAATTTGCCCTTCTTGATTGACTTTATAGAAAATCTGCATTGGCCTACACTTTATCTTCAGAATCTAATGTAATGTTCTACAATTTGAAGAGCTTTATAATTACTCACAACAACTTGGGATTTACAATTCTCTATACAGTATGGGCTTGTTTCAAATAATGAAAACTGATGCCAAAGAAAATCCAATAGAATCTTAGTATTTAAAAAAGCAGTCACAGTACCCCAAAAGGACAGACATTGAAGAAATACTTATTAATCTGTTGCTTATATAACAGAACTAATTGATCCTTAGAAGATGAAACTCTCTTGTGATTTACCATAACCTTAGTTATATCAGAGGACTGCAATGGTCACTACTGGTTGTAAGACACAGGGCATTTGTGACAGCCCATCTCTTCCAATTATGGTATTGGCTGAAGAAGATTCAGAGCAGTACTTAAGTTTTCAGATGAGCAAACCTTATTCTTTCTGATAATGACAAGCTCGCTGCTCCTAACATTCATACCTCAAACACATTGATACTCTCTTACAGGGAGCTGATTATCTCAGGAAGGCCAAACATTTCTGGTCTATTTCAAGTGGGTGTTTAT
Organism: Prionailurus viverrinus; assembly: GCF_022837055.1. Taxonomy (NCBI): domain Eukaryota; kingdom Metazoa; phylum Chordata; class Mammalia; order Carnivora; family Felidae; genus Prionailurus; species Prionailurus viverrinus. The sequence goes on from NC_062561.1 coordinate 204,643,666, forward strand.
ACGAAACAAATTTTTTGATGCATTTTCCCTGAGAAGTGATTTACTTTTTCCATGATCATTTAACCACACTTTTTGATGTCATCTTATTCTTAGTTATGTCCCTCTCCTCCATCCAAATTCACACCTCTCAAGGAAGCTTGTGGATTTTGAAGATTTACTTAGCCTAAAAATTCATATAAAGAATGCCCTTGTGAGCATCTGTTTTTATTAATCTGGATTCAATTCATGTTTGTTCTCTATAGGCTTATAATTTCACTCTCATAAGATAACAACAGACAATTTTACAGGAAAAATAATATAATTCTTTTTACTCATACTCTTTAATAAAACCTACATATGTAAGAGGAAATACATTTTGAGCGGGCTTTGAACACTGCTATTTTTATTGTAGATTTTTCCTTTGGAAAGTTGACCTATTATTTGCAAAAGTGTAATTCAGAAAAAAAAAAAACTTCTAGTAAAGTAGGGCTAAAAATTATTGTTAATAGGCCTATTTTTCTTCCTTTGCTCTTTAAAAATATGGCCTCAATTAATGAAAGCTTGCAGAAAGAAAATTTAAAGAAGTTCAGTAATTACATTCTCTATGTCATCTTTTTAACTAAATTGTGTTCTGTTATGAAAATTAACTGTGGTGTTTAATGTATTTTTTTCTCTAGATAATGTTCTAAGAAAGTAAGTTTCTAGAGAAAACTTTCAAATGTGATGGCAAACATAATGAGCTATTACCTACAGAGAGATTTGGTGAAATAAATTGTATACAAAATGGTGAAATAAGTAAAATTTGCCATGAACACTCACATACCACTTATTCTCTTGAAGGTAGGAGAGAGGGGACCTTGACCACTGTCCCAGAGCCTTGGATAAAGTAACAACTCCATCCCCAACGTGGTCTGGGAAGATACCCGAAACAAAACAGGACTGGAAATGCCAAATGCACATTTCACAAGTGAGTCAAGACACAAAATGACAGGTAATTGCTCAACTTCCACAAACAGAGTCCAAATTAGAAAAATTATGGGTCATGTTGCAATTCTGATAGTAAAACCAGTCATATCCAGGAAGTCACAGACATTATTATTGATTGACCTTCTATGAGTCAAGGAAGTTAACTGCAGTATTTTTTCATTAATATAATACGAAAACATATTTAACTCTATAAGGCCATATTACAGGGTGGCTTTTAAAATCTACTTCATATTCAGTCTCCTCTAGGAAGCTTCCACATTGTTCCCCTCAACTCAGTCCAGGATGGATGTCCTTCCCACATCCTTCTGTAGTTCCCTTTTTCTATACTTTCCCTACTTTGATTGCCTTATTTCTTGCCTGTCTCCTCCAGTGAATTCTATGACCTTCGAATATAGAAATCATACTCAGGCATCTTTGTGGCCTAAGATTATATTTTTGCCTCAAATAAGATAAGGTCCCATTCTGTGCTTATTTTCTAAATGAATGAGTGAATGACAATTCACTGCTCCAAGACCCTGTTACTACTGTCTACCCTGATAAGCTGCTCACAGCTTATTCTCAACTAATCAAGATTTTAACTGATATAGGTTGCCATGTTTTTCCTTTAAAGGGTATCTGAATTTTCACTGGGGACACATTAGAATCCAAAGAAAATCTGGTAACAAACTTTCAAGAATTGTAATATTCGACTGGGAGGTACTATTTTAAACAGAGACATTCTATATAATCATATTATGTAGACAGCCAGTGCCATCACTTCGTAAAACTAGCCTAGCTTTGTTGTTATATAGAAATGTACAGATATGTATATTTGGAAAGAGAACCAACGAGTCTGATGGATGCTAAGAGCCATAGAACTATACTCCTGCAATTGAACCTGACTAGATAAAACTTCCTTTTGGTTTTCTTGGTAAGGCCTGTGGTATGAGATGCAGTGAAAGAAAAGAGGGAAAATACCCTGTCTTGGCCGCAATGGTACAGTGGCTAGTTGTGCCCTTGGTAAGCATGTGTCTACTGGCTGCTGAGACATCTACTTTTTGCTATTTTGCTTCTCACCTGGTAATGATTCCAAACGTATGATATTTGAAAAAGACATAAATCATTAGTTCCCAGTTAGAACAATTCTAAAGCAAGCAATATGTTTGGCATTTTCAGAAATGCTTTATTGGAACGATCAAGGAGTTGAAAGGCTGGAGTTAGGTATAATGATCATTTCCCTTAAACAGAAGAAGGTCATGATGAAAGTTGCTTTTTATCAGTAATTAGAGTTCTATAGCAGCAACATGTCCTAATTATGATATTTAGACCATTAGCAGATGAACAATGTTATTTAGATTCTGCTACGGAAAATCACCCCAGGCCATGTGGCATCTTATGGAATGATTGAGTATAATGCTATTTGTGGTCTACATCTCACGCACTTACCCCAACCTGCCTCATATACACACTCCATCTGGACTCATTTATTAAGGGCACTTTTGTGTTCAACACAGAACCTGAGAAGTGGCACCTCAATCGGCTTGGAGATGAAAACAAACATCCCTGTGCCTTATTAAATTTTGCACAACATGGGAAACATTATGAATGGTGAGATAGAGTGAAACTTCAGTATATAACGAGCAACAAACATTTATGAATGACCACAGTCCCGTTTGAATTATACTTTCAGAAACACAGGCAAGGAAATCAGGAGGATCCAGAATCAGAAATTAGAAAAATATAGAAGTTGTTTCAAAATGACTTGCCCAGCATATTTTTTTAGGCTAACTCATCAGACATATTCACTCATCATTCATATTCAGGGTCATGCATTATACGAGGCATTAAGAATAGGAAGAATCCTTCCCAAAAGATGCTTTTGCTTAGAAGACTCTGAAATGTTAAGACAAAAAATTCTGTCCAGTGGACTGTGAAATGGATTGTTGGTACAGTTTCCTGGACAGTTTTGCACTTTTTCAGAGTGAGAAGGAAATAACACTGGTTGATGTTCCCACAGACACAGCTGGGTGGGTGTTAAGCAGCATGGAATTTCCCTGGTTTAACTTGTGCTGTTAGTCTGGCTTGGCTTGCCCTGGGCTGGCAGTCTAGTGTCACTTGACCCAAGCAGAAGCTCAATCACTTTGGTCACAGGACAACAGTACTTAAGAGTTTAAGAGCTCTTTTGTTTCAGGAAATTTTCCCAATTATTCAATCTAAGGTTTCATTTGTTTAATGACTTCCTCATTTTACCATCTAATGTGCTTCCCCATGCCTTCATCTTTTTGCCTTTTTATTTTGTTTAGTTATTCTTTGGTCTAGCTATGGTTAATTTAATCTTTCCTCCTAAGTCAATGCCTCTAACCCCTGGAGGCACAAGGCCAAAGGCCAAATGACTTTAACTGCCAATATATAAAAACTCTCAAAGGTTGGTGAGGTGAGTGTCATTACTGAAGACGTGTAAGTGGTGGGGCGGGAATGTCTATACCGTAAGGCATAGTAAAGTGTCAACTCGGAGTTGCAATCATTCAATATGAAGTCCTTTTATTGGGGGTAGTAGAGCTTTTAAAGGTTTTTCCTTTCGTGTTTATTTAGGCATTTTGTCCCATTAATTGGGTGGGAGGGATTGAGGAGTTTATAGGAACAAGTTCAACGAGCACAAAGCAGAGTTACCCTGGGTGATGTGTGGCCGGCCACTTGGAGCTCTAAGAGGGAATGTGTTTTGTGGGAAATACTTAAACACATTTCTATAAAATGTTTAACAGAATTTGTGCACAATATAGTAGTACTTTAAAAGTTTTACTAAGCAGCTTAATTCCTAACCTGTACTACGACAAACATATAGAGCAGTGGAAGAAATCTCACAGGCTTTAAACATGTCGATATGTGCCCATTGCTCCTTTGTCAAATATGCGATTTTCTTTTCGTCAGAATCAATGCCAGATGCATTAGAGTACTCAATAAATGTTAGTTACATGGAATAATTTTTCTTTATATTCATCACAATTTTCTTTCTTTCATTATTTGTGTTTTTTTTATTCCATGAACTCTAATCTTATTTTGTCAGTCCTCTTTCCTCTAAGTTTTAATTTTAAGCTTTCTTTACATTTTTCTCTAATATCTTCAAGTTTTGTTGTCAGAATTTACACTTTGTACTCCCTCTGTCACTTATTCACGTTTGTCTTTGTTCCATTTTGGACAATATTTTTCTTTATAATTCCTTGCCACTGCGTGTTGCCTCTGCAAGTGAGCTTGCACCAATTTTCATTTTAAACAGCTTAGGGGCTTCTGCGTGGCTTAGTCAGTTGAGTGTCCGACTTCAGCTCAGGTCGTGATCCCGTAGTTCATGGGTTCGAGTCCCACATAGGGCTCTGTACTGACAGCTTGGAGCCTGGAGCCTGATTTAGATTGTGTCTCCTTCTCTCTCTGTCCCTCCCCCACTCATACTCTGTCTCTCTGTCTCTCAAAAATAAATAGTAAAAAAAGAAAGAAAAATGGGGGCTCCTGCCTGGGTGGCTCAGTCGTTTGAGTGTCTGATTTTGGTTCAGGTCATGATCTCACAGTTTGTGGGTTCAAGCCCTGCGTCGGGCTCTGTGCTGACAGCTCAGGGCCTGGAGTCTGCTTCAGATTCTGTCTCCCTCTCTCTCTGCCCCTCCCCTGCTCATGCTCTGTCTCTCCCTCTCAAAAATAAATTAAAAATAAAATCCTTAAAAATAAATAAATTTAAAAGACAGCTTAAAATTTTTCAGAGAATTATTCAAGCCCTGTTTTAAAATATGTTTCATAAAGTGGTTTTTACAGAAATCAGAGATTGAAAAATGTGTGGTATTAGCATAATATGTCACTTTTTTCATTCAACGAATACACAACTGTTTTGAAAATCCTAGTTCTTACCTTCAAGGCAATTTTTATTTTGTTTTTAAGTTTATTTCTTTTTGAGAGAGAGAGAGTGAACAAGTGGGAGGGGGGCAGTGAGAGAAGAAGAGAGGATCTGAAGCTGGCTCTGCACTGACAACAGAGAGTCCGATGCAGGGCTTGAACTCACAAAGTTCAAGTGAGATCATGACTTAAGCCATAGTTGGACACTTAACCAACTGAGTCACCCACGCACCCCTTAGACAATTTTCAAAGTCTTTTCAAAGGTATTTCATTACCTGGGAAGTAATTCTCATATTTTCATATTTTATAGTCTATCTAGCACATAGTACCCATTCAATAAATGAAAATTACTTTATTATCTGATATACTTTGCGTTCTAAGAAACCATTTTACATACAAAGGAGAACATAATATTGGGATATAAGGTGGACTGTCTCCTCCTCTTTTGAGCCAATTTGTCTATCTTTTACACTAATAATCAGTTTCAGAGTATTTAGAGAAATTTGTTGGTCCCTTTACTATAGCCAAATGAACATCTACCAGCAAGTGCAAGAAAATTCTTCCACTGCTTCTATTAGGTTAAACTGCTTTAGATATTTGAGGATTGGTATTCATAGAAAACGCCATGTTATGAGATTTCTAAATATAGATGCACGCAAATTGTTATTAAATATTTCCAAGCACCACAGGTTGAACTAGGTTATCACTCTCTGTGCTTTCAGATATCTTAACGATTGATTTGAAACGTCACATATTTCCTCTAGGGGTAGCAGCCACCAAAATAGTCAAAATTACTACACTGGCATGTCAGGTCCAGTCTGGCGGGAACACATAAACATGATCATCATTAGCAAATATGGGCCAGATGTTCATCCTCTAAGAATCTATGGGAATGATTACTTGTGTTATGGTGTATAGTCAGTCTTGACATGAAAAAAACAAACTTAATTTAGCATAGAAGAAAGTACAAAATTGCAAATGATCCTACTGCACCTCTGGAGAAAAGAAACGATATGAGATTTTCTTAAGTACAGTTGGTATTTTGGATATTGATAACCATTAAGTTGTCCAATAATAGTAATCTTTCCATCTGTTCCTAATTGTAACCCCTATTGTATCATCTGATCTACTTTATTACAATGGCCTAATTAAAAATTTTTCTAATATTTTTCTAATATTTATTTAGAAAGAGAGAGAGAAATTAGAGAAATAGAGAAAAATTAGAATTTTTCTAATATTTATTTAGAGAGAGAGAGAAAGAGAGAGACAGAGCATGAACAGGAGAGGGGCAGAGAAAGAGAGGGAGACACAGAATCTGAAGCAGGCTTCAGGGTCTGAGTTGTCAGCACAGAGCCTGATGCGGGGGCTCGAGTTCACAAGCTGTGAGATCATGACCTGGGCCAAAGTCAGACGCTTAACCAACTGAGCCACCCAGGCACCCCTGGAATGGCCTAATTTGAAAGAGTGAGAACTTTTTTTCTTTTTTTTAACTTGGATATACCTCTTTTCTTTCAGTTACTCTAATTTCATCTACTAATTTTACTATGGGAGACAATCAATGGACAGTCAATTTCTTAACTATCCTTCCTTGTTTAAAAAATTACTATTTTTTTGTTTAATGACTATATTCTAGCATACCAACTGGCTTGAAGACAGAAATTCATTAATAACCTTAAAGAATATGTCACTTGTGATATTTTGGTCTGCTTTGTTTTCTTCTCATTAGCATGAAGGCCAGATAAAACTTACTTTTTTTTTTTTTTTAATAACAGCTCTGTTCATAGCTGGTACTTTTATCTTATGTTGTCATAGAAATAAAAGCTCAGTATTATACATTAAAATATGGCTGCAAAATAAAAGAATATAGAAACTTCTGCAGAAAGATTTTCAAATACTGTGCTTGAGTAGCAGACTATGGTGATTTATACCAGGTTATAGTGAAGTAGGTCATTGAGTTATGATTGCACAGCCATCACATATTAATTTGGGGGCATTATTAAAAATTACTGTAAGGGCATGTACCAGATAATTTTTCATACATCTCAATTCCATGCGTAATCTTTCACTGGTATATTTGGAGCAAAGGTTTCGGTGAAGCTGGATGTAGATTGTCTATACAAACCACACTGAAAAGAATTGAGACTCAGTTCAAGAGTGTATACTTTCAAAGTCATGCCATAATATGTTCATCAAAACCTATATAGTTGTGCTATATAGTCACAGTCTTAAAATGTATTCTACTTAGAGTCATGTATGTAATGGCGTATCTGAAGATTGCTAAATGGACAGGATTGACCAAGCAATGTTCAATGACTTTGAAAGCATTTGATGGGGCACCTGGGTGGCTCAATTGGTTAAGCGTCCAACTTCAGCTCAGGTCATGATCTCGTGGTTCATGCGTTCGAGCCCTGCTGACAGTTCAGAGCCTGGAGCCTGCTTCAGATTCTGTGTGTGTCTCTCTCTCTGCCCCTCCCCTGCTTGTGCTCTGTCTCTCAAAAATAAATAACATTTAAAAAATTTAATAAAGCATTTGAAAGCATGTTTAAACAAGCTGATTATTATCTATGGAGCGTATGAGTTCTATGTGCATGAGTCACAGAGTCATGAACACTGGTGGATACCAAAATCGATATGATCACACCCCCTCATTTAATGTCAAACTTCAGAATCCTGTAGCTAATGAATCAACATGTTTTACTTTTCTTAAGCATTTTTAGCCTGAAATTACATTGAAAGTTCTCTGGTGACAGTCTAATAATTACTTTTCACATTCCAATAATACAGTGCTTAAAAGTATTTTAAAACTAAGCACTTTGTACTTTAAATATACTTCATTGCTAATATATAGTTCTAAGCCTAATCAATCAAATATCTATCAATGTGTAATAATTACTTTTCACATTCCAATAATACAGTGCTTAAAAGTATTTTAAAACTAAGCACTTTGTACTTTAAATATACTTCATTGCTAATATATAGTTCTTAGCCTGATCAATCAAATATCTATCAATGTGTACTGTGCAAAGAGCATGTTGCCAAATTCCCCTGGGCTTATTCTTTTATGCACATCAGAGATTAAGTTTCTAGTCTGTTGGAGCTCAAAAATTAGCCACAGGTCCTAATACCACTTAAATTAGTCACATTTAGGTGTGGAAGAAGGTTAATTGACAGACTAAACAATAGCACTAGCATAAACTTGAATTTCTTCTTTTAATCTTTATTAGAATAATGGTATTAAATATACTTGGATTTCTCTGATGAATTTATCTTGTGAATTTAAGTATATGTGCTGCCGAAGCAAGCACTATTTTGTGAATTTAAGGTTCTTAACAAATTAATAAAGCCACTCCTTCCTTTAACTCTTACCTCAACTCCTGATGTCCCAAAGAAATACCACTTAACTTCTGGTCTCACATTTCTCTCTAACTCGTGTCAGTACGGTTTTTGACACTTAGCCACTTACTGTGTTTTAATATGATTGTCAACTAACTTCATGCAGGTAACTCCTGATAACATCCTCTCACACACTACCTTGTATTTATTGGATGTTGGATATTTCTTTTTCATCTTCCTTACTTTCTTTTTGTAGCACCTAGTAAACTAATGTAAAAAACTACTATTTGAATTAAGAATACATTTTTATTGGGGTGCCTGGGTGGCGCATTTGGTTGAGCATCTGACTCTCGGTTTTGGCTCAGGTCATGATCTCACAGTTTTGTGAGTTCGAGCCTTGCACTGGATCTGTACTGGCAATGCAGAGCCTGCTTGGGATTCTCTCTCTCTTTCTCCATCTGCCCCTCCCCTGCTTACACTGTGTATGTCTCTCTCAAAATAAATAAACTTAAAAAATATTTTTACAAAGATTAAATTTTATTTAGCATATTAATGAATTCTCATAAAACAATGAATTTCCATATATGTTTATACATATGTATATACATGTGGATGTACATATACGTATGTAAATAAGGTTTTCTGTGTGAGATAATTAAAGGATCAGAAAAGAGTATGAAAAAATACACATATTTACACACCTAGTAAAATGACCAAAATCCAGAACACTGAAACCACCAAATGTTAGCAAGAATGTGAGCAACAGAAATTCTCACTTATTGCTGGTAAGAATGCAAAATGGTACAGCTACTTTGGGAGACATTTTGGGGTTTCTTAAAATCCAGCAATTGTGCTCTTTGGTATTTATCCAAAGGAATTGAAAACATGTTCACACAAAAACCTGCACTCAGATGTTTATAGCAGGTTTATGCATAATTGTCCAAACTTGAAAGCAACCAAGATGTCCTTTAGTAGGTGAATGGATACATGAACTGTGGTATATTAAGACAATGGGAATGGTATGTCCAGCACTAAAGGGAATGAGTTATCAAGCCATGAGAAGACATGAAGAAACCTTAAATGCATATTATTAAGTAAAAGAAGCCAGTATGAAAACGCTACACACTATATGGTTCCAATTGTATGACGTCCTGGAAAGGCAAAATTATGAAGACAATAAAAAGATCAGTGGTTGACAGGGGTGGAGCGAAGGAGGGAGAGAAATGAATAGGCAGAGCACAGATGATTTTTCAGGTCAGTGAAAATATTAAAATAATGGGTATGTGTCATTATACATTTGTCCAAATCCATGGAACCTACAATATCTACAGTGAACCCTAAGGCAAACGACAGACTTTAGATGATAATGATGTGTCAATGTACTTACATAAGTATATACTTATATCTATCTATCATCTATCATCTGTCTATCTAATTAGTAGATAGCTTTATATATATAACTGTAAATAGATAGCACTATTTACCAAGGGAAATAAAAGTTCCATATTTATCATAGAGCTGAAAAAACTACTATTACCTATTTATTCTTCTTGCTCAAGTCCTTCTCTCCAAATGCCTTCATTAAATGGGCTCTCATCTCATTGGGCTGAAGATAAGAAACAATTTTTGAACTATTTTCAAACCATTTGTCCACGTAAAATAGCTTATCCATGTTTATTTTGAGTCCTTAATGATGGATATAATTAGAGGGGAGAAATTTTGCAATGATTCCTTGGAAGGAATACTGGTAGTTGTCAGTAGGTTCTAATCACATGCATGGCTTAAAGAAAATGATTGACAAAAATCTTCAAATCTTAGTTTAAGTCCAAATGGCTGGATTTTCATACAAACATACTAAAAGTTTATCCTTTGTCCAGTGTCCTCAGGGCTGCAACTGCCCAAACCAAACTGAAATTTGATTAGGAAGTTTGCCAGATTATCATGCTAGCTTGAATTCACCAAGCCTTTGACCTGAGGAAAACTGGAATTCTGAAAATTGGAATAGGAACATACAGAAGGAAAACAGTCTCCCGTGGACAGTGAAATTGGCTCCTTCCCTGTAAATAGGTCTTAACTCTAAGATACTGACTTCCCTAGGTGGAAGGATCATGCCAGGTTCTCATGTCACCTCACATTGCTCCAGACCTATAATCAGAACTAAAATGAAGAATATTTGAGCAGAGAACCTACAAACAAAGCCCCTGGGATGATAAGATTTTGATAATTTATATAATTTATATGGATACAGATGTGGAGAATATGTGTAAGAATGGAATATGAAAATTCTAGACATAAGAGGGAAAGGAATAATTTTAGAACAGGTTGAACTAATCAATACAGATTCAGTCACCAAGTTGGTCACCATGCTAGCTAGAGCAGTTGGGTGTGGTTCTTTTTTTCTTTTCTTTCCGTTTTTTCCCTCCCAGTTTGGTTAACTTTACCCTGAGCTCAAATTCTTCAGTATAATGTAGAGGAAAAGAATGTAGAGGCTCACAGATTAGTAAATGTTGGAGAGGAGTGAACACAGCAGACTGCTCAATTGGTCCCTAACCATCCTCTCTTAAGGGGCCAGCATGTATTCACTACTCCAAGGTTCTGAGAAATATCCCAGGGAGTGGAGTCCCAACATCTCTTAAAGGTGATGCTAGGGGCTGCACTCTGGAAGAAAGTGATGCTTGTGTGTGATACTGCACTTGAAAAGGGCTCCTTGATACATTGTGATACTAGATTCCAGGGTGTCAGAAGACAAGGAATGGAACATACCCGTTAGGTTGAGTCACAGTGACTCCAAAAAGCAGCAGTATCAGCAAAGGGATCAGAATGGTACTATCCATAAGGTACTTTGTGGTGGTATATTGATCACTGGGCCCCTGAAATGAACAAAGAACTGAATAAACCCTAGACTTAGTGAGTGGAGGCCTTACCTAAGTCACCAAAATTTATAATATTTCTTCACCCAACTTCCAGACATGGGTTAGTTCAAATATCTAGTGGTCCTCTGACCCAGAGAGGGATAGAAAATTTTGAGTTTGAACTCTGTTATAATATTGTAAGTGTATACTTTGACTCTCCTTTTTAATGCTTTCCCAAAGGGATCTGTGTCTATTTACCAGAATAACTGTGTCTTTGGAAAAGACAGTGATCAATGACAACTATATATAAATTATATAATTTATTATAAGGAATTAGCTCATATGATTATGGATGCTGAGGCTGAGATCTAGAAAAGCCAGGGGTGGGGTGCCTGGGTGGCTCAGTCAGTTGAGCATCAGACTTCGACTCAGGTCATGATCTCACAGTTTGTGGATTCGAGCCCCGGGTTGGGCTCTGCACTGACTGCTCAGAACCTTCATCCTGCCTCAGATTCTGTGTCTCCCTCTCTCTCTCTGCCCCTCCCTCGCTCACACTCTGTCTCTCTCTCTTTCAAAAATAAATAAACATTATAATTTTTTTTTTAGAAAAACCAGTGGTATAGCTCTAGTCTGAGTCCAAAGACCTAAGAACCAGAAGAATCAGTGGCTTAAGTTCTGGTCTGTATCTGAACTATCATTTGTCCTTGTGTAAGTTCCAGTCTGAGGGCAGGAGAAGACTGATGTCTCAGCTCATAAAGTTAGTGAAAATTCTCTCCCTTCTTCCATTTCTTGTGTTTAATTCAGGCCTTTAATGGCTTGGTTGATGCCCAGTTCCATTGGGAAGGGCGATCTACTTTACTTAATCTACCCATTCAAATGCTAGTCTCATCTGGAAATACCTCCACAGACACAGCCAGAAATAATGTTTAACTAAATATCTGTGGCTCTGTCAAGCTGACACATAAAATTAACCATCACCAGCAGACTGGGAGGACTGGTAGAAATCATTGTTTGTACAGATATTCCAAGTCTCGTAAGAAGCACCTTCACCAGGGCAAATACTGCCATTCTTTCAAGAGACTGTGCATAGCAGGTGTTGAGGAATAGGAGCCAGATCAGAAGCGGAAAAACATAAAGATACATGTCATATGGCAATGTGGCTGACAGTCTGGGTTGAGGGTGAGGCATCCTTTGGAGAACTCGAAAGGATAGTTGGAGGGTACACTATAAATGGAATTAAGGCATTGCATGAGTGGATGGGCACTAGATGAGGAGCCTGTGGTTGGGAGATTAATATGATTTAATATTAATATGGTTTAGTGGTGTCTGGGTGGCTCAGTTGGTTACATGTCTTACTTTGGCTCAAGTCATGATCTCATGGCTCGTGAGTTCGAGCCCTGCATCAGGCTCTGTGCTGACAGCTTGGAGCCTGGAACCTGCTTTGGATTCTGTGTCTCTCCCTCTGTCTCTGCCCGTTCCCCGCTCACATTCTGTCTCTCTGCCTCTCAAAAATAATAAATAAACATTTAAAAATTTAATATTAATATGATTTAATCTGTACCATAGGAAATGCCTGATGATATGTGGTTTATACAAAAGAAGGAGCATTTATACTATAAAGTGCTATATTGCTGTATGTTATAATAGTTACTATATATGCTCACTTCTGTCTTACCTTTAACATGCTTCTGATCCTTTGTAATGTCCATTCCTAACTGCCTTGCACACCCATTAGCTAGTCTTCTTTTTGAGAGGTGGGAAAACTAAAAGAATATATTTTAGGTTCCTACTAGCATATTTAAAACTACTCAATTTACAACATTCAAAAAATATTAGCTGATTTATTTCAGGAAGGATTTAAGGTACTTTATCTGTGGAACCCACAAGATTAAAAAGAAAGAAGCGAAGAAGTTACAGTTAAAAAAGAAAACACAGGTAAGAAAATTAAATTAAAATTTGGATAAAGATTTATCCAAAATGCCTTGTATAGTCCATAGGGGTATGTCATATATTTGATTTTATGCTTCATTGTAGCAAAGATAAAACTGGAATCTTGATCCGTTATATGCATCAACATCCATAAAATAAAAACTAATTTCCCTGAGTACCTATGGTTAATCCTTCTACTGAAACCTGAGGGAAATTTCTTTCATAAAATGAGACGATGTAATATAGTGAGCATCAACCATATTGTAAATATGATGATGAGATTCTTAGAGATGTTTATTCTAAGTTGAAATGTAAGTGGAGAGGGAATAGGAAAGCCAAGATTAGTAAATTCTAATCTTTGAGGGACCAAACAATCTACCACATGTGATTCAACTCCTTGTAGGTCTGGCTCCCTCCCAGAATAACATTCAGAACATCTAGAGCAATCAGACAATCTTTAGGAATATCATCTCTTATAATCATGTCTATTAGATGTCATCAACAAAAGTTTCAGGTTATATTTCCCTGCAGTGTCCCAAAGAGGTGAGGTAATTGTTAAGTTGACTCCAGTAAAAGAACAACAGTATTGTCAACAATGTCAGTGTTGTCTGAGTTATGAAAATTGCAGAATTATATCAGGCAGAATGCTAAGATGGCCCTAAGATCCTGCCGACAGTCACTTCCAGTATAATTTCCTCCACTTGGTTGTGGGCAGTACACATGAAGATGATGGCTATCATTTCTGGGATTAGATTACGTAACATGGCAGGGAAAGGTGAAGGGATTTGCAGGTATAATTAAGTCTGTAATCAGGTGATGTTAACATAATCAAAAGGAAGATAATCCTGGGTGGGCCTCACCTAATCAGGAAAGCTATTTTATTTATTTATTTATTTATTGAGAGAGAGACAGAGCATGAGTGGGGGAGGGGCAGAAAGAGCGAGACACAGAATCCATAGCTGGCTCCAGAGCCTGAGGTAGGGCTCGAACTCACGAACCATGAGATCATGACCTGAGCAGCAGTCGGATGCTCAACCGACTGAGCCACCCAGGTGCCTCAGGAAAGCTCTTTTTAAAAGGCTGAAAGGAGTAGCCACAGGCCAAGGAGCTGCTCTTCTTGGCTTTGAACAAGCAAGTCTCCATATTGTGGAAAGGGACATGTCTTGTGAAAATAAAAGGTGGCCTATAGGAGATGAGAGCAATCCCTGGCCTGGGCAATAGGTCAACAGAAGATTCAATGATTGTTAGGCAGTTATGTTTTCAAAATTTTATTTTTTTTATTTTTTTTATTTTTTTTTAATTTTTTTTTTTTTAACGTTTATTTATTTTTGAGACAGAGAGAGACACAGCATGAACGGGGGAGGGATAGAGAGAGAGGGAGACACAGAGTCGGAAGCAAGCTCCAGGCTCTGAGCCATCAGCCCAGAGCCTGACGCGGGGCTTGAACTCGCGGACCACGAGACCGTGACCTGAGCCGAAGTCGGACGCTTAACCGACTGAGCCACCCAGGCGCCCCTATGTTTTCAAAATTTTAATTAGCATTTCCTTGAAGTAAATTGATAGAAGATGTCGACATATGTGGCAATGATAAAATACTTTGGATGCTTCCAGGCTTTGAAAATTAAAACAACACAGCAATGGGTTCTTCTGAGGTTTCTGTTTAGATACTCTGGATTTTAGTAATTGCTATCTCTAGTAACTGCTTGGAAACACTGAAACAGAAGAAAAAAAGAATGAGATTTATGAGAGGCCAACTAAACTTTAAAAAGAAAAATAAAAACTGTTTTGACCTGATTTAGGGTGTAAGTAAAGCATAATGTGGTGTACCAAAAATACATTTAAAAGATGCGTCCCAGGGGCGCCTGGGTGGCACAGTCGGTTAAGCGTCTGACTTCAGCCAGGTCACGATCTCGCGGTCCGTGAGTCCGAGCCCCGTCGGGCTCTGGGCTGATGGCTCAGAGCCTGAAGCCTGCTTCCGATTCTGTGTCTCCCTCTCTCTCTGCCCCTCCCCCGTTCATGCTCTGTCTCTCTCTGTCCCCAAAATAAATAAATGTTGAAAAAAAAAATTAAAAAAGAAAATAAAATAAAAGATGCATCCCATGAGCATATATAGCAATAACCATATGAATATTTTGAAGGATTCCTACAGAAAGAATAGCCAGGAAGAAGGAAGATAATTAAGGAGTTGTTCTCTGAAATATCCCAGGGTTGTTTTTTAAAAGGCAGGGCTGTGGAAGAGAACAACTCGGGGTCCAGAAATACAGCAGTAGCTGCCCCTTGCAAAGCCAGACCTACTCAGGCAGCCTGCTTAGTAAATGTGGATCAGAATGAGATTTTTATTCATAATGGTTAATTAGAAGCTAATTAAGAGGATCTACTGAGCCTAGAACTCCCTATAGTCTTTGTCTAACCTCCTGCCTGCTCCTCAGGAGGATGCAGCTTTGCCCTGTGGACAGCAGTCAGATGTCAACTATGGACAGCAGTCACGTGTTAATGGGCTGGATACATTGGTGAGTAATGCTTCACGTAATAAGGAAAGTGCCCAGAGTGCGTACAGACACAAAACAAACCCTCTGGTTGCGGGGAGTCTTGAAGTGTGATGGTGAACAGTTGCTCTTGCCACAATAAAAACCTTCTGTGGGACCCTGCCACGGCCCCCTTGAGCTGGCCAGGCTGCCTGTGGCTTTGGGGCTTACTCCACTCTGACAGCTAATATAAACATGCTAATGCAGCTATGGCAAGAAAGAATCAGAAGAGAAGCCTGTGATAAAGGTGATCAAGCCCAAAAGAAGGAAAAAAGAAGTAAAGGCAGGGGGAAAGACACATTTTTCTTTCAGCCTTTTAAATGCAACAATCCACTTAACAAGAGGGAATTAGAATGTTGGGATCATGTAGTTTCTGCGAAAATTCATCATTTTAATGATGAATTGGACTCAGGCTTCAGTTGTGTGAAAACTGTTTTCACCAAGCTGTGTGTGGATTACGTTTTAATACTTGTAAGCAATAATTATCATTAGCATGAAAAGGATTGATTGAATCTCTAAGGCTAATACCTTTTACTGTGTCAAAGATTTTTACATTAATTACTTATTTTTTTTCCATAAAAATCCCAGGAGGTAAATAGGGCTACCATCATTATTTTTATTTGAAAGACAGAAAAATCAGACTGATGTGGTTAAGGAACTCAGCTGAGGTGGTTTGGGGAAGCTGGTATGAAAGAAGCCGGGTTTGCTCCCAAGACCATCCTTTCTGTCACAAGACTATTTTCTTGCTTAAAAGAGAATAAAACATTTTTATTATGGCAAGAGAAAGCCATTTTGCAAGAATATTACTAATTTCATTTCTAACTATAACGATATTCCTGCGGTGTTGGAGATAAAGCAGTATAGTTTTTTCAGGAAAAATAGAAAAAAAAATGACAGGCCAGGGACAATCACTCTGTAATTAATAGTCACAAGTTTCAGACTTACTCTCCACCTCTTTCTAAGCAATTAACTCCCCAGGGTGCTGTGTTTTGGTCAAGTAGCATCAGGTGGCCTCTTTAGGGGCACCTGGGTGGCTTAGTTGTTTAAGCATCTGACTCTTGGTTTCTGTTCAGGTCATGATCTCAGGTTCGTGGGATCGAGCTCTGTGTTGGGCTCTGAGCTGATAGCACAGAGCCTGCTTGGGATTTTCTCAGTCTCTCTCTCTCTCTCTGCCCCTCTCCCACTCATTTTTCCTCTCTCTCAAAATAAATAAAATTTAAAATTAAGTAGCCTCTTTAATATAGAGGGCTTATTTGACAAAATGAATGACAATACAGGGAAATACACGGAATCAAGAACAGTGTAGTTGATCTCAATATTTGTAGAGTTTTGCTATTTACTTTTGACTATTTACAGATGAGCCCCAAGATTTAAGATGCAGAATTTGTCATGTCATCAGGCAATCTTTCTGTCACCTGCACCTTTAACTTGGTAAAGCAGAAATTGTGTAGAAAGCTATATAGCCCATTGACTTTTTCTGATATAAAATCACCTTTAAGTATCTTAGGACTGTTATTATAATGCTCAGCTTTATAGCACTGCAAATGTCTCAAGGCACTGAGTAATACAAATGCCAGATAAGCCAGCTTTGTCTCTATCACAGAGAAACAGAAACAACATGTTAAATTTCATGTAAGTTATTTTGTGCTTTATTAGTATGTAGTTTTAAAAACTTCACCATGTGTATTCTTTTTGGGTCACCAAAGACGTGTGTGTGTGTGTGTGTGTGTGTGTGTGCGTGCCTGCGAATCCTGAGGGCCATTTCTTTGTTCTCAATTTCTTTACTGATTCTGTAGCTTTTTTAAAAAAATATTTTATAAATATTTAATTTTGAGAGAGAGAGAGAGAGAGAGCACATCCAAGTGGGCGAGGGGCAGAGAGAGAGGGAGACAGAGAATCCCAAGCAGGCTCCGTTGCTGTCAGTGCAGAACCTGTGATGCAGGGCTCAGATCATGACGTGAGCCAAAATCAAGAGTTGGATGCTCAACCCACTGAGCCAGCCAGGTGCCCATGATACCATTGCTTTTGAAATTGATGACTTTCTTAAACTATCTTACTCCTTTGGCTTCTGTGAAATAATGTGCTGTCTGTCTTCCTGCTTCCCCGATTAATCCTCCTTTCTTTTTCCTGGCTCCTCTCTAACCACTGATACTTCCCAGCTTCAGTTTTTGGATCTTAGTCTTCTTTCATACGTAATCACTTTGCAACTATGTTGAGGACTTTCAAATCTGCATTTCCGGAACTTTTTCTTCTCATCACTGGCTTTCTCTCTATACCTTCTAATATATTTTTTTAATTTTTTTTTAACATCTATTCATTTTGGGGAGACAGTGTGAGTGGGGGAGGGGCACTAATACTTTTAAATGGGTTCTCTGGTGTTAACAGCAAACCCAACACATTCAAAGGTGAACTCATAATCTTCTCCACCACACATTTGTCAATTCTTCCTTGGGACTGAAGGCAAGAAGTTATCTTTAATTCATACCTTCCTTTGATATATGTAATTAGTAAATAGTGAAAGCAAACCCACATTTGGGGGGATTTTTTTTAAGTTTATTTTATTTATTTTGGGAGAGAGAGAGAGAATCCCAAGCAGGCTCTGTGCTATCAGCACAGAGCTGGATGCGGGCTTAAACTCAAGAACTGCAAGATCATGACCTGAGCCCAAATCAAGAGTCAGAAGCTTAACCGACTGAACCACCCAGGTGCCCCAGGGAATTTTTTAATCCAATTTTGCTTCCACCTACATGCATTGCTACAATAGAGTTATTTAGAGTGATTCCCGCTTGCAAAACCAATGCCAGCTGGACTTGACCCACCACCTTAATAAGGTCTCTTTTACTCTGAAACCTGCAATAAGACTTTATTTCCAAAGTCAGGGGAGGCTACTGCAGGTGGATTTAAGGCATTGATTACCTGAGCCTACCCTACCTGTCCTGTTTCTTTTTACTCTCGTATATACACCTTTCCCTTTCATCAGGGAAGACTTGTTTTTATTTCTTCAGTGAGCACAGCACTCTCATTCTGCACTCTGTGCCATTATTGTGTTGGTTGACTTGCCCGGTATCGTGTCTCATCCTCTTCACCTCTGCGTGTCCCCCAGTCTTCCAAGTTCCAGATCCCGTCCCACTTCCTCACGACAGGAGACCTCCACAGATAGGATCTTCTCTGAAGTTGTTTACAATATGACGTAGAAGGTGTCGTCCCAGGATACCACCGAATCATGTTACTTAATTTATTTTAGATTGAGAATCTCCTGAGGCAGCAGACGCGGTTAATAAGCAGTGTGTCAATCCTGGCTCCCAGATTAATGCATACAAAATAGGTGGTCCATAGTTAATTGCTCATTGAAAAATCGGTGTTTTCAGATTTTTCAGTCCTTCATATTATGTCAATTTCCCATCTGGTCATTTGAAAAAATAAAGTAGCACCTCACAGCTTTCAGGATAAATGCAACTATGTTCTCTTGTCTAGTTAGGAATATAGCTTTCCAGTTCAACATTGGGAAAAGAGAATAAACATTGAATTTTGATTTTTTTTAATTAATGGAAATAATTTCACGAGTCTGGCCCTAAGTTTATCCTAATTTATTAACAGGAAACACCTGAGAAATAATTGCTTTTTGGCTTACGGAATCCTGCTTTATTATTTTTTTAGGCTTTTCCATTTAAATACAGATATAGCTTTAATAAATATTATAATCACTTATGTTTAGAAAATATAGCACTTTTTGTTTCTATGGCTGGCTGAAATTCTTTAATTAAAGGCGATTTTAATTTGGAAATTCAAGATGTTGTGAATTAAATTCTACTGTACTTAGAAGAGAAGGAAAATATTTGAAGTGCTACTCTGGCATTCTGTAAGCTCTGGAAAAAATGCCCAGTATAACCTTAATATATTTTCATTAAACTGAAACTTATGGATTTACAGAAGTAAATTTTTACTTTGCAGCTGTAGCCGAGTAGTTTATTGTGTTCTTCCAGATTTTTCCCACTAAAATTCTGTTATTTAAAGTTTTAGATTTTTCAGAAATATCTCACATTCAGTAGCGTATCTTTCACACATCAAAATGAGTTCAAATTGATATCTTTGTTTCATTCTTACTAATTCAACATAGGAGTAGAGATTCTAGCTGCCAACTGGTGTGGGTTTTGGGTGGGACTGGTAAGATTTGGGGAAGGTAAAGGAAAAAAACAAAGTAAGCCAGATGTCATGGAAGCAACTCTTAGATCTCTCATAAAGCAGGACGGCCCTCCTACTAGAATCTAGAGCTAAATAAGAGTGAGTGTGACACATTATCTGTGGGCTGTGACTTTACATTATTAGATCAAGTTACTGCTCAGTGGAAAAATGGCATTTTGGGTGGCACTTTAGTGCACTTCTTGGGATTTCCACTTTGCACGTGGCAAGAACACATTCTAGACATACATTTTTATGTTTGTTTCTTTTTTTCACAAGATTTGGTGGGATAAAGAAATCTGAACCTCCCTTTATAAAAGTAGCTTGATAGGTCCGAGGTAGGGGAACCCTCTACTAGAGAACTAATTGCTAATTATACTAAGTGCACAAATACATGCTACCTGGAAAAAGCTGAAAGCATTAAGGATATAAATCAATTTTGAGAACATTATTTTCAAGGCTAGTTTCCTGTCTTCCTTCTCAGAAATACAGTTATCAACTTGGTGTGCGAACTTTTTCAGTTAATTTATGTGCATATGTTTGCTCTTACAAAAATAAATAATATTGCCTTATAATATTTCTAGCAATTTTATTGAGATATAATTCACCTGTCATACAATTCACTCATTTAAAGTGTACAATTCAATGGTCGTGTATATTGGCAGAGTTGTGTGTCTATCACCACAACCAATATTAGAACATTACTCCAAAAAGAAATCCCGTTCCCATTAGCTATTATTTTGCAAATCCTCAACCCCACCAACATCTCCCTGAGTACTAGGCAACTACTAATCTACTCTCTGTCTTTATAGATTTTCCTATTCTGAATATTTCATATAAATAGAACTGTACAATATGAAATCCTTTGTGATTGCCTTCTTTCATTTAGCATAGTTTTCAAGGTTCCTTCATGTTGCAGCATGCATCAGTACTTTATTGTGTTTTATTACTGACTACTATTCATTTTATGAATATACATTTTACTTATCCATTAATCAGTTGACAGACGTGCAGTGAGTTGTTCCTTCCTTTTGCCTATTATGAATAATGCTGTTATGAACAGTCACGTACAAGTTTTTATGTGGACAAATGTTTTCTTTTCCCTTGCCTGTACACCCAGGAACAGAATTGCTGGGTCATAATGGTAACTCTATGTTTAATCTTTTGAGGGATGACCAGACTATTTTCCAGAGTGGATGCACCTTGAATCACTATGCTGCATACCTGAAACTAATGTAGCATTGTATGTCAGCTATACCTCAATAAATAGAAACTAAAATACAGGAGAGGGAGTATGCTTGGCATGTTAGTATAATAAGAAGTATAAAACAAAAACAAAAACAAAAACAAGCGCAAAGTGGATGCACCATTTTATATTCCACATTCTCACCAATACTTATTATCATAACTGCATTCTTAAAATACAATATCACAGTTTCTGGTTGTTTCATAATTTTCCTTTTTTACTTAGTATATATTCATATGTTTAACAGCTGTAAGTGCCTCCATACTATAAATATGCAATAATATCTTCAGTCATCGTTATTTCTATAGACATTCAGTTTGCTTCCAATTTTTCACTGTTAAAAATGATAGCACCTATACAGTGAACATCCTTGTACAAGAGGGTTTTTTTTACAGGTATATGTGTAAATATTTCTCTAGAATAGAAAACTAGAAGTTAAATTACTGGCATATATATATATATATATATATATATGTATATATTATATGAGCATTAATAGAGCATGCAAATAAACTTTAAAGTGTGTGCCAAAATAGTCAAAATATATTGTCAAAGTGGCTATTTAAAATATAGCTGTGCTAGCAGTGAAAGGATCTGTTCACCACACGCTTACCAATGTGTCACTTTATTAAGCTATTTATATTTTTATAAATCTAATTTATCTTGTTATCTCAATTTCCATTTCCCAGATTACCAGCTATTAAACATCATTCATGGGACGCCTGGATGGCTCAGTCAGTTGAATGTCTGCTTCTTGATTTTGGCTCAGTTCATCATGTCACATTTCATGAGACTGAGCCCCGGATCAGGTTCTGTGCTGAGAGTGCAGAGCCGGCTTGGGATTCTCTCTCCCTCTCTCTCTACCCTTCCCCTGCTTGTGTTATCTCTCTCTCTCTCTCTCTCTCTCTCTCTCTCTCTTTCTCTCAAAATAAATAAACATTCAAAAACCATCATTTATGATTATTGGGCATTTGTTTTATGATCATTGACATTTTTTTTCTGTTTCTTACTGATACATAGGTATTAAAATGTTTGTATATCAATCCTCTGTCAGTGATATGTTAGTTTGTTACCATTCTTTTAATAATTTAGAAATAAACTTTAAATTTAAACATAACCAAATGTATCAACTTTTCTGTACTATTTTTTTCACCTAAGATGATTATTCCTCTCATAAATTTATAAATGCAATTTCCTCTGCTTTCTTCAATGCTTTTAGTTTTATGACCAATTACTTAAATCATCTGAGATTAATTTTACTAAAAGGTATGAAGTAGGGATCTAACTTTATTTAAGGATAGACTATTCAACATAATTTTAAAAACTGTCTTGAGCAATGATGGTATGCCAGGTATATTTGTAGATAGTAGGGCTCCAATCAAAAATATGGCCAGCTTGCTCCTGATAGGAGCATCCTAACCAATTTTTTCAGTGCCATTTACTAAATAGATTATTCTTTCTCCACTAATTGGAAAAATCACATTTATCACATTTTAAATACCCCCCCCCCCCCCCCACACACACAGATCTGGCAGCCATGGGAACAAACCACTCATATCTGCTGCAGAGCATAGTTGATTGAAAGTCCATGTGCCAATCCTCAGGATCTACCCTATTCCCCTGGGCAACTCCCAGTCAATCCCAATCAGTGACTAAGCACAACAGTGACACTAATGCAAGCTCATTTCTATGAGTCATGGGACTTCTCCAATGGGCAACTTTGGCTCAAAAGGCTCCCGATTGCCCTGCCTGAAAGTTCACTAGAACATGTATTAGCATACTACTGCCATTGAAAGAGTATACCCAGCTAAAATGTCCTTCATCGTTTCCTCTCACAGACCCACACTGCTTTAAAAAGGCTTTCTCTGTCTACAGCTGCTTCTTCCATTTTATTCTTCACCTGTTCCCTCCAATAATTCTCTTGCATGTCTAGTCCCTTCTTGGTGTCTGCTTTTCAGAAGACCTCAGTTTACACAGACTGAACAGCTAACAGCTCTGCTGTGGCCAGTATTGGGTGCCAGGGCAAGTATCATGACAGAGTAGCTGAGGAATCCACTGCTTGTAGAGATGCACAATAGAAGTCAGAGCAGTGGGGTGGAAGTTCAAGACAATTAATATGTACCTCTCCCTGCCTCTGGTATGCCAAACATCCCCTTTCTATTAAGTGAGAAGTTTCTTATTATTCTGGCAATATCAATATTGTCTAATGATATATAGAGTTATCATCTTGAAGCACCCCTTCATGCTGTGATGGTTGAGTGATATCTTTTTTTTTATTAAACAATATGTTTTTACTAAGCAATTAATGGATCAAAAAAGAAGTCAAGAGGGAAAAAAATCCTTTGAGACAAATGAAAATGGAAATACAACATAACAGAAATTTTGGATGCAGAAAAAGCAGTTCAAGGAGGGAAGTTCACAGCAAGAAATGCCACATCATGAAACAAAATCTCAAATCACCTCAAGAACCGTGAAGACTACCTCTCTCTACTGTCCTCCACTCTTGTTCCAACCATGACATCAGACTGCATATAAAGAGTTGATAACCCATTGTACTCAGGTTCTTGTAGTTCCCCAGTACCATATCTCTGTGTAAGTTTCTCTAAGAGGGGTCCAGAAAAGTCCACTCATCCAAGGTGAAGTCCACAATCACCAAAGGTCATTGAATGATGGCCAACAAAATGCCTTTGAAACACAGTGATTGAACGTTCAAATTATAATCCAAATTAACTGTTTTTATCACTTCTCTCAACCCATTTGTTCACAAAGTCTCAATAATATTATCTCTTAAATATTTCTTGAATCTCTCCCTCAGTGGGAACCACCTTAAAACTAACATTTTTCCTTTGCCTTGACTATGAAAAAATTCCCAAAGGGGTATTCTTGCCTTCATTCTGTGCCCTTTTAATCCTTCCTCCTCTTCTCTGACAATCTTCTCTTAAAAATAACAAATCTGTGTTTACATTTTTCCTCAGTGGCATTCTACCTATGTCAGAAAGCCCAAATTCCACTGAAAGATCCTTCATCATGTGACCCATGCCCTGCTCCCCGGCCTCTTTGTAGAGGCTCTTCTCACACTGAATGGTCTAGCTCACTAAATTATTTCTATTTCCCCAACCACAACACGCTATTTCGGTCTCGCTGTTTTGCACATGAAATCATCTTAACCTGAAATGCTACCTCCTCATGCTGTCTTCAAATGTCCTATAGTGATATAGTCTTCAAAATAGATATACGCATTATACTAAATCAAGAAAGGATGAACAGTGCATATGACAAATTAAACCCTATACAATAGTGGTTCCTACTTATTTTTTTTTTCAACGTTTATTTATTTTTGGGACAGAGAGAGACAGAGCATGAACGGGGGAGGGGCAGAGAGAGAGGGAGACACAGAATCGGAAACAGGCTCCAGGCTCTGAGCCATCAGCCCAGAGCCTGACGCGGGGCTCGAACTCCTGGACCGCGAGATCGTGACCTGGCTGAAGTCGGACGCTTAACCGACTGCGCCACCCAGGCGCCCCTAGTGGTTCCTACTTTAATTAACTCCGTGAATTACTTGGCTTTCTTGGCATTTGTAATTCAAAATTACAACAATATAAATTCTAAGTATATCCCCACTCTGTCTTCTCCATCACATCTCTAAGTTTCTATATGAAACAATACCATTAAATAAATACATAAGAGGAACTGTGGCTTAGTAATGGAAAAACCTGTGTTTAAATTTTTTTAACGTTTATTTATTTTTTCAGAGACAGAGAGAGCATAAGCAGGGGAGGAGCAGAGAGAGAGGGAGTCACAGATTCCAAAGCAGGCTCCAGGCTCTGAACTGTCAGCACAGAGCCTGACATGAGGCTCAAACTCACAAACCGTGAGATCATGACCTGGGCCAAAGTTGGACACTTAACAGACCGAGCCAACTAGGCACCCCTGAAAAACCTGTGTTTAAGTGCCAGTTTTTATACTAATTCTATGATTCTAAAGCTTTCCAATCAAAAATAAGTTAATATTGGCACTTAATCCATTGGGTTAGGGAAATATTAAATGAGACAATGCATATACAGTTTATAGTGCTTTGTACAAGGTAGGAATCTTATAATATTAGTCCCATCAAGACAGGCCACTTTTTTATTTTACTTCTACCCCAGTCTTTGCATGAGAACTTTGTACTGCCTCAGCTACACCCTAAATATCAGCTCTTGCTACTCTAGTTTTCGTCTTCAAACTAGCAAATTTCTGGCATCTCCTAGAAGTTTATGAAGAAGCAGATTCTTAGGCACCACCAGTATGCCTGAATCAAAATCTGCATTTCAGGATCTCTAGATGATTTGTATGCACAGTAAATTTTGAGAAACACTAAAGTCTAAAGCATATTTCTTCTAAACTTTCTATTCTGCATGCATTGCACCTAGTAATATTCACTACACTGAACTGTCCACCCACCACATGCTTTCCTGATAAGCATTATCATACAGTTGTGTAATAGGTTTAAATATAACAAAATATGACCATCATATACATATATATGTATATATATATCAGATATTATATATAAATTGCAGGAATGCTGAAACTATCTGTGATTAACCATCCATTTGGCACATTCATCATCATGTAGGACTTTGGTACCACTCTGATTTTGCCCTGGTTGCACGTCTTTTGTTCTGGCTTCAGAGACCCCCAGATTTCTGAGATATCTAATAATTTCACTCATTTCAGATTATTCCTAGATCGACAGTGTATATGTCTTTTTAACACAAGTTACTATCACACATCTTAGGAGTTGTTCTGAAAAATTATGCCCTTAGTTACTTTGAGACAAAATTTTCATATAGTCAAATGCATCTTTTTTTTATGTTTATTTTTGAGACAGAGACAGAGATAGAGTGTGAGCAGGGGAGGGGAAGCGAGGGAGGGGAAGAGAAAGAGGGAAACACAGAATCTACAGCAGCTTCCAGGCTCTGAGCTGTCAGCTCAGAGCCTGATGTGGGGCTTGAACTCATGAACGCTGAGATCATGACCTGAGCTGAACTCTGATGTTTAACTGGACTGAGCCACCCAGGCACACCTGGGCAAATCCATCTTATTTTCAAAATATATGTAAACATAATGAAGTCATTAAAGGTTGCAATAAATGTTTGTAGGAATTACCACATTATAAACTGTGAATTGTAATTATAGCTTATAAAACATCATTTTGGATCTAATTGAACAGAAACTATTCTTAATCCAGATATAGTTTACAATTATAGTTTACCTTGCATTATCTTGAAAAAAGCATAGGATTATTGAATACGAGCTTATAGCTAAGATTTTTTTTAATTTGAAAACATTTATGCACTTTAAAATATTCATTTATTTGCCATGCTTTGAAAAGTGACTCATCTGATCAAAGCCTTAAAGATCTTAACTACATAGGAGCTCCTGGGTGGTTCAGTCTGTTGGGCATTCGACTTCGGCTCAGGTCATGATCTCACAGTTCATGAGTTCGAGCCCCGCGTCGGGCTCTGTGCTGACAGCTCAGAGCCTGGAGCCTGCTTTGGATTCTGTGTCTCCCTCTCTCTCTGCTCCTCCCTGCTCACACGCTGTCTCTCTCTCAAAAATAAATAGATTTTTTAAAAATTAAAAAAATCTTTACTACATAATAAAATTTCTTTTAAATAGAACATCCTTGAAACTATTATAAGCAATATAATTTTTCTAAGTATTGTCATAATGTAAATTCTAATAATTTAGATTAGTTTTCTTCAAATTATGATGACTCGTTAAGGTTTTTGTATGTATGCATTTTAACTTTCCACTTGTAAGTTAGCATTTGTAAAAGATCTTTTTTCTTGCTCTTTTTCTTTGGCAATACAGATTTTTATAGGAGAAGAGGCAGAAAATATATTAGGGATTAAGTTGTGCTCATGTATGGTGTGTGTTTCCTCTGATATTTGTGATTAAAGTCGTGTTTTGAGGGGACAGTGTGGGATGAAAGACTGGGAAAAGATGGCTGAAGATGGTCTGTATCTCCTTTTTGAAATCATTTCAAATAGCAGAGTGGCACCTTCCAATGGAGCTGTGGTTTTCTGCAGCACCTGCAGCCTGAGGGTGGACTGTTCTGGGTCAGCCAATTAAGGTGACTGTTCTTTGAAAGACTCAGTAAGGATGTGCTTAAGGCTGTCACTGAGCATTCCACAAGCTTGCTGATTTCTCTGTTTGGCTGTACATCTGTGTTATTTTGTTTTCAGGTCAAGTTGTTCTCTGTAACAAGGTAATGTTTTCTGACTTCTTTGTAACTTGCTGCCTTTATGTTTCTGAGATTGAAGCATAGAAGAAGTGGCTTTGCTCAGTGAGTGGCCCGTTTATGTTGGAAAGAGGTAGGCGATCAGGGAGGCAGGAAGCAGTGAACCAGCTCACTCAAAACAATGCCAAGTGACCTTGAACTCTGATACTTTAGCATATTGGGGGGTGGGGGGAGGTGGGAATAATGGAAACTTGATCTTGGTCCAACAAGAATGAGAAGAGGATGTTTGTTACAGAACAATAAGCTTTGTTATTCAAATATTCCTCTTTAGGATCTCTTCCATAAACTAGTGGAATCCATTTTCCATTTACAAACACTCTGTCTGTGACCACCTAGAAATAGGCATGCAAACTTTTTTTAAAAAGAGATATAAGAATATTTTTTTTCAAAGAAAGCACTCAATTTGAATAGAAAGTAAAGAATAAACATAATTTTAAATTGTATCAAACATTTTGAAGAGTGTTTAGTTTCCTACAGATATTCTTAAATTAGTGGAATATTTTTCTCCTCAGATTGAAGTGGCATATATATGTATTTTTTCTCTATTTTAATACTTCCAGTATATTTTTAAGTAATGTATAACAGTTGAGATAGTTACTGTTTAATGTGTGAATGCTTCTTTGGCTATGAAAGCCTGGGTTCTGATCTTAAAAGCAAAGAAAAACTATATTTTTTAAAAAAGGAAAAACTAAAAAAATTATTTAGAGAAATGATTTATGTCCACCTAAAAAGGTAAGTATTCACTATATGAAAATGTTCAGAATGTCCCCCAGGGAAGTAAGTCTACTGATTGCCACTGTCACAACGTGCAGACTTACTACAGGGGTTGGAGACAGTGACCCCAAATGTTCCGCACCTGAGATGTGAAACAATGACATGAAGTATGGCTCACATATGTCCCATATTAGTTTCTTATTTCTAGTCAAATGAAATCATCCCCTCTAAATCCAAGACCTGTTCATGATAGAATAGTTTTTGCCAACCTCAGGAGCCTTCGGGTCTACATTTATCCAGATGTTTTGGTTTTTCCAACAGATGGTCCTCAAAAATTTATTCCTATTTCAGTTGCCGCTGCCACTTTAAGTGTTTCCTGGAGATCTTTAGCATACCCCTCTGAGAGTTTCATGGCATAACAGCCAGGCATCAGGGACTTTTAGTTGTGCTAGGCACATATTCACAAAAAGTAATGAAATATAGACTGATAAAAGGACCAGAGATATGAACTCTTATATTTATAAAAGTGTGCTTATACCTCTCTTTTATTTATAAAAGTGTGCTTATACCTCTAAAAAGTTCATGTGCTTAACGTCAGATCACCACTATGCAGGTGAAATGCAATGAATAATTATAATAAATGTATATTGCAAAGTGTTCATTATACATTTATGAACCTTTGGCATTCCAAACAGTGACCTCCTGGTCCATCCCCCCCAGACTCTTAGTCATTTTCAGCCAGTTTATGGTGGTTATGGTCCATTAATATAATGTTTAACTTAGACTTGTTTGATAAAGGGAGGATGACAGCAGTTTGCTTACAATATAACAGTAGCACTTTTAGCACTTCCCCCAAGTGACAGCTCAGGTCTGTTAAGGACAGAAAGTAATCAAACAATCTGTTCTCAGATTAGTTTTAAGTTTTCTAAGGTTTTGCTAATCCAGGCTATATATAGTTATGCACAGGTTTCTAGTTTCCTGAATTGCTCTTTTTTTTTTTTTTAATTTTTTAGTGTTCATTTATTTTGAGACAGAGAGAAAGTGTGAGCAGGGGAGGGGCAGAGAGAGATGGAGAGAGAGAATCCCAAGCAGGGTCTGCACTGTCAGGGCAGAGCTTGATGTGGGGCTCGATCTCATGAACCGTGAGATCATGCCCTGAGTGGGTCAAGAGTTGGACACCTAACTGACTGAGCCACCCAGGCACCCTGCTCAACGTTTATAATAAGAATTCCAATTATGATGTGAATTTTTTTCCCTGTCAAACTGTAGATATTTTGTACATTTTTGCATGATTGACAAAGAGTTCAATATTGATTTAGAACTAAATATATTTCAGTGTTTTCAGGGATATCAGAAAATGACTTAGGAAAATCTTAACTTGTGAAAATTCTTAGCACATATCAAATCATTTATGATTCTTCTTACTTTTGGCGGTCTTTACAAGTAGAGGGCCAGATTTGTGAATCGATTTATAGTATAAGCAGACTGGAAGTAAAAGAAAGTAAGAGACAGTAATGTAAGATATGCCATTAAGGGCAGAGCTTAAATTACTAAATATCAAAGTGCAGTCCAGACAAGAAATAAATGGGGAAACACAAATACCGAAAGAAACAAATAGCACAGAAGGAGATATTGATATTTTTATAAAGACTGCACAATACTGCTTGATACAAGGAACAAATAGAAAATTAAAACAAAACTCCCTAAACCTAATTGGGTTATAACTGAGAAGCTTTATAGCTTCCTCAGTCCCTCACTAGCTCTTCTTCTCTACAATTTGCTCATAATTGCAGTCACAATGTGGATACATTTTTACTCTGCTTCTTCTCATACATCCTCTATCACAAGATATTCTCAAGATACACCTGCTGCTAGCTTCTTATGCACTGTTTTGGAAATTGTTGAACTACAGCCCATAAGCCAATCTACCTGTTTTCATAAATAAAATTTTTTGGAACATAGCCACACCCACTTGTTTCTAAATTGTCTACGGCTTCTTTTGTAATACAACAGAAAAGTTGCATGTTTGCCACACAGCCAATGTGGCCTGCAATCTAACAGGGTTACTAACTTGCCATTGAAAAAAAAGTTTGCTGATGCCTCTTACTCTACCTTTTCTCTGCCATGGGATATTAAAGTTCTTTCCACGTCTTTTGCCTATTATAATAATATCCCTGTGAGTATTTATGTACATATCAATTTATCCTTTTCAAATATTTTTTCCTAAAGAAACATACCAAGGGTTACTGAATCAAAACATACACGTTATTTTTGTTCAATACAAAACTGATTTCCAAAAGTGTTGCACAAGTGGACACAGTCCAAGTTGCCACAAGTCGTGTTTCAGTTTATGAGATCCAATAGCATTTTGCAATACTGGATGTTATTATATATTTTAATTTTTAACAGTTTTGTCACCATTTATATGAACACTGTATTTTTGATTATGAAAGAAATACAATACTGGCAAATTTTTCAAATAAAATTTGACAAGCTGATCCTAAAATTCAGCCAGAAGAGAAAAAAATACAAGATTAGTTTAACTAAAAAGTTTAACTGGGAGATGGATGACGGGAAAGTTTTACCAAATTTTACCAAATTTTACCAAATGCCATAATATACTATAAAGCCGTGTTTAACAAAATGCAGTGATACTGGCACCAAGTTAAATAGGTTGATTAAACACAAGAGTTCTGAAAGACATAGAGCTTCATAATTTCGGCAATTTTGTGTATATTGAATGTAGTATTTAAGATATGTGGGAAAATTATGCACTGTCCTATGAATGGTATTCTAATAACTTAGGCTGTCTATTAAAAAAAGATTAAATTCTGGGGCGCCTGGGTGGCTCAGTCGGTTAGGCGGCCGACTTCGGCTCAGGTCACCATCTCGCGGTCCGTGAGTTCGAGCCCCGCGTCGGGCTCTGTGCTGACAGCTCGGAGCCTGGAGCCTGTTTCAGATTCCGTGTCTCCCTCTCTCTGACCCTCCCCCGTTCATGCTTTGTCTCTCTCTGTCTCAAAAATAAACGTTAAAAAAAAAATTAAAAAAAAAAAGATTAAATTCTTCACTCTATACAACAAATTCTAGAGGATCTACCAGATACAAATTTAAAAAGCTGTAGAGACAGGGATGTCTGGGTGATTCAATCCATTAAGCGTCTGACTTTGGCTCAGGTCATGCTCTCATCTCACGGCTTCTGAGTTGGAGCCCCACATTGGTCTCTGTGCTGACAGCTAAGAGCCTGGATGGAGACTTCTTCAGATTCTGTATCTCTCTGCCCCTCCCCCCCTCAAGAATAAACATTAAAATTTTTTTTTACTTAAAAAGCTGTAGAAACATTTAAAAATAATTATAAGGAAAAAATAACTAGGATTGGTGAAGGACTTAGAAGAAATATACAACTAAGGTCTAAAGAGAGAATGTTCATTCTTCCCACACAATACTGGCAACAAGTATACATTATCAAAAATATTCTTTCTCCCCACCTTGCAGCCTTAAAATGCCTGGCAAATGACTTTAGAATTAACGTAAGTTTCTTCTTCCCTGTTGACCACTGTATTGTAAAACAACTAGAATAATGTCTGGTGCACAGGAAGCACACATATTTGACAGATGGGTGTAGTATAAAATTTAATCTTTAAATTACTAACATAAAATCATGTTTGGAGGCAGGGTTTCTAAAACTAAACTGCTGTTTGGACACCGCATACGTGTCTTCATCAACCCATTTGTTCAGCCATTATGTATGTATATATGCAAGTATGTGTTTATTACATCCTTATTATAGATAAGCCAATCATGGTTTCTGCTTTCAAGGCACTCACACTGCATTGGGGAAGATAGATAATAACCAGGTAAGTCAGTGAGAAAGAAAAGATGAGGGGTTATAGTGCTTTATGGTAGATAATGGGGAGTAGATGGTGGGGATCGCGACTCAGGGGCTACCTTTGGTTGAAAGATGAGCAAAGGCTTCTCTGAGAAAGTAACATGAAGCCAGTGGTGTGTTGGGAGGAGGGACAATTGTGCCCCCAAGGGGACATTGGGCAATGCCTGGAAACAGTCTTAATACAACTTGGGGGAGAGAAGAGGTTTGCTACCGGTATCTGGCAGACAGAGCCCAGGGATAATCCTGAATATCCTACAAAGCACAGGACCTCCTCCCCCACAACAAAAAAATTACCCAGACTAAAATGTTAATTGTATAGAGACTGAGAGATCCTGCATGAAGTTAAAATCGATATGGTAAAAATTGATCAACCTTGAGTTGTCTGCTGGAAGAATATTCCAGGCAGAGGAAAATGTCTATAGCAAATATCTAAAAATAGGAACTTGTGTAATGTGTTGGAGAAATGAGAAGAAACCTATCTCGGGAAAGTGGGAGAAGAGGTAGAGAGGGGGTAGGGAGATGGTTCCCGGTAAGGGATTGGATATGTTATGTAGAGTGCAAAGGGAAGACAAGGGAGAGACTGACTCTGTGGTGTATCGTGACCTGCCTTGCATTTTTCAAAGATCAGTTTGGATGCTTCTTGGAGGAAAGAAAACTGGGAGAGAGCCAAAGGGTTAAGTAAGTGATAAAAAGAAATCATTTAGAGGCAACAGAACACGTTGGTCACTTGTGTGGAATGCAGCTAGAAGTTCAGTCATTTTGTGACACGAACATTTTTAATTTTTTCTTCGCAGTATCCAGGGCTATCATCACACACTGACTTGAGTCTAGCACTGAACACTGTGCTAAAAGTTGTACGTACATCATGGAACAGAACCTTTTAACAACCTGCAAGGAACGTACTACTATCTCAATTAACAAAAGAGAAGACTGAGGTCAAAAGAATTTGAGTAATTTATCTGTCATCACCCAGATAATAAATAGTAGAGCTGATTCAAACTCCTGTCTTACATTTCTTCATTCCTTGTTCTTTTTTTTTTTTTTAATTTTTCTTTTAACATTTATTCATTTTTGAGACAGAGCATGAACGGGGGAAGGTCAGAGAGAGAGGGAGACACAGAATCCGAAACAGGCTCCAGGCTCTGAGCTGTCAGCACAGAGCCTGACGCGGGGCTCGAACTCACAGACTGCGAGATCATGACCTGAGCCGAAGTCGGACGTCCAACTGACTGAGCCACCCAGGCGCCCCTCATTCCTTGTTCTTAAACACGATCTTCTAAGGGAGTGAAACATAGGCAAGAAATCCCAGACTTTTAAAAAATATATGCTTATTTATTTATTTTGAGAGAGAGAGAGAGAGAGGAGAGAGAGAGAGAGAGAGAGAGAGAATGAGCACTGGGGAGGGGCAGAGACAGGGGGAGAGGGAGAATCCCAAGCAGTCTTCACATTGTCAGTGCAGAGCCCAATGTGGGGCTCAAACTCACAAACTGTGAGATCATGACCTGACCTGAAATCAAGAGTCGGACGCTTAACTGACTGAGCCACCCCCGATCTCCTCTCAGACTTTTTAAAATGGCAGTTTGTTCTCAACCAAATGAGACAAAATGCATGGTTTAGCATTTTTGTTCTTCAATCAATCATACAGGCAATGAAAAACCTCTGCATTTCATGATTATCATTGGGTCTTCAAGGTTCCCAGAAGTTATCTTTATTCTATATCTTTAGTAGTATAGGTATTGCTTTCAAGTAGCTATTACTTTTAATGGATACATCTTTGACCATTTTGTCTCTCCTGGGTCCCACTTTATCCCTTCTATTGTTCTCTGGGTTCTCATACTCTGTTCTATTCTCATATTGGGTTCTCATAAGATAATCTTTATCCTTTTCCTCTCCACCCCCAAATCCATGATGTTACCTCTCAGTCAGCCATGCATTCAAGCAGGCACAGCTTGCTGGAACAGCCTGCCCTTTGTGAGTACAAAATAGAACTGGATCCTGGCAATGGCTTATTCCTCATTTTGAATAAATGTAAGAAACAGGGAACAGGGAAAGGGAATTTGAGGAAGCCCACCCATTGCTGTACAAAAAAAAAAAAAAAACAACTTTTTTTTTTCCCCCTTGTTGAAAGGGAGTCAATATCTTCTGACCATCTTTTACCTCCAGATAAGTTACTAGCTATCCCTGGATAACGCTTGCTCTCCCTACCCCAATTGTACCCTACCCCCCTCCCTTTTTAGAGTGGCTCTTCATGGCTCTTATTCGTGAGCTTTATTCTTACATTCATGAGCTTATTCCCAACGTCTCTGGGATGTGGCCAGCATTCATGCATTTGTTGAGATTCTATTTTATCATGTCTGTCTAAACATCTAATAAGTAAACAGGAATTCTAGGGGCCTCCTGATGTTAAAAACTGCTAGCCAGATGTATGAAAATTAGAACTTTTCTCTGATCTATATCTCACGAGTAATAACCACTAAAAATGCCATGCTAAAATGGGAGCCATTAAAATAGAATATGACTGATCAATAAAATTAAACCATATTCCAACACTATCCATTTCTAGAGCTATTGATCCTCATAATAAGTATTTTCATTGTCATTGAGGAAAGTGGTAGGATACAGGTGACTGTAAATATTCTAGACAAATTTCTAGACACTATGAAATCTGTTTCTGATGCTGCCACATCATTTAAACTTACATAAGATTTAGGGAAAGTCTCTAAAACTTGCATGTTTGTTTCTTCTTTTTGTTTTTGTTTTGAAACATGTACCTAATATATACCACAGAACTGGTGTGATAATTGAGAGATAATATAGTTGAAAGTGTTCTAAAAAGCACACAACTAAAAATCAGTTTATTCTTACATAGAAATGGAAAATAGCTTCACATTTGTTCAGATGACCTAACTGCAGTCATAGTAAAGTCATAGTAAAGTGCCTGTATGTGTAGATGCTACACATTTAACATTTTAGGTAATCACCATCTAGTCTGAAAAGACAAAACATACCTCTTTCTACAGCAAGCATCCTCACTTAGCAGAGATCAAGTTCTACTGCAACCAGTTTGGCATCAGTGGTAATCTTTGTGTTTAATGGTGGCTTTCTATTGTAAACATCAAAGTTTTCCAGGGATGAAAGAGAAAAAAAAAAAAAAAACAGTCATTGATTTACCTGACGCTGAGGCATGTATACATAAGCTGTGCTCCCAGTCTCTAATAAAAAAGCTGATGCTTTGTTCTCAAAAGCGTTCATAACAAGATTCCTCTTTTCTCCAATGCTGGACTGGACAGAGGATTGTGGAGGAAAATAAGAGATTAAAGGCCTTTATTTCTATATTGTTAAGTTATAGGAACTTGAGAATATCGTTTGGTTGTCATCTAATTGAGAAGTTCATTCAATGTACGTGGTATCCAAATTCACCTTGACACCTGATTTGCCATGGAAGATAAAAATCTAACATTGTTTGGGTCAGTTTTTAAGAACCTGGCTAAAAAGGATTTCTGTCATATCTTTTTTGATTCTTCCTTGCTTACAAAATTATACTTCACTATAGTTAGGTAAGCAATGATGACATATGAAAGGTCTTCCCTCACAAACCTGATTATCTAGTTTTTCCCAAAGGAATTCCTTTGATGTTGCATCATGTAGAGGGTGGCTGGCAAAAGTTAAATGCATGAAGAAAATTCTTAACGTTTCTGCAACTGGAAAAGACAATTCGATGCAACATTTTGTGCAATGATCACTAGAAAAGCAATGGATTAATTCGGTAACTCTTGTTGGTAATTTTTAAGTGAAACTTCCTATCTAAGTGAAATTTATTTAAGTGAAATCTCTTCTAATTATAAGTGAAATTTCTTTATCTAATGCTGACAGCAATAAATAGCTTAGCTTTTCTGTCTTCATTTATCAACAGTTAAATTCAATAGATACAGACTGGGGCTTAGGATACGACATCGGAATATGCAACAATAACTCTTTGTCAGCTGCACCATATAATATGGACCAATGGATCTAGAAAAGGCCATTCAAAGCTGCAATTGGTGAACTAACACTTCTCAGTGCCAGCTTCATAATGACATCATAAAACAATTGTGGCTTATCCCAATTTAGAGCTCTCTGGCTTCGCGAATTTAGGTGTGACTAAAAGAGTATTTTCAATAAAAGCACTTGCCAATTTAATATATTCAATTTACTGTGCCAATTTAAAAACATCTTAATGTACAGCATATAATACGAACTTTTCAGTCATCTATGAGGTAACCTGAGCAGTGGAGGAAGAAACCTAGACTCATAATTACAAGGTCATGAGCCCAGAAAAGGATATGGTGGCATTCACTCATCTTGTCCAATTTAGTTGCCATAGTTTTAGTTGCTTATTTTCCCTCAGTATGCTGTGATTAAGGATTTCTCTTTTTTAATATTTAGCTCCATATGCAAACTATGCCCTCCCCTCCATCCCAACTGGGTCAACTTTTTTTTTTTTTTTTTTTTTTTTTTTTTTTACATTTCCATCCATGACTCCTTCATCCACTTTCTACTTTTGTTTCCTGGAGAATGGATATGGAATGTCCTGTTGGAATCTGAAGTCCGGGGCTGAATTGCAGTCTGGTTCCAGCCTCTCTCTCTGAGCACCATTTTTTATACTTGGGTGTTATACAGGGTCCTTGTGAGAATGAAGGGAGTTGGCATAAGTAGACACCTCAGGCAGAAGGTAGAAGGTCTGACCCCAAACACACTCCTCACACTGACTACAGAACTTACGTATCATTTGAACTTTACTTGCTTAGTTAATTGCTTCTTACATGAAATATCCTATATTAGTGGGTAGATGGTATGCTCAGAGACGACGTGTATTGTAGGCACATTCAGTATCCTTCACCTGTCTAACAAAGTGCTTTGTATACAGGAGGTAAATAAGTAAATACATAGATGGATAGGTGAGTGGCTGCAACGCAGAAGACATTCTGCACGTCTGCTGGTGCATCAATTTAGGGAAAGTACTATGGAGAAGAACTGTGTTTAGGATCTATGTGTTCAAGATAAAGATGCTTCCTATGGGGGCTGACAGGGAGCATGAATACCTGGGACACTCTGGGGTATTTTTAACCAAATACCAAGTGTATATTTTAATTCCCCTTTCACACTCTATTCTCAACTGATTACCTGCTGATCCCACTTAGAATCATTAGCAAAAACAAGTCCCTGCATAATAAGCCCCTCCAGGTTTTACTGGGCCCCAAATATCTATTTTTATATATCTGACAAATAGAGGAAATATTTTAAACTTCACCATTTCAAATTTGTAATGCAAATTCACATTCATTTCAGTTTTCTTTCCTCTTCATTTAACCGAAGAGAAATAGCCAGGTTATTAAGAGAGCAGAGAAAAAATGGCAAGGATTGCTTTTCTCCCTGACAACATAAACTTCAGATTTATATGTGTTTGCTGTCCTTCATCTATCGCATGCATGCCTTATACCAGGTGTCCTCTCTGTTGCCATTCAGGATGTTCCCAAGCCACCCTCTGAACCAGCGTTTGGTCAAGTTGGCATTGTGGTTCTTTCTGTTAGTATCCTGCTCAATGTCCCATGCCAAAAAAATAAAAAATAAAAAAAAAGATAAAACCACTAGCAGCAACAAACATAACACATAATAATAATGCCATACCTTCCAAAGGCCAACAGAGAGGATTTTTGGATTATCCACTATTCAGGATAATCTTCACTCCTGATCTCCCCTATTATTAGCGTGCATAATTGAGAATTCCCTGCATGTAACCTGACTTCCTTGCAAGAGAGCCATAAAAATCTCTGGCCCTTAGAGCAGTTTCAATGAATGAAATTAATTAAGAGAAAGAATTTGAGGTCCTGGGATGGGAATCATTGTAGAGCACTTTTAAATTATAGTGTCATGACTGGATATTGGAGTAAATTCTTTGATCTCCTTTCTCGTTAACAAGATGATATGATATTTTAAAGGCAATCATTCCATTTTGAAGGTCTGCTGACATCACCAACCATCAGAGCACAGTATGGAAATAAGATACCCACTTCTCTCTGCTTCCTCTTACTGATTTCATGCAATGACCTTGCAGTTATTAAATATAGGCCAACTTGCACTCTCAGACCTCAGGCAACCTCTTTTTTAAGTGATTGCTTACTCCCCAACATTTCTACTAAAATTTGATGCTTAAAGATCACTTAATGGAGGTAACCAATTTACCCCTGTCCCTTGGGTGGTCCCCCAGGGCAGTTTTTGCTGTTTCAATACAATTACAAAATGCTTCCAGGCTCTGTGAACTTGGTTATACAAGAAGGTTATGGCAACAAAGACTGTTTTCTTTGGAAAATTGTTACAAAGTGCTGACCTTCCTAAAGTATATAGCATTCTGAAAAGCCTGAAAGCCCAGATGCTTAACACTGTGAGAGACAGAGCCAAATTCTAGAACCAGAGGCATGAGTTAAAGTGCAGGATGCACTGAACCAAGACAAGCTAGAAGAGAACTTTCTTTCAGGAACATTTATTTCATGTCCTGTAGCCTGGATTCAAACAAAATTCCTTTGTTGACTCTCAAGTATGTTTAGGAGAATCTGACCTAGGAATGGCTTTGAGTCTCACACATGGATCAGAGAGTTGTAGCAAAGCCAGGATGATTTTGAAGGATTGTAGTGAAAAGCAGGATCTCATTTAATGACTAGCTGCCTTCCTGTTACACATCAAGAGCATGATTCAAACAACTAAGTATACAATCCAGGCAAGACAACAAATAAGTAAGATAAAAGCACTGGTTACAGTCTCAGGCTTTGTGTATACTCATTACAGGGCATCCACATGGAAGTTACATGTTATTTACTGAAAAATGCATATTTCCTAATTTTGCAGACCCACGTGAGGAAGGGTGTTCTCTGGGGATGGGGAGGGGCTGAGGGGGGTGGGGAAGTTGGTGAGAAACCCCCTCCACCCACAGAAGCAATTACTGGGACAGAAACAGCATCCCCTTCTCCCCCCCACCCCCAAAGGCCAAACACTGTGGGATGCACTGAACACTGTTCAGATCCACAAGGATCTTCCATTTCTATTAAGTTGATTTAGTGCCATATAAGGAGGACATAAATGAGTAAGACCATAGGCCTTTCCTTGAGACCTGAGGGTTTCATAAAGCACCTTTTCAGAAACAAGTGGCCTCGGTAATGCTGCAAGCCTTAAGGCTACAAAGTCAGCATTTATGGTGTACTGATTTTGTCATACATG
The DNA here is from genome assembly GCF_022837055.1 of Prionailurus viverrinus. Taxonomy (NCBI): domain Eukaryota; kingdom Metazoa; phylum Chordata; class Mammalia; order Carnivora; family Felidae; genus Prionailurus; species Prionailurus viverrinus. Next base: position 204,682,691 of record NC_062561.1, read on the forward strand.
GATTTTGCTAGAATTTTAAAATGGATTTACAGTAATTTAATAAGTGGTTAAACTGTAACCATAGGACTAGAACTGCGTTCAGTTGTTCAACTGACTTAACTATTGCCTTATTAATAGGCATTTAGGTTAATTTCTTTCTTGTATATTTTCTTACATTTTATCTTGTAGAATGTGAATTGCATCATCCTTCCTTGGTCATCTTTCTTGTATGGAGTGTTTGTGGGACAAATCCCTAAGGCAGGGTTATGGAGGCAAAGCACATGACTACTTCCATAGTTCCTGGATGTATTAAGATAATCTAGTGTTAGAGAATAATAGAAAGGTTAGCAATCTTTTTGATGCTTCAATTTCCTCTTGAGTATAACTTCTACTGAAAAACAAAACAAATGTTGGTAAGAGAGCATCATAATTTTCATAGTTCTAGTGATACTCATCACCCCTACAAGAGAGGCTGAGCTCTCAAGGCACTTAGAGAATTGCAAAATAGATTGCTAAATACTTGTCTGTTCAATTATTAGACTTGTGAAAAGATCACAGAAGACTGGAAACTAATAAATATCATCCTTGTCAAAAGGCGAGACATTTTAACTTCTTTTAATTGGAAATCAAATAATTTGGTACTGAAGTAGGGCATGATGTTAGAACATGCATAGTAATTTTACTGCATATATATACAAATATGATATACATATCACATAATGGTGATGTATATTTTTGTGTGGAATATATATTATTATGTGTATTATTTATTAGTATTATTATGTAATGGTAGGTCTAGGATCTGCTGGCATGTCACATAACATAGGGTCCTTTGCACCTCTGTTCCAGGCTGAGGTGGGCTGTTGGTGCTCTTTAAGAGCCAAGCACAAGGGCAGCCCCCTGCTGGGACAAGCCAGTTTTGTGGCAGAGGGAAAGAACAAGAGAGCTGATGGAACCAGGCAAGGCCTCTTGAACATCTGCTCAAACATGGCACAGGTCCCACATCTGTGGGCAAGATGGCTGATGCTGTCACGGGAGGCACTCAGTCAAGTGATAACAGGATATATAACCTTCCTACAGCAAGCACAATTAAATATTTGCAAACACAAATGTAATCAAGCACCCTTTATTTATTTAATTCAACAAATATATTTTGAATACATCCTATGTGGTAGGCACTGCACTGAGAGTCAGGGATTTAACTTTGATCTGAAGAGAGGTGTAGCTCCTACTCCAGGGGCGTTACATTCTAGAGTGGTAAGTATTTATAAAATCAATAAATTTTGTAAATAGCTATATACTTGTAATCATAACTCATGTTAAAATGCAGTAAAGAACATTAGAGAGGGCATGGTTTTTGTGTTAAAACATTTGGAAAACCGTCCACTGGGAGAGCTAAGAGACCGGGTCTATATGCTCTTAAAGACAAAAACAAGCACAAAGAAAGATGGAAAGTCCTGGGAAATAAAATTGGCTCAATGTTAGGAGGCACTGTGGAACAATTCTAAAGGTAGAATGGGATGCTTAAGAGGTAGTGAGCTTCCTATCACTTTAAGTGGTCAATGCCTTTTTGGTGATGCCGTATAGGAAACTCTTGCTGTGGGACAAACAACTGAAATAGGTGTTTTAAAAATCTTTAGCACCTTAAGGTTATTTACAAATGTGCAAATTTTGAGTAAATAAAATAATTTATAAAGGAGCTCTCCATTAAAAAAAAAAAAAGTAAGGGGCTCCTGGGTGGCTCAGTTGGTTTAAGCGTCCCACTTCGGCTCAGGTCATGATTTCACAGTTCATGAGTTCGAGCCCGGCATTGTGTCGGGCTCTGTGCTGACAGCTCAGAGCCTGGAGCCTGCTTCAGGTTCTGTGTCCCCCTCTTTCTTTGCCCCTCCCCCCACTCCCACTCTGTCTCTCTCTCTCTCTCTCTCTCTCTCTCTCTCAAAAATGAATAAACGTTAAAAAAATAATTAAAAAAAAAGTAAAATCATACAATGCCTTGGAGTTTCTAGGTTAAAATGAAGCTGAGTCCCTTGTATCGAAAACTATATGGAGGAAAGCTACTGGATTTCATTTTCAAATGAACATTAAATTTAACATTTTTCTATTTTCAGAGGCTTCTAATCATTTCTGTACTTTTCTACCAAATAAGGAGATGTAAGATAGATTAGAAAACATGAATAGTGTTTTTGAATAAGACATGTTTACAATTTGATGTTTTCAATGTTGTCTACCAAACTTGCCAAGGAAAACTCTTCTGAATTTTTTTTTCATGATGAATGAGGACCCTGAGAATCTGATGGACCCCAATTTTCTGTAGAAAATAAACATGTCCAGACTTGAACTTTTGAATATGTAACTCCATGTAATTTTACCGTGCAGAAGCCGGTACACGATGTGGTCATTTTGTGACACAAGCTTACTTTTGCAGCAATAACCCACGATCTGAAATGCACGCTTACTTCTTCATCTATTGATTTTTGTTTGAAAAAGATCATCTCAGACAGAGAAGAATAAAAATTCAGACATGTTCAGATTTTTGCCCAGTTCTTCCAAGAGCAATTCATTAGTGGGATGTAATTATACCTAACCTTATAGCCCACTGCAAATATGTGCATAATCTAACAAGCTGGCTAGTCCAGCAACTTCACTGGACTATGAGATCACCAACAGCATACATATACAGCTTGTGGCCAAATTTGAAGGACTTCAATAGTTGAAGATACCGCAGAAGTTCACAGAATATATCACCTACGCGTTCAGCGGGTTCCAACCACGGTACAGGATTTGCATTCTGATATGTGCTGGAGACATATGTGTACTGATGAGTGCACACACTGACTGTGCCCTCATTTACTACGTCCAGGCACTGCTCTCTGCATTAATGTGTATTAATCCCATTTGGTGTAATAATGAGTCTATGTAGAAAGCACAATTAAATTCCCTGTTTTTACAGATATGAATGCTAAGGCATACACAGTTTAAATAGTTAGCTGACATTTACACTATTAGGAAATGGCAGAGCCTGGATATAGCATGGTAAAAAGCATTCAGAGTTCCAGGGGAGAAAATCAAGTTCTAATGTTTTGCTCCTTTGCTTGCTGCTTATGACCTAACAGGCAAGTTGTAGAAACTCTCTCACATAGAGCACCTGACTTAGAGGGAGATTTCTACCCACCTGCCATTTTAAGACTTGTGGATTTTCAAACACCTCTTAAAATTACTAAGGAAAAGCTCAAAAGCAGTACTTCACAAGTACTTATAAAATGAAAAGTGACACAACTAAATTTCAAGTGTCTTTTGGCTTCTTTAAAGAAGCGCCCAGTCAGGGTTTTGTGAATTTGAGCCCCATGTCAGGCTCTGAACTGGCAGCACGGAGCCTGCTTGGGACTCTCTCTCTCCAGATCTCTCTGCCCCTCCCCAACTCATGCTGTCTCTCTCTCTAAATAAATTAATAAAAAAACAAGCCAAAAAAAATGTTTACATGTCCAGTGAGTTACAAAAGTACTGTGCAAAGGACTCTGTAAATTGGAAATCACCTTGCAAATGTTCGCTGTTTTTGCTACCACTGTGCTTCTTGTTTAGGGGTTCATACTGATGAGACATGGTCAAATATTTTAATACCTTGCTATTATGTAAGCCTTTACTGGTTCAGTCTCAATTTCATATTTTAATAAATGATATCATATATATGAACTAAAACCCAGAAAACGTTGTGAAGCATTTTTCATTAACTGAATAATGTATTTCTATTCCTTCTAAGCAACCAAATTCATCTACCCCATTAAAAGAGAAAGCTAGGAAATTGAACCTAAATCTCCTCCAAGTTTATAATCTCAGTCCTCTCCTCTGTCACTAGAACACAAGCTGCTATCATACCCCAATCATTATCTGAGTGATTTGGCTTCAGGACTTAGTTTTGGACTCAGACAGCCATGGAATCAAACCTACCTTGGCTATATATTAGCTGTGTGATCTACACAAACTAATTCATTTCCCTGACTCCCAATTTATTAACCTATAAAATAAGAACAAGAACACTGAATTCTCATGGATTATTAGGAATGTGAATGAAAAAATAGCATTAAGTAATAGGAATAAATTTTTTTTAATGTTTGTTTTTGAGAGAGACAGAGCACAAGTGGGGAGTGGGGACAGAGAGACACAGGGAGACACAGAATCCAAAGCAGGCTCCAGGCTCTGAGCTGTCAGCACAGAATCCGACACGGGGCTCAAACCCACAAACTGCAAGATCATGACCTGAGCAGAAGTTGGAAGTTTAACTGACTGAGCCACCCAGGGGCCCCAGGAATAAATTTGTAATCTGGTGCTTGAGATTGTCATTATTAAAGAATGTCATCCTTAAGGTGTCAATATGACATTCTAATTACTTTTTTTTCTGACCCAAATTAGAAGATCTCTTTAAAATGGCATATAAACCTTCCTACCTTCCTAAAATGTAAGATGAGAAACCATAACCATCAAGTTGACTGGTGGATGATGCTGACAATAGAGTATCTGTTATTTTTTTAGCTGGAAAAGTCAGTTCACTTACTCCCTTTACAAAAAGCATTAGAAAATAAGTATCACGACAATATATTATTCTAAATATGATATCTAAAAACAAATAAATAAATACAATATCTAGAATTAACTTATAATATTTGGATCTCAGTTCAGTCAGAAGCCTGAAATTTAAAGCCTAACAAATTTCCTAGGAGTTTGCATTTATTTAGTGAACAATGGGTTTTTTTCTCTAAGGGTAAAAATAAATGTTCAGACAAATCTCACATAGATTCTAGGATTGATATCATGTCATACAGAATATTTATATGGAAATAGTGTTAGCTAGTTAAATTCATGGGAATTCAGAAAGAATTCTGCCAAATGCAAAATACTGAGTAACACTCAAATACTCAAAATACTGAGTGCAGTTCATTCTTCTTGCCCCTAAATTTTAAAGGAGCAGTCTACAATGAGATTGAACTTAAGAGTCACCTGGAGAGTTTCTGAACCTCCCCAGAACCAGACCATACCCGAGACCACTCAGATCAGGCATCAGTGATCTTTAAAGTTCCTAGATGACTCCAATGTGTATCCAAGGCTGAGAATCTCTGTTTTAAGGCAATTTCGTTCTTGTTTTTGCCTCCAACCTGTTTTATGATAAGCACATGAGAAAAAAATTTGCAGAAAACCAAGGTAAAGTACTATTCAAGAGGAAACTTCCCCAACTAAATATTTTAGAATCAGCCCTTTCAGAAAAGCTTATGTAAAATTCTAAAGGCATTAATTTTTTTCCAGAAGTAATTGGTGGATAGTAAGGGGGTTTCAACACAGATTTCACATGATGTCAGCATCACCCCATGTCACCACTTTAAAAGATGACGGAATCATCTGCTTCCATTTTTCTACTGATAAAAACCTCATGTCAGAAGTGGAGCCTGATGCCCTGAGCCTCATTTAGCCATAAACATGGGAAATGGCAGGCAATTCTGATGGAGGTTTAAGAAAACCCAAACCACTATGTACAGCTCTTTGGCCTCAATGCAAATAAACAAGGATTCATTTGTGCCCAGTTGGTATCTGATGGGCCCATTTTGGAATGCTCTCAAAATGTGTGCAGCACCAAGAAATGCAGCTGCCACCAGTTAGCTCTGTCGGTTGGAGCGCAGTAACTAATGAGGCCAAGGTTGTGGGTTTGGCCAGTTTGAATTCCTCTGTTCCATGGCCACAGACTTTACCACTAGCCTCAGACAGCTGTCCACAAAATATGTGCCCTTGGCCACAAAGCAGAGTGGGTGAGAAAGTGCAGACAAACCAATTCAAATCTATCACCACAACTAGAAAAACAGCTCAGAGCACATGCCCAGCTGACTATAGATGTATTGCATCATCTTCATGCATGATGTACAACAAGCTACTCCAACCAGTTGTGATTTTATTGGCAGCCATTTCAGTGCTGTCTATGGGCGGTTGATATTCTGTATGTCCTGTGTATATGCTTTTAGAATAGGCTTAGAAGCAGTAGTTATAATTTTGTTGTAAATCTCACCAAAAACACATTTTACAAGAACAGAGGACAGACATTTCACCTTACTTAATCTTTTCCCTTCTCGCTTTTGTTTGGCTTTAGAGCTTAAATGGTTCCAAGACCACATTGTACAAATGAATCTCGACCTACTGACCACTGGTAAGCTCAGGAGTTTCTTCTTCTTAGACCCTGATTTGGTTGTGTGCCTTCTTCCTTTACCTTTTTACAGGACTTTCTTCACTTTGGCACCTTAGTCTTCTGTCAAGTTGAATCATCTTCTGGACCAACTCAACTTTTATATGATGAGAGGAAATCTCACAAAGCAAATTACACATTGGTAAGTAATTTGCTAGTACTCAGGGTACTTATTTGTATTGGTTTACTGTTACTATTGTAAAGGCCACTTTAAATGAACATTTTTATATCATACAAATTGCATGGTTAGTGCTCCAGGGGAATATAGTCTGACTTATGCCAAAAGAAGGGGAGAATACACAGGCAATTTTTATATAGATATAAGTAGCCATGTAAATATTATAATCCATTTTGACTTTTAAAGAAGTTTTAAAGAAGTTCAATATATACTCAGGCACACACACATATCTACTTCTAATATGATTTAAGAAATAAGAGCTATCTATAGTGATTTGGATAATAATCTTAAAAATGAGTGGAAAAACCTATGCTTTATGTTTTTTGTTAATGTGTATATTGGTCTAACTTTGCAAATTTCCACAATAAAACACAGATCATAAAAAAAAGTAGGTTGAATTATTATTACTCATAATTCTAAATTAAGAGATAATGACCTTGTTAAAAACATTAACTATAAAATGAATTGGATCTTATTCCTTTTGCCATTTTCCAGAATTGCATTTGTAAAACGTGAGGAAGTCCAATTAGACAGCCTATTTGTTATTATTCCTATTCTCCAAAGTTGCATTTCTTCTTTTTTTTTTTCTAAAGTTGCATTTCTACTGAACTTTGTAGTTTGGTTTTAATGGGAGAAATGCTAGTGATATTAAATTGAAAAAATGAGAATATGGGGTGAATATTAAGCTTGTGGATGGTTATATAACTTTAAAATAGCATGAGTATAAAATAATTTCAGGCTAGTAAAATTTTTAAGTCGTGGCAAACAGATGAGCGTGGCAAACAGACGAGCTTATCAAGAATGTACTCCCCATGATTCAACTTGTAATCTCTTATAGTCCCACTTTCCTTAATTAATATATGAACAAAATGTTATTGAGAAGCTAGTGCATGCAATAATTCTGTCATGTGCAGGAAATACAAGCTGATTACAAAAAGGTCTCTTCCCTCCAATTTAATATCCAAACAATATCCAATTTAAAACAGCATGCAATTCACGGTGAGTTCTACAATAAAGGCATGTACAGGGGACAGTGGTGCCCCCAGGAATACTACTGGTCTTTCCAGGGAGATGGAGTAAAGGCCCCGCAGACACAATTCTTGAAATATCATTTCTAACAATAAGTTGTAGGTAAGTATTGAAAGTTAGAGTCAAACTGTACAGCGGTTCAGAACCCACCGTGTTCTCATCCACAAACCTTGATTCAATCCTTGGCTCTGCTATACCCCCAGCTGTATGGTCTCTCCCATCTGTGCTGTGTTGTCACTCATTTTTCCAAAGTAATATTCTTTATAACCCTGGTTTCAATGACCATGTGTTCATAAATGATTTTCAAATCTACGTCTCTCACCGATTTCCCTTTACTGAACTGCACACCCTATATCTGATTACCCATTATACACTTCCACTTAAATATCCCTTAGACCAGTTAAGCTTAATTTGTCCAAAATTAAATTTATCACCATTCCCAATACACATGATTGTTTTCCTTTTCTTATTTTTTCTCCTCACTTGATAAATGAGTCTACCACACAACCAATCACATGAACAGGAGACCTGGGATCATTCCAGTAGTTTTCCTTCTTCACCCCTCACCACAGAGCTTTTCTCTGGATTCTGTCTCACTCATCTATCTAATATGTATACTCCTCTCCTTTCATACCACTTAAACCTTAGTTGATCTGTTTGGGGGCTGGGAAGGGGCAAAGGTAGATTGCTGCGATACCCTCTACTCTTCCACTTCTTAAGTCTTCTTTGTTCCTTGGTAGATACCTACAATAGCCTCCAAGTTTTCTGCCTCTGGTCTATTCTCATCCCCCATGTCTTCTCTTCACTGCTTCCAGAGTCATCCTTCTAAAACACTAATTTTATCATGTCATTATTCAACTTACAATCCTTCCTATGTCCTTGCAGATGAAATTTGAACTACTTTCTAAGACCCTTTATAATTTTTCCCCCGACCTCTTCTCCAGCTTTGTCGCTTTATTACTCTTCTATTTCTTCCATTAAACACCTTTTCTCTGCCAAGGGAGAATTACTTACATTTCTCTAAATGTACTAGTCTCTTACATTCTAACCCTCTCTGTCTGCCTGTCTGTCTCTCCTCCACACAGACATAGATACACACACACACACACACACACACACATACACATGCGCACACACACACTACACATTTCTGCACCTGCTGTTTCCTATAAGTGCACTGCAACCTGCTGTTTCCAAGTACGGTATTCTTCCCATGCCCTTCTAAATGTGATGAACTCTTATCTGACCTTCATCACATAGGTCAATCTTCTGGGAAGCCTTTCTTGTTGGCTTCTCTCATTTCCTTTCTGAACCAACTGGGTTAAGTTCCCTTTGCTATTCATACGTGGCTGTAATTATTTCCTTTTCTAATTCCTCTGCCAGACATCAAGCAATTTAAATGCATCCCTGGTCTAAATATCTACAGCAATAAACATTGCACTCAGCACATAGCAATAACTTAATAAACATTTCCTGAAATGAAGTTCAAGACAACTCACTTGGTCACTGTATCTTTTTCAGATGAATTCTTCTCCTTCTAAGCCTCTTCCTTGGCTCACCTGCTGGCCCCCTCCTATCTTCTTCAGTGCCACCACATATCCCTCCTAAACAACCTTCTCTGCTGCAAGCTTCTTTCATGTTTGCTTTGTCTACAATAGTGCTTCTCACATGGGGATGGTTTTGTCCCTCAGATGATACTGGGAAATATCTGGAGACATCTGTGATTGTCACAACTGAGATGGGGGTATGCTACTAGCACCTAGAGGATAGAGATCAAGGAAGCTGGTAAACATCCTACCATGCAGAGGACATCCCCCCACAATAAAGAATTAGCAGGTTCAGGGGCCCCTGGGTGGCTCAGTTGGTTAAGCGCCTACTTCGGCTCAGGTCACCATATCACGCTTCATGAGTTCGAGCCCCATGTCAGGCTTGCTGCTGTCAGCACAGAGCCTGCTTCGGATCCTATGCAGCCCTCTCTTTCTCCCCCTCCCCTGCTTGTGCTCTCTTTCTCAAAAATAAAATAAAATTAATAAAATTAAAGAATTTTTTTCTAAAAAAATTTTTTTTCTAAAAAAAAGAATGATCAGGTTCAAAATGTCAATAGTGCCAAGGCTGAGAAACACTGGCCTATAGTAGATGAATAAACAGGCCACCTATCAGTCTGCAGGTCTATGAAGCATGCCTTCAGGTGACAGGGAAAACATGGCCACTAAAAATTGACCACAACCGGTCAGCGGTCCATCTGCTAGGCTGTGAAGAGCAGAGCTGGTGCACGGGCCTCAGACTTCAGCATCCTGTTGTGTGATCTAGAAGGCAGTGTCCCAAAAGTCAGTGACAGTGCACAGGACAGAAAGGCGAGATTTCACATAAGCAAAGTGAAAAGAAAAGTGCCTGTCTTGACTCTGTAGCCACACACCAATAAGACTTCCGATAGCAATGTCTTTGAATACAGACATTGACGATTTTAAAATGTGTTTGTTACAGATGAAATATCTCTGTGGCAGGAAGGAATTAATGAGACACCGGGGAGTAACTCAGGTGCTATAGAAAATGATGCTCGGTCATCTCAGGAAATCAGTGAGAATTGGCTAGTTGCTATCTTTATAATTCGAATTTTACTATAGAATTTGGAATCCCAAGGATTTACTGACCTGGCTCTGTTTTCCACCCCTCTTTTTGATGAAATGATTTTCAAGTAAAGAGAAGTAACTAGGGACAAAAAATATTAGATTTTATTTTTCAAATTAACCTTAGCCAACATGAATTTAGTAGGAAATTGGGCTACAGATTTACATGTTAAGTTGCCAAGTATTAAACCTGTCCTGGTTTCTTATTTAAAAAAATTTTTTTTAAGTTTATTTATTTTCAGAGACAGAGAAAGAGTGAGCAGGGGAGGGGCAGAGAGAGAGGGAGAAAGAGAGAGAATCCCAAGTAGGCTCTGTGCTGGCAGCACAGAGCCTGATGTGGGGCTTGAACTCATGAACTCATGAACAACCATGAGATCATGACCAGAGCCTAAATCAAGAGGCGGATGCTTAATGCACTGAGCCACTCAGCCACCTCCTGGCTTCTTATTTAAGAAACAACACAATATCCTGCTTTAACTTCTGAGTGAGACAGTGGTGAGCGGCCTGTTCAACACTGTGAGGGGCAGTAAGAAACAAAGCATTAGGATATTGTGAAAATATGTTTGTTCTGGGAATGGTGTAGTTGTCAAAATTCACACTGCAAAAAAAGTTGCCACATGAAGTTTTGGGGTAAGAAATGTTACCCTGAAGAGGATTAAGCCTCCTGGGGCTTTTCCAGAGCATCAGTTTTATAACATCTGTTTTTAATTTCTGTATATTCTATTTCCCTGGAAACTTAAAAAAAGCTCCAAATTTAACATAAACTGACCCTTTTGTAGCTTATTTTTTTTTAACAACTCCCAGATCATCATTGCTTTCAAATAGACTTTCAAAGATTTTTTTCTTTTTCTGAATGACAATGAATTGTAATGTAACTTTCTAAAACCAGTTTCAAAAAGTTAAACTCTATTAATTCAAATTACTTCAGTTCCTAACTGATACTAATTTAGAAGTCATCACCCGTGTAGGTAAACTCTATATCAGAGGAGCTTTTGAAATGGAAGGATTTAGTCATTTGAAATCTGAAAAAAAAATCTTGAAAGCTAAAAAATACCCATCAACCAATAATTCAATGCATCTTCATTGACAAGAATCTAAGTGACAAGATACCAGAAAGAAACCTGTAAAAATAAACAAGCATCGGGCACCTGGGTGGCTCAGTCGGTTAAGCATCTTGACTTCAGTTCAGGTCATGATCTCAGGGTTCAAGGGTTAGAGCTCCGCATCAGGCTCTCTGCTATCAGCACAGAGCCGCTTCAGATTCTCTGTCCCCCTCTGTCTTCGCCCCTCCTCCACTCATTCTTGCTCTCTCTCTCTCTCCTCCTCAAAAATAAATAAATATTTAATAAAAGATAATGAACAAGCAGGGATATCTAATATTAAAATAGTAATAGGCCTATGACTTTATTTCAAAGTTCCCAAGTTTTTTGAAATATTAGTAAAAAATATGTTACTAACAATACTGCCCTCCTCCTCTGTTAGCAATTTCTCTGGCAAATGTTGATTTCTCATAACAATAGTACTGCCACTCCTCTCCCCCCTCCCTCCTACATCCTCACATGCCACTGATAGGCTGTCTGTCCAGTTACCTATGATTTTCAGAGATTGATAATGCCTACTGAAGAAACCATGTTTTTTCCACCAATCACCTTTTCTGTACCTAACAGAGAACTTCCTGACTTTCTTGGTGCTACTGGGATTCTTGTTGGACTAGCCAATATTTTCATTATACTCTACCTCTTTTCATGAAATAGTGAAATACTAACGATTTCAAAAAATTATTACTTTATTGACTTCATCATCAATAGGAGAAAGGACAGACTTACCATAGCTCATGGGGTTGGATGTATAATTTTCCTTAAATGGTCACATTCTCTTATTCTCTGGCACTCATAATTTATAAGAACCTGCTTAGAATACATGGTACTTCCCAATGTAAAAAAACAAACAAACAAAGCCAGTTTTGCACATAATTTCTGCTTTTATTACCTCCAAAATCACTTGGATATATTGAGTTTAGATATATGCAACTAGCAAGAATTAAATATATATGGAAACTACCAATAGTGAGTTTCTAAATATTTCATCTAATATGAATTCAAAATCTTACAAGTCCTTGAGGCTAAAATCAGCAATGTATTCAAAGTTAGGATGAAACAGATGTTTAATCCTTCCACCAAGCTTCAGTTTCAGCATCCCACAAAAGATTATTGACTATGCTTTACAGATTTTTTACACCTTACTCTGTAAAAAAGATCAACTCTAAATTGAAATTTTGTCGTGCATCGTTATTTAAGGAAATCATTTGAGTTAAACTAATTTATACCCACCATTATTATTAATTAATGAGATTTCACTATGTCTGTAATGATTAAATCTAATTCCTGGCAAAAGCAGGCTAGAAAGAGGCCCAACCAGACAGTTCACGGATCAGGATAGATTATGTGACTCTGATATCTATGTTTACGGGAGGTAGAAATGATAGCAAGTCCATGATTGTGGAGGTGGAAGTGAACTTAAAATGGCAAACCATGCCCAGAAAGATTATGTCCTACAAAAATACCTAGACTAAATCCAGGATATAAAATGGCAACAATCAACTGAGGAACCTGGGAGAGATGTTTTTATAGCAATGCTACATCTGCATAACTAAGGATGTTAAGAAAAGGAGTAAGAAGTTATACACACACACATACACACATGCACACACACATATATAATTATATACATATATATAGTATAATTTTCAGTATATTTGCCAGAAAAGTGAGTGAGAATCTATGAAATAATACCAAAAAAGGTAGATAGGAGCCAAATGATCACAATAGGAATTTTTAGTTTTATTCCAAGTAAATGGAAGTCATAATTCTTTTAAGCAAGAGACCACCATGATCTGGCTTACAATTTTAATAGAACAGTCTGTTTCCTTTGGATAAAACAAATTGGGAGGGCATGTATATAAGCATGGAGATGTGCAAAGCAGTTGTTCAGGTGAGAGACTAGAATGGTGGCAGTAGAAATAAGTGGAGAAAAACTCGTGGGTTTTAGGTATATTTTGGACAGATATACAAGAACTTGTTGAAAGACTAATGTATCTGATGAAAGATGGTGAGAGAAAAGGAGTATTTTTAGCTTTCTGCCTTGCTTGCTTGCTTGAGTAGATGGGGATGGCATTAACTGAGATGTGGACGACTGGATGAGAAACAGATTTTGTAGGTTAGTACATTTTGGACATGATAACTTTGAGTCATTCATCACATAGACAGTTGTATATACAAATATGGAGCTCAGTGGATGATCTGGCCTAGAAATATCAACATAAAACAGGAAAATCATCAGTATTGACTGTATTTAAAGTCAAGAGGCTTGATGATATCACCTAGGCAAAGAGTATAAATGAAAAAAAAAAAAAAGAACAGAACGCAGGAAAGAAAATTGAGGAACTCCAACATAAAAAGTCAAGGTTGAAGTAGATACAGGATGAATAGGATAAACTGAAAAGGAGATAAGGAACCAGTGATGTCAAAAATGACAAGGAGAGTATTTTAAAGAGTTGTCTTTAAGTAGTTGACTGTGTATAACATCGCTGAGAAATCGAGGGAGATAAAGACTGAGATATGTCATTGGAATTGTCATATGATGGTTTTGGTGACTTTGGAAAGAGATGCTTCAAAGGTGGTGGGATAAAAGTGAAAATAAAATGGCTCAGAATCTGAATGGGAGGTGAAGGTGTGGATATTACAAGTATAGATCATTTAAGAGGCTTTGCTGTGATGCTAAGCACAGAAATGGACAGCAGCTAGAAGAAAAAATGGCGTTAAAAGGAAGCTTTTTTATTTAAAAAATTTTTTTTTCAACGTTTATTTATTTTTGGGACAGAGAGAGACAGAGCACGAACGGGGGAGGGGCAGAGAGAGAGGGAGACACAGAATCGGAAACAGGCTCCAGGCTCTGAGCCATCAGCCCAGAGCCCGACGCGGGGCTCGAACTCACGGACCGCGAGATCGTGACCTGACTGAAGTCGGACGCTTAGCCGACTGCGCCAGCCAGGCGCCCCAAAAGGAAGCTTTTTTAAATGTCTATTTATTTTTGAGAGAGAGAGAGAGAGAATGAGCAGGGGAGGGACAAAGAGAGGAAAACACAGAATCCAAAGCAGACTCCAGGCTCTGAGCTGTCAGCACAGAGCCCAACACAGGGCTCAAACCCACAAACCATGCGATCACGACCTGAGTTGAAGTTGGATGCCCAACCGACTGAGCCACCCAGATGCCCCAAGGAAGCTAATTTTTTAAGGGTGGAACAAATGAAAACATTTTAAATTATGATGGGAATAACTCAATAGAAAGGAAATACTGATGCTGCATAAAATACAAGAGATGATTATAGAGGCAAAATCCTTGTGAGAACAAGAAGTGATGGGATCCATTTCATTTGACAGGAGCATTTGCAAGTGATAACTTAAAATAAGACCAGTCAAACCATTTATATCATTTTATTCGATAATAATCACAATGATAAAGCAGAAACTTGGATCCAAAGAGGGTCAGAGTGTTCCAGGTAGGGGAACTTAGTGTATTCGCAAGCAAATATTACAATAATGAATCATGGAATTGGACAAAAGTGAAGACAGGAGGGAATGATAGTCATTGAAAAAGTGATGAAGTGAGTGGATTGGTTTAGAGGTCTCTCAATGTGGCAGAAGAATTGCTGCAACAAGCTGAAAATAAAGAAAACAGTGATCGGATTGGGAAATACTTGAAATCAGGATTTCAAACATGGTGCCCTTACTAGTGATAAAGTAACCCAGGGCATGGATTTGGGAGTGAGTGGGTGGCTAAGCCTACTCTAAAGATTGTAGCATGTGAGGCAGATAAGGAAATGATTGACTATTGCGATATATATCACTCCCTTGGATGCTAGAGTCATCAGGAATACGACAGGGCTGTAGGTAGAAAAGAGTAGGAGAGCCCTCAGTCAGTGGGGGGGAGTGACCAGGGGCCTAGAGAGCAGCTATACGAGGTGCAAAGTTGGATGAAATGAAGGTTAAAAGACCTAGGGTTTTAGAAGGAGGAAGAAGGAAATGAAGTGGCTTCAAAGCAGCAATGGGCAGCAAGGGGTCATCTAACATAATGCCAGGTCCCGGGGAAACAAAAAGTAGCCTCCATCTGAAAAGTCCTCAGGGGAAGCAGCTTAATCTGGTTTTAGTCAAGGCAAAACGGAGAAATAAAGATTTGGAAGAGGATGAGGATATAGGAGATGGTATTGATCACAGATGGGATGTTTCTGGGAGTATAAAAAGGATCTGGAAGGGGTGGGAGGCTGGACGATGGGTCAGAATCAAGAATGACAATGGCAGCATTAGAGTAAGAAAAGGCAAGACAGTGCACACCCTGCAAGGCTCAGGATTCTTGAGCTGCCACAAGGAAAACCAAGAGGTGACATATGATGCTGTTAGTTCTGATAGCTAAATCACACAAAGGTAGCCCATGATGCCACAAGGACCTGGTCACCATTACCTCCTGCAGTTCTGGATAGCCTAAGGATTTTAGGCCACATCAATTTTATATTACGTATTACAAAATTAAACAATTTTAAGTCAAGCCTATCAGCTAGAAGCTAATTTGTGTTTTTTTTCTTTCATATGTCACCCTTTATGAAAAATATTAAACCCTTCCCCTTCTTTGACAGGACAGAGGAAATTTTATTTTTTTAATTTAGTCAGGGTTCAGACTCCAGTTTATATGTTTATCTCTAGTTTTTATTTTCCCAGAGGAAACTACCTATACCCTACTTCTCTCCTCAAAAATTCTAATGTAGAAATGGTATTCTCGTCACTTTTCTTTTATTGAGTCACCCTGAGAAGTGATTTAATGCACTGATGCCATGCCAGTTATGTGGGTTTGGAATTGGGTATCTCTACAGTTTCATCAGTGATGCTATCCCAAGACTATTGATTCCTCTCAGGAAATTTAAATCTCTGAACAGCAACTGATGACACTAGGAAGAATTGCAGGGTCGGTAGTCCATGAGTTCATCAAATGTTCTAGTCAGAGCACTGGCTCGTTTTTCCCTCTAATGCAGATATCTTTTTACTCATCTGATATTAGGTGAGACATCCTATCTCAATGAACGACCCAGCTTCCCATTTGTGCACAGAACGTAGGGAAAAACCAATTTCCTCGAGGCTGTGACCCGCAGGCGGTGGGGGATTTTATGACAAATGGTTGGCTCCGATGATCTCTCAAGAAAATCACTTGTCTCCAGTCAGAAATCTCCTTCGTTTATTTCAAGATAGAGTGATACGTCCCTTCAGTGTGTCTCTTCATTTGAATCAGCAGCAAATAGAAACTAACATCAAACAGTGTAGGTGGCGACATTTGAACTGGGTCTGAAAACATGGAAAGGAGCTCTGAAAATAGGGCAGGTTGACTTAGTGCCTGCAGACTAACGGGTGCCTTAAAAAAGATGACATATTCAGGAATGAACGGAAGTTCAGTGTGGTCATAGCAAGCGGTACGTGTGTGCGTTTTGGGAAGAGGAAAGATCTCTGGAGGCAGGAGTAACCACACAAAAAAAGTGAATTTTCCTATGTCAAGTCTATCACGTCAACTGGGTTGGCTTTTTAAAAAACGAGTCCATCATTTGATTATATTGACAAGTTGACTGAATGAGAATGACAAAACTCATTGAGAATGAGGGTATTAAACATAGTTGCCTTAAGTCTATCATGACTCCTCTGCTTAGCATTAATCTCTTTGTGGAAACAAAGCAAGCAACACATTAGGCCTCTTTTGAGCTTTTGGCAATTTGTACTAACACTTCTTGCATTTAGTCTCTAAGTATAAACTAGGGATCTGAGCTGGGTAGATCTCTATAGTATATGCAAATGTTGTTACTGAATTGAGTAGTCAGTTCACATATGTGCCCCCCCACACATTATTAACTATATATATATCATTAATCAAGCTAATCATTTAACCTCTTATTTTAGTAGAATTCCTCTAATTGAATTTACAATATATCATTATTTGAGATAATGAGTAATGAAATTAGAATAGATTTATAAAACAAATCCCAAATACTTTATATTTCTGATTTTCACAAGTTTGGATAATTTCCACATTGATTCTCTACCACAGAGGTGAATATTCCAACTTAGTCTCACAGGCATGTATTCTAGGGTGCTACTTAAAACCTACCAAACACCTTCATGTTTTCTTCTTATCCAGACGTTTTAAAATATATAAAAAACTAACATTTTTAAATACGTAAGTCCTAATTTTCATTTGCAAATAGCGAAGATTTCTTTAGAATTGAGGCATATTTAGGGGCACCTGGGGGGCTCAGTCGATTGAGCATGGGAGTTGATCTCACAGTTTGTAGGTTCGAGCCCCACGCTGGGCTCCGTGCTGATATCTCAGAGCCTGGAGCGGGCTTCAGATTCTGTGTCTCCTTCTCTCTCTGCTCCTCCCCCGTTCATGCTCTGTCTCTCTCTGTTTCTCAAAAATAAATAAATGTAAACAAAATTTTTTTTAAAGAATTGAGGAATATTTAAAGTCATGGCCTTTTTCTGGTAAAATGTGAATAAAACATTATCTAAAATTATATTGGGAATTGTAAACTTTCTCTTTTTTTCTGTGAATAACTGGAACACTAACATGACCTTAAAAATAATTTTGGTTTTTCTGACGTCCAGCATAGCTCAGAAAGCAGAAGCATGCGATCAAAGATTCAATAGGAAAATGAAGACAGAAGGGCACGCTGCATAGAAGACCGGGTGTGAGTAGGTTTGTGGCAGGTGAGGGTAAGAAGCCGGGTCTCAGGCCAACCGCACTAGCGAAAGAGACCCAGGTTTAGGACATGAAGCAAGGATGAAAGCCAGTGCAGTTCTCCGCTTGTCCTTTGCCACAGCCTGAATGCCAAAAGGCCACAGGAGAGCGGAACAGAACAGCCAGCGTATCAGCTGCGGAGCTCACAGCCGGATATCCAAACCTCACTCTACTGATTACCGACTGGCTCTACGGTTGGGAGAAGGTTACTCGGCGCTCAAGCCCCTTTATTCTTATCTGTGTAAACGAGATAATAACAGAACTGAACTTTTTAGTAAAATGTGAAGAATAAATCATCTAACCCATTGAAGTGGACACATGGTAAATAGCATGTAAATTCTCAGTACGTGTTAGAGCAGTGTTATTATTTTTTAATCACATAATCTAGTAAGGTGGCATCAAAGTGAGAAGAAGGGATAGTAAGTCTATTCTATGCAGGTGGAGAAAAATAACCCCTCCTGGATTTATTAGCGCTGCCTTAACAAAGTGCAACAAACTGGGTGGCTTAAGCAACAGGAACTCATATTGTCTCATAATTCTGGAGACCGGAAGTCTCAGATCAACGTGTCAGCAGGGTTGGTTCCCTCTGAGAACTATGGCAGAATCTCTCCATGCCTCTTCCAAGCTCCTGGTGGTTTGCTGGCAACCTTTGTGGTTTTCTTGTAGTCCCTTCACCCTGATCGCGCTTCTGTGCTCGCATGCATTCTCCCCGTGTGCAGGCCTGCATTCAAATTTCCCCTTTTTGTAAACACACCAGTAATGCTAGATGAGGGGCCCACCTTACTCCACTATGGCCTCATCTTAACTAATTACACCTGCAAAGACTCTTTCCAAGCAAAGTCACCTTCTGAGCTACCGAAGGATGGAACTTCAATGTACGAATATTGGGGAAATACAATTCAACCCATAACACCTCCCTCTGGAACACTCCTCATAGGTGGTCGCACCTGCTCATATAGTCCTTATTATATTCTATTTGCACAGCTTCTTTTCATTGTCTAATGGCCAGGGTTCCCTCCTCCTGGGATCACAGGTTAGACCTTACATTAAGAATATATGAATATGGAATGAAACTGTTTGCTTAAACATGTAAATGGAATAATGAAAGGTATTGAGACTCCAGGCCAAGTGTAGGCGATAGAGAGGATCTACATTACCCATAATCATTTGCTCTTAACCTCTTTAAAAGTTTACTGAAAGCTAAGGACTTCTTTCCTCAGAATACAAGTGCACATGAAAACATGCATCGTTTTGTATACAATCTCTGAAAATTACTGGATCACCTCTTAAAGTCTTCTTTAACCCGCTAGGGGTTTGCTAAACCCAGATTAAGACTCTTTGGACTATATCTGGGTCTCTCAATCTTGCCACAGTTTGTACCAGTTTGTACCAGATAAATCTTTGTTGTGAAAGGCTGTCCTGTGCATGGTAGGATGTTTAACAGCATCCCCGGCCTCTAGCCACTAAATGCTAGTAGCATACCTCTAGTTGTGACAATCAATAATATCTCCAGACATTACCAGGTATCCCCTAGGGGGCAAAATCACTCCATTTGAGAACCATTCGTCTACTTAGAGGGTTGGTCCTTGCCCTCAAATCAGTTTACACAAACATTCGGTAAAAGCTGCTCTACATTGCCAAGAACAGTGTTAAAGAAATAAGTAAATAAGAGACCCAGTTACCACTAGACTGAGGGTGTCCAGAAAATATGCACTTGTGTGTTTGTTGTCCATTGTATTATCTTCAGAGAATAAAGGGCACGTGGCACTCTGTGAGTGTCCAGGAAGTATTTGTTTATGTGCTTATAGTTGTTTGACCTGTGGCCATCCACAGTTAGGGGGTGAGACCGAAAATTAAGCATCTAATTATAAATGTTACCCAAATATTCTTCCTTTAGTGTTGCGGGGGTGCTGGAAGTAACCTGAATATTTATGTGTGTAATAATACTGTATGACTTGGATGGAAAGGAACTATGAGTGCATAGACAACTGTTCAGTCTGTTCAAGGCTGGGAACCTGTTTGTGGGCCTAGAATATACGCTGGCAGAGAAGAGTGTGTGAGGGGGTATATATGTTAAATGTCCCTCTTTAAAACAAATTTTAAATGGTATTTTTCTACCAATAAAAGAGCATAAGTTATTATATTTAAGTTTCAAACCTAAATTAAAACAGGACTATAGAAATATTTCCATACGATGCTTAAAAAATCCAATGTGCCTTAAAATAAATATCACATCAGTAGAATATTATAACATTTTAATTTCCAGGAAGTTAATTACTATCATTGTAGTAACTACCCAGGTTTGTCTAGGTTTGGAAGCTAGTGGTGCATTTAACATTCTGCAATGATCTGTCATTAAATCATGTGAGTTGACAGGGGGAGTTGTTGTTCTAGATCATCACTAATACAACTTCCTATAATAATGGAAAGGTTTTATATCTGCACTGTCCCATGCAGTAGCTATGAAGCACTTGACATACAGCTAGTGCAACTGGGTGACTAAATTTTATTTCATTTTAAATAATTGAAAATTTTTTTTATCTTTTTAAGTGTTTATTTTTGAGAGAGAGCACACACAAGCGGGGGAAGGGCAAAGAGAGGGGGACAGAGGATCCGAAGTGGGCTCCACACTGACAGCAGTGAGCTGGATGTGGGGCTTGAACTCAGGAACCTTAAGATCATGACCTGAGCTGAAGTCAGACACTCAACCAACTGAGCCATCCAGATGCCCCAGTGAATTGAAATTTAAATGGCCACATATGTCTAGGAGATAGCTCTAAATGGCTGGGAATCTGTGCTCAAGGAGCAATTTCATTTTATCTGATCTGATGTAATGTAAAGGAATGGAATGACTTATGTGAGGAGAAAAGGATAACCAGAACACAAATATGCCAGGAAAAGAAAGAATGGAGAAAAACAAAGAAAATAATTTCACACAAAAAAAACCAGGTCAAAAAGAAAAAGCCCATGGCTTTCAGAGCCCTTCTTGATAAAAGTTATTATTCTTATAATTTGGATAAGGCCATGGACTTCCTCACTTTCTTTGTGATTCTTGGGCTGATTAAGGCTCTAACCACTGCCCTACTAACAACTTAGTGTCTGGCCTCCTCTCAAGAAGTACTGTCCAGGGGCGGTTAGGTGGCTCAGTCGGTTATGCGTCTGACTCTTGATGTTGGCTCAGGTTGTGATCTTCCACTCATGAGATTGAGACTCACATCGAACACTACAGAGAATGTGGAGCCTGCTTGAAATTCTCTCCCTTTCTCTCTGCCCCTTCCCCACTCACATGCGCCCTCTCTCACTCTCTCTCTCAAAAATAAATAAATGTTACCAAAAAAAATACTATCCCAAGTCACACATAGTACCCCTAGAAAGAAAATGTTAGTAATTGTTGGGATCCCCAAGTGAGACCTGCATTAGTTGGAGGTACAACATGGCAGTGCCCCCTGGCTGGCTGGTAGGCTTTGGGTTGAAAAATCAAGTCTAGTTTTTATTCTTAAAGGGGCTGTCTGAGGGTAGCAGGTCCAAAATGTCCTGTTTGTCCAAACCACCAGCCAGAGGTCATTCATCTGAACCCCAAAATGACTGAGCAACAGACATAGGTCTGGAGGTGGCAGGGGCTTTGTATGGGAAATGTAAGAGCTAGAGCCATTCCCAACTTGCTCTGATAGACCACTCAGGAAGGTCAAGGGGAATGGTGGTCAAATTATGGTCAAAGTTATTTGGCAAGAGATGAAAGACACATCATTCTTACTGTCCCTCCCCCATACCTCCTGGGGTGTCAGTTACTCCTTCCGTAGGCCTGGGGGATGTTGTTCTCCATCCACCACTACAAAATCAGACTGTTCCATTCTAGTTCATTTTTCCCTACTTCTCTTCTTCTTGCACTCAGAAGTGTTTGTCCAGAGGGTCTGGTGCATGAGGAACAAGAGCACTTTTGTAAACTGACAGGGATTCAGTATGTCTTCCATTTAGGCTCAGGTAGAGGGACCTAATGAGAACTGTATTCGATCAAGTGGCCATTGCCCTTATGATCTAGGACCAGAACAATACAGCAGGAGAATACAGCTGCTGAACTAGATGGAAGTTGGAAACCTCTTCGCCCTCTTTTGGGTGAGCTGCCATCTGAATAATGTTCCAACTAACCTTGTGACTAGGGTTGCTAATAGGGGAAATAAGACACATCAGACCTAGCAATAGTCAGGGTGCAATTCCAGTTTTTCAGAGTAGGTGTATATAACCCTCCATTCCTTTAGTCCTAATCATTATACAGAAAGCAGCAGAAAGGAGATGACTCTTCTCAGAGGCCAGATTCTGGAGGCAACAAACTCCAAGCTTCCGGAGCCCAGATCTTGCAGCTGTGGAATGGGGCAGCAATCACTGGGCTGGGGAGGGCCCAGGGCTCTGGGGACCCAGGGGCTGGCAACTGATCCAGGATAGTCCACACAATGGGAATTAGCATCGCCTGTGAGCCCAACTTTGGGCCACTGGCATGTACTCTATTGGTTCATCAGAATTCAATTCTAGGGGTGCCTGGGTGGCTCAGAATTGGTGTCCAATTCTTGATTTTGGATCAGGTCTTGATCTCACGGTTCATGAGACAGAGCCCTGTGTGGGGCTGTCAGCACAGAGCCTGCTTGGGATTCTCTCTCTCTCCCTCTGTCTCTACCCCTCCCCTGCTCATACTCTGTCTCTGTCTCTGTCTCTCTCTCTCTCAAAATAAATAAACTTGAGAATTAATTCTAAAACAAAAACCTGAAGACAAAATTTTTAAGCATTTTGTGACAGTGACCACAGAGCATTTAAACTTCAATCAGTAGACCCGTTTGCAATGGACACTGACCCTGTCTGTTATTGCCCCTTCACTTATAGCCTGCTCTACAATGTGAAACTCCCTCCTGTCAGTTCCTGTAAGACCCTCCCTTGACCTGGATTACTTTGCTTTGCTATATCTTAATTTTTTTTTATTTAAAAAAATTTTTAACATTTGCGTATTTTTGACAGACAGGGAGAGTGTGAATGGAGGAGGAGCAGAGAGAGAGGGAGACACAGAATCTGGAGCAGGCTGCAGGTTCTGAGCTGGAGCCCCTAATGTGGGGCTTGAATTTACAACCCGGAGATCAAGAGTCGCATGCTCTACCTACTGAGCCAGCCAGGTGCCCCTCTTCAGTGTCCTTTAAGGTTGAGCCTTAGGTGTTAACCTCTTCCATAATGCTTCTGCTATCTCTGGAGGTGATTGGCAGGGACTGCTCTGTGTTTTTGTAGCACCACTCATTTCCTCTATCAGAGCACCAGTCACTGTGATGTGATTGTCCGTTCACTGGTCTGCTTTTCTTCCTAGACTGTAAACCTCTGTAACGAGAGGTGGATAAGTATTTGCTGAACGAGTAGATCTTTTTAGGTAAATTGCTAACTAAGAGTTTACAGTACAGTTTTCAACATTTAATCAAACCCTTATTTTGTTTGATACAACAAGAATTACATTCTATAGAAAAATCACTAGTGAATATCAATAGCTTTGTCAGGTTTTGGTCGATTTAATCTTAAAACCCAAGTGGCATGATCATTTCAAGGAAAAATAACATTCGGGTTTTTTTAATTTATTTAAATTCAAGTCAGTTAACATACAGTGTGGTATTGGTTTCAGGAGCAGAACCCAGTGATTCATCACTTACATATAACACCCGGTGCTCATCCCAACAAGTGCCCTCCTTAATGCCCATCACCCATTGAGCCCATCCCCCCAACTTCCCTTCTAGCAACCCTCAGTTTGTTCTCTTTATTTAAAAGTCTCTTATGATTTGCCTTCCTCTCTGTTTTATCTTACTTTTCCTTCCCTTCCCCTGTGTTCATTTGTTTTCTTTCTTACATTCCACATATACGTGAAATCTTATGATATTTGTCTTTGAATGATTTATTTCACTTAGCATAATATTGAACATGCCCATAATCTGGGTGGTATGCTTTTGGAATCCTTAGCCAACCAAGAAAGTTTTTCTGTTGTCATCACAAAATGATTATTTGCCTGAGGATATAACTCTGATTATAGATTTTGCTTCAAAACTTCATAGATTTTTGTTTCATTGGCATCTGGCTTTTAATGTTGCAAAGAAGCCTGGGTCTTAACCTGAATGTTACTTGTTTGTACACAACCTCATTTTCTTCCTGCTTACTTACTGAAGGTTTAACCTCTTCTTGAAATGAAAAAAGTTCCAAATGTCTTTTTATTTGTGGGTCAATATTCACTTTCTCTTTTCTGAAAGAAACCAGTCCTTTCAGTTTTCACACTTAAAAAATATTTTTAAGGGGCAGTTTTTTATACATACTAATGAGCACATTGAGCATTCTCTTCCAATTTTTATTGTTCTTTATAATTCTGTTTGCTGTACTATTACTTTCATTTCCATTGTTTTGATCTTATTCTTCCTTTCCTCTGTATTCAGACTCAATGTGCTTATTATCAAGCTCATTCTGCTTATTATAGTTCTTATATTTTCTGATGTGAATTTTTTCTATAATTTGCTTTTAGTCTAGATACAATCTTTATCTTAGGCATTTACTTTTTGTACTTTTGGTTATTATTTAATCTCAATCATTTCCCTTTTTATGACTTTCAACTTCACAGAGTTTACACTGTGTAGCACAATTCCTAGAATATAATCATGACTTAATTCCTCAATAAATAGTGCTTGTTAGTATAAGCAGATCTCAGTAACTGGCATCAGAAAAGATCCTAGAGTGGCCATTAGACAAATACTATTCACTCTTTGAAAAATTCAGGCTCCAAGGGCCAGAAATGAACTTGCTGGAGGTCACAAACATAGTAGTAAAGAAATACATTCAAAACGAGTCTTATTGAACTAAGAGTCAAACATATTTCAGTGTCACATAACAAACATAGGATCCATGTTAAGAATGGAAATGAAGTATGTGACTTGACTCCTTGAACTTACTAGTTCATCATCTCATTTAGAGATGTCTGAAATAGAACAGTACAACTTCACAGTGAGCAATTTCACAAGAAACATGTGCAGGTTTTGGTGTTGAAGCTCACTTCTGAAATATCTGGACCTCTTACATTTGTTGATTGTTTTCTTAATAAAGATCTGGGCAATACAATGACTCTGAGTAATATCCTTAAGCACTAAACATTGCACTGTGGAAACAAGACACACCATTCTCCCATTAGATGGGGCTGTATCTTTTTCTTTCCATTCTTATGAGATCCAAAAAGAAGTGGAGAATCAGTGAAGCAAAGATTGTGGGTTAAATGCACTAGTTTCCCTTACATTCCTCTCTTTCAACCATGAACTTAACACTGGAGAAGCCCCATTATATTGGGTTGATTGATGTAAAACTTCAAAACAAATAAATGCAAACAACCTCCCATGCCTACCACTTCCCTCTAATTAATGTGCTGGAACTCACATTGTTGTTCCACAGCTACACCATGGGTCAGTTCAAGCATTTGGACTCACCTTACCCAGAGCCCAAAACAGAGCAATTATTCCATCGAGCACACGAGACTACATACTGGCAGGAATAACTTTCATAACTTTACATCGTAATTATCAGAGGGAAAATTTTATTTTCATGGCTGGGAATCAAACTGATTTACCTGATAACCGAAATGGAGTGAATATTCTGAAGAAAAGTAAATGAAATATAAACATTTCCCAGAAAGCAAAAAAGAGTCTTTTTCTACTCAGATGTTAATTAACCACGAAAGCCTTG
Source organism: Prionailurus viverrinus (assembly GCF_022837055.1). NCBI lineage: Eukaryota > Metazoa > Chordata > Mammalia > Carnivora > Felidae > Prionailurus > Prionailurus viverrinus. The sequence goes on from NC_062561.1 coordinate 204,708,287, forward strand.
AATACTAAATAATGGACATTTTCTACATTATAAGAGACTCTTTCCTAGAAAATTATGGTATTGCACATTTTTCCTCCAATGCAATTGACAGTGATTTGGACTCTCAAGCAACCCCTTTCTGGCTTTCAGGTTTGCCTCCTAACAAGTCACATTGGATACCAAATAAGGCAAAATGATACACAATAGGTAAGACAAAGTGATATCTGCTAGTGATATCTACAGACATCAAATATGAGTAGGATCCTCAGGGCTAAAACAAAGACGTATGGTCTGATATTTTGCTGGAAAATTCTGAAATGCTAAAATTAGAAGATTAAAGGTGTCACTAAGCTCACCAAAACTTTTCTATTACTTCTCTTACAAGGCATTTCTTTGTTCCCGAGAAGACCCTTTCGAGGAAAATACTCTATTTAAATACTGAGAAAGAGTAAATGCTTCTAAACTCTGAAGCTTTTATTAAGCTCTGTGCCACCTCAATACCAAATTTTGCACCACATGACCCTTCTTCATGGACTGTGAAGACCAGCCATTCCCTCCCTAGTGTCATCACACAGGGGCAGGAGACAAAATCAAAGATAGGATCTTCTCCCGGTGGTTTCAGCATTATAGGCATATATGTATGTGTATAAAATATTTTTTACATTGTGACATATACCATACATATAGAGTAATGCATAAAGCTTATGTGTATATTTCAAAGAATAAATTTAAATTAGACACAGACTGTAATCACTACCCATATTAAGATATAGAACATTTCTAGCCCCTAGCCTCACTGTGTACCCTTCTCTGATCACCATCCTTTACCTTGAATTAACCATTATTCTCATCTTCCTGTTGTTGTTTTTTTTTTTAATTTTTCCCACCTATGCGTGGATTTTTTCATATAGTTTAGTTTTCATTGCTTATGAACTTTTAAAAAATAAAACCGCACTATATATTTTCCCATTTTTCTCTGTTAACATTCTACGAGCTAAAAATTTACCTGTAGATCTCCATTCTGAGATATAATGAAGTGGCTGGTGTTGGACTTGCTCTCACATGATAAGCAACTAAAACCTACACAAACTATATGACACAAGTGGTTCTAGACATTTTACATCAGACAATATTGGACTATGATCTCTAACAGAAAGGGTGCAAACCAAGTGAGCCTTACAAATTCTTCAGAGTCCTGCCTGTAGGTGCTTTCTGGACTGTGAGAAATCATGGAGACCCCGAGCAGGGCAAGCTAGTCCCTCTGAAGAAGACCAGAAAGGAGTGTGCCACGCAGAGATAGAGTTCCAAAAATCTGCATAGCTTCTTTGAGTGACTAGTTGAATACCAAGCTGTGCTCGTGTAGGCTGAAACTCCATGAGGCCAGGCGAAAGCTAACTGCCAGAAAAAGAGTTAAGTGCTGGGAGCTGTAGGCTAAACACTTTCTACGACTAACATTGGCTAGGAGATGCTTGCGCTCTGACTAGCCAAAGTGAAACAAACTTGTTAAACACATAGGGTACATAATGGTATCCCTAGCAGGGTCTAGCTTTAACAGTAAAGCTAAACCATCTTAAAGTAAAGCCTATTCAAGACATCCCTGCCCTGACAAAGTTTACAAGCAAGCTTCAAAAGGCTCAGGCTTATCTACAACTCACTTAATTGCCTGTCAGAACAAACTTTAACACTCTTTAAAGGAAAACTATAAAATCCAGAGACTCAACAACATAGCAGTCATAATGTTAGGATCTCATAAAGTATGACTACACATGTGTAAAAGTAGGAAAATGTTTCCTATAAACAGTGGAACTATCCATCAATCAAAACAAATTCAGAAATATTAGAGATAATAGAATTAGCAGACAGGGACGTTCAAACAGCTATTTTACACATGTCTAAGTATTTGAAGGAAAGTGTGAACATAATAAAGAGGTAAGTGAAAGATATTTATTTTAAAAAACGCAATGAATTTCTAGAGGTGAAAAATAGATAGGAGAAACAGACATATCTAAGTTTCAGTTGAATATCTAAACACTTCTCTCCCAGGAAGCAAGAAAGTAAGGAGACATAAAAAGTAGTTAGAAAATTGAACAACAAATTACCCTAATTGATATTTGTAGAACACTACACACACTAATGTTGAAAACTTTACTCTTTCAAGAGCATATGGAATATTCGTCAGTATAAACTAATAGAACATAAAACAAGCATTAATTTAAAAGTTGAAATAATTTAGACTATGTTCTCTGACTATAGTGAATCTATTCAGAAATAAATTTTAAAAATTAAGAAACTGGGATGCCTGGGTGGCTCAACTTCGGCTTAGGTCATAATCTCACGGTTCATGGGTTCAAGCCCCATGTCAGACTCTGCTGACAGCTCAGAGCCTGAAGCCTGCTTCAGATTCTGTGTCTCCTTCTCATTCTCTGCCCCTCTCCCATTTGTGCTCGCTCTCTCTCTCTCTCTCTCTCTCTGTCTCAAAAATAAACATCAAAACATTTTTAAATGCTTGTATTAGAAAAAGAAAATAAAAAATTAATAATCTGAGCTTCAAACTTAAACGTTGAAGAGAAAGTTGAATCCAAAGTAGAAAAAAGGAGGGGTGCCTGGGTGGCTCAGTCGGTTAAGCATCCGACTTCAGCTCAGGTCACGATCTCGCGGTCCGTGAGTTGGAGCCCCGCGTCGGGCTCTGTGCTGACCGCTCAGAGCCTGAAGCCTGTTTCAGAGTCTGTGTCTCCCTCTCTCTCTGACCCTCCCCCATTCATGCTCTGTCTCTCTGTGTCTCAAAAATAAATAAACGTTAAAAAAAAATTCAAAGTAGAAAGAAGGAAATATCAGAGTAGAAATGAAATAGATTAAAAAATAAACAAACAAAAAAGAAAATCAAGGAAACGATAAGCTGATAGTTTGAAAAATCAATAAGAATTTTAAATCTCTAGCTAGAAAAATAAAGAAAAAAGGAGAGAGAAACCCAAATTGCCAGTATCAGGAATAAAAGAAAGATTATCACCACAGATCTTAGACATATTTAAAAGAAAATAAAGGAATATAATAAACAAATTTATGCCAATAAATTCAAGTCGACATGGACAAAGTTCTTGAGAGACATTAATTTCCAAACGGACACAAGAATACAGTACATTTTCAAAAATCTGAATAGCTTAAGATTAAAAGAATAAAATTTACAGGGTGCCTGGTGGCTCCCTGACACTCAGTCAGTTGAACTCTGACACTCAATTTTGGTTTAGGTCATGATCTCATGGTCGTGGGATCGAGCCCCATGCTCAGCATGAAATCTGTTTAAGATTCTCTCTCTCCCTCTCCCTCTGCCCCTCCCCTCCTTGCATACTCTCCCCCCTCCAAAAAAAAAAAATAAATTTACAAGTAAAAATATCCTCTCCTCAAAGAAAATTACAGACTCTGATGACTTATAGGAAATTTTTTCAGACATTTAATATAAAAAATACCAATTTTACACAAATCCTTTCAGAATATAAAAAGAGGCTAAAATGTTTCCAAATTCTTTTTGTGAACCGAGCATTGCACTGAAATCAAATCTGGCAAAGACATAACAAGGAAATAAAATTACAAAGATTCCTCAGGAACATAATAATGAAGGCTCCTAACAAAATATTAGTGAAATATTTTGTATATAAAAATAGCAAAGTAGATTATCCCAGAAATGCAAGGATAGTTTGTCATCAAAAATCAAAGTAATTGATCCTATTAGCAAAATAACCACATGTAATTACCTTAATATATGCTGAAAACAATTTGACAAGATTCAATATCCATTCATAATAAAAAGTCTCAGCAACCCAGGAATGATAGCAGATTTTCTCAACATGATGATGGCAAATACAATACACCTACAACTAATATTAATTAATTGTGAAACACTTCTCCCTTAAGATTAGGAAAAAGGCAAGGCTGTCTACCTTCACCATCACTGTTCCACAGCATACTAGAGGTCTTGACCAGTATAATTAGGTAAGAAAAGAAATCAAAATATAGAGAGATGGATGGATGGATGGATGGATGGATGGATAGGTAGGTAGGTAGGTAGGTAGATAGATAGATAGACAGATGTAGAAACATATTGGAATTAAAGAAATAAAATGGCCTTTATTTATGGGCAATACAATGGTATATACAGGACATCCTGGGTATCTACAAATATCCTATTGCAATTAATGTGTTAAATTAAGAAATAAATGGAATAATATACCATAGTCATGTTTTGGAAGGCTCAATATTCTTTAAATGCTCAGTTCCCCTTAATTAAATATAAAGCCATCAAAATACTATCAAGTTGTTTTTGTAAAAATTGAAAGATGGTTGTAAAATTTATATAGAAATGCAAAATACCTAGAGTAGTCAGAACAATTTTTTAAGGGACAAATTCAGAGAAATGCCACTCTCTTATTTAAAGTAACACCATAAACTTACAGTAACCACAACAGTATAGAAGTTGCATAAGGATAGACACATAGATCGATGTAATAGAAGAGAAAACCCAGAAATAGACATATATAGTCAGTAGATATTTGACAAAGGTGCCATGGTAGTTCTGTTTAAAAGACAGTCTTTTCAACAAATGATACTGAAACACTTGGCAAAAAATAATAGGCAAAAAAAGAATGAAACTCAACCCTACATCACACCAAAATAAAACATTAATTTGAAATCCATCATACGTTTGAATGTAGGAGCTATAATTACAGAACTTCTGGAAGCAAGCATAGCTGAAAATCTTTCTGACCTTAGAGTAGGCAAACATTTTGTAAGAGGACACCAAAATCACTAATAATTTAAAAGTAGATAAATTAAACTTTAATAAGGTTGTATACAATTTAAAAGTCTGCTCTTTGAAAAACTCCTTTACAAAATCAAAAGAAAAGCCATAGATTGAAATAAATTCTTCACAGTATGTGTGTCTTACAATGTGTAAAGAATTTGTAACTAAATAATATTGATAATAACCCAACAAAAAGGACTGAATATTTAAATAGACACTATACCAAAGAAGACAGACAAATAAAATAACATGAAAAAATACCCAATGTTATTATTCATGTAGTAATGTGGATTTAAACCATAATGAGTTACCATTGCACACCTGTTAGAATGACTAAAACTATAAAAACTGAAAATACCAAGTGTTAGTAAGGATGTGGAACAATTTAAACTCTTATAAATGGCTCTTGGGGATGTAAAGTAGTAAAACAACTCTGGGAAACAATCTGATAGTTTCTTGTGTTGTTAAACTTCTACTTATCATATGATCCAGCAATCCCTCTCCTAGGTATTTACCCTAAGAAATGAAAACCTATGTCTTCACACAGCTACGTATACACAGAGCAAGCAGCTTTATTCATAACAGTAGGTACGTGGAAGCAACACAACAAGGGCATACACCGAAAAGTGGATCTGTAAGGAAGTTGTGTAACTGTCATACAATGAAATTAATATTTAGCAAGACAAATGGAACAAACTACAGATACACACGACATGGATGAAACTCAAAAACATTATAATGAGCAAAAGAAGCCAGATACAACAGGGAACATGTTGGATGACTCAGGAAATCTACAAGAGGCAAATTTAATCTCGAGTAAACAAAGCAGTTCAGTGTTTACCTGGGGCTAGGGGGTAAGAGAGTGGGGTTGAATGCAAAGAGGAAGAAGGGAAGTTGGGGGGATGATGGACATGTGCTATATAGTTATCAGGGTGTTGTTTAAAGAGGCATATGTTTTTTTTAAGTTTATGGAGCTGTAGACTTAATGTAGGTGAATTTTATTTTATGAACATTATACTGTAATAAAGCTAATGTAAAAAATGTTTAATGTTTTAATCAATAAATTAAGAAAATAACAATCCACAAACATTTTCCAAGTTTTACTGAGTCGGAGATGAATCTGATCTGATATACCCCTTACTAAAAATAGGACAAAGTTGCAAAAGTAATTCACATATACCCAGTAAATATGCTCCTTGGGAAGATGTGTCACTTTTTAGGCATCTAGACTTTGCAGTCCTATGTTGTTATTTTCCAACTTACTTCTTTGTGTTAATGAAGCTATTTTAAGATAAGCCACTGGCCAACAGCTGTCTACTTCTCTCAGTATAGTGACAGGGGAAATAAACATTTCTCGTTCTTCCCCTACTAATGCCAGGCCACATTTGGCAAGCTCTTTGGTTACTGTCATAGGTAGCAGCCTGTCTTTTCCAATGGTAAGAATGCATTAATCCATCTGATAAAGGGCAGTTTGAGAAAGGTGACCACGGCTCAGACCTCTTTAATCTGTCAAGTCCTATTTTCTTTTACCCTTGAAATGTTCCAGAATCCTCTTTCCAATCTGTCATAGGCAAGTCTAACATCCCACCCTAGAGTTTACATTCACTTCAAATAATATTATTGGCAGACATAAAACCAATTTACAAAGGTGGTCTTCTATGTTTTGTATTACAAAGATGGTCTTCTGAATTGTGTTATAAATTTACCTTTCCTGTCTTTGTCAATTGAAACTATATTCACATATATACTATATTTCTAGGCTGTGAAGAGAAGAAAATAAAATACTTTATGGTGAATAAATAAAATAACATTTAAATTATTTCCTGTTTGGTAACAACTTATAGGCCATTTATAAAAGGTCTTCAGTCATTGGATGGATAGCTTGTCAAGAATGTGATAAATACTCCTATAATGACCAAATCCTCCTCATACAATTGGGAATCATAATTTTCCACATGCATACAATATTCCAGCCATAAATTGCATGCTTTAGTACATGGATTAGAAGTTCTCCCCTTGAAGCCCTATGCTATAAAAACAAGAGAAATTTATGTGCAACTAATGTAATTGTTTCAGTGAATTATAAAATTTCAAATCTTCTTTAGATATTTCCTGTTAGATAAATCTCTAGTGAGAAATTCATTCCACCAACCCTAGCAGCTTCTCAGTAAAATAGAATTAGCTACTCAGATGGGGCCATGTTACTGGAAACGGCAATTTTTTAATTTGTGCTTAGAGGGTATTTACTAGTACAGCTGAGAACATATTTTAACAAATAATTGTTTCTTTCTTCATCTGTACCCACAAATTTCATCCTTTATATTGTGAATAGTTACTATTTGATTCTCATGGGCAACTCTTAATTATCTATGGTAATGAGCACACATTTAAGAACATGTATATGTCAAAAGTACTAATCTTGGGGTGCCTGGGTGGCTTAGTCAGTTAAGCATCACACTTTGGCTCAGGTCATGAACTCGCTGTTGGTAAGTTTGAGCCCCACATAGGGCTCTGTGCTGACAGCTCAGAGCCTGGAGCCTGTTTCAGATTCTGTCTCTCTCTCTCTGTTCCTCCCCATTGTGCTCTCTCTCTCTCTCTCAAAAATGAATAAACATTAAAAAAAAAACTACTAGTCTTTAAGAAGTCTTAGACTATGTCAACAATGAGTAGACAGGTGTGTTCAACAGTTACCATACATCCAACACTCTGTAATATAACACAGTAGAGCATAAGAAAATATCTTCAAATATCTGTCTTCAAACATCCTTTTTTTTTGGAAATAAAGAAAAACCTATGCACACAAACCAGAGAATAGTAAACTATAATATCAAGCACAAAAAGTGATAGTAGCTGTAGATGAATAGCTACATCTGCCTCTACAATAGATGTATCTGTCTGGCTATGAAAGCAGGAATTCAGAGAGTATGAAAATAATCAGAAGAGAAAATCTGGCATTTATTGAATAATTTCACTTGCCAGTTCATACTGTTAGAGACCTCTATCTTACTTAACACTAGCATATGTGAGGTCACTATGATGCCCTCGTAATAGTGAAACTATTATTTCACTCATAATAGTGAAACTAAAGCTTAGGCAGCTTCATTATACCTACCCAAAGTGCATATCTAGAACTACAATGCCAGATTCAATTCACTGCTAGATTTCAATAGATATTTGTTGCTATGGATGCTGTTAAGACATTTAGCCAAAAAAAAAAAAAAAAAAAAAAAAAAAAAAAAAAAAAAAAAAGGCTGATCCTGCTTTCTGTTGGTTTTCTCACCATTAAGAAAAGAAATGCTACATGACATACATAATTAGCCAGAGAGATCTACACAACTGTGAATTAATGAGGTCCTTCTTATGCCCAGAAATTTACGAAAAAAAATCCAAGGTGCAGTTGAGATGGAAAAGTGAGTGTAGAGGATAATAAGATCTCATTCCCATCATAAGGTGTTTAACCAACAGCAAGTAGGCTGTAATCAGATCCAGTACCATTAAGACTGTTAATTTATCCCATGAGTTTAAAATTCTCAAGTTGTATGCTCAGAGGTTATAACCAAACAGAAATCTCTAACTCTAAGGACAGCCATGTTTTCTGATGTATCCTCTTTTTTGTTCTTCTAAATCATAATTGTAATTTTCCACAAGGCATTCTTCTAGGAATAACAGTGTATCTATCTATAAAGCCAACACATGTTTTCAATATAATTTATGTAAGTGGTTTTTATTGGGCTACAATTAAGCTTTCCTTTTGATATATAGCAAGGTATGTTTAATTCTTTTTTATTTTTAAAAGAAATTTTTGTAATGTTTATTTCTCAGAGACAGAGAGCAGGAGTGGGGAAGGAGCAGTGAGAGAGGGAGACACAGAATCCGAAGCAGGCTCCAGGCTCCGAGCTGTCAGCACAGAGCCCGATGCCGGGCTCGAACTCGCGAACCTTGAGATCACGACCTGAACCCAAGTCGGCGCTTAACCGACAGAGCCACCCAGGCACCCTGAAAGTATGTTTAATTCTTTTTCTAAATGCATTTTCGTAAATATTAGTAAACATAAAATTTCAATCAACACGAGTACATATAAATTGATTCCATTAAAAACTATGTCTCAGTGAGACATTAAATGTCTCATGTCCCATGTTTTCTGGAGAAGACACAAATAGGCTTTTTATACTTTTAAACAATTTAAGATTTTCTTTTCTTTTCTTTTCTTTTCTTTTCTTTTCTTTTCTTTTCTTTTCTTGAGAAAGAGCATGTGCACGTTTGCAGGGGCGGGGCAGAAGGAGAGAATCTTAAGCAGACTCCACACCCAGCGGAGAGCCTGAAGTGAGGTTCGATCCCCAGACTGTGAGATCATGACCTGAGCTGAGATCAAGGGTCAGTCGCTTAACCAACTAAGCCACCCAGGTGCCCCAAAACAACTTAAGATGTTTTGATCTGAAAGATTATTATATTATTATTATATTACATTATTATATTATTAATTATTATATTATATTATTATATCGAAAATAAAAATTACCTTTGAAAAGATACACATCTGCCTTTTGAAATCCATATTCTGTGCACTGTTTCACCCTTTCTATTCTCTTTCCTAAAAACTATGAAAAGGAGAAATGTCTAGTACTTAAAATACAGGACATAAAGAGTAGTCATCAATAGTACAGACATAATTTTTATTATCCCAGAGAAAGAACATTTACATTTTCACTTCATCCAGTTCTTTTGGGAAAAGGTGGTAGAAGTGAAATAAAATTTCTGAAAGTAAGAATTCTCAAAAGTATTTTGAATATGATTTTCCAAATTTCACTCTTTGATAATATTGTCCTTTGAGGCAGAACTCCAAAAGCAAAATCATACACCAAAACATTCATCATTCTTGCTCAGTAAAACACAGGGCAGAAAAGAAAAGTCTACATGCAAACAAGATATTTCACGAGACTGCTAACATTTGTAGATGGAGAATTCTCCCCCAGATTTCAAACGAACCATGTAAAAGTTCTGACCTAGTTGTAATAGCATGAAAAATAAAAGATGAAATAATTGTCTTAGCAGCCAAGATTTTGATACATTTAGTGAATTTTTTTAATAAAATATTTCCAGATCCATTTTTGCTCCACACGGTAATTATCTAAATGCCTACCATGAATATCCAAGAATATTGTTACAATATTGTTACTCCAACTGTCATTTTTATTCTAACATAAGTATTCTATTGAACTTTTATATGTAGCTTTTAATATGTAGCTTACTATGCACAGCTTTCTAATCTCACTTATTTGTACACCAGGATGTAAATTCTAGAATTACTTCTATTACCTGTAATTGCTGCATAATAGAAACACACTTTTAAATGACAGATTTACTTGGCTTTTGTACTTACTAATGGCTAGAAAACATGAAATTGGCACATAAAAAATATCAGTAGAGTTAAGTAGTATGCAATTAAATGCATATATGATGCTTACATTTCATTGCCTAGATTCCAGGCGCAGAATTCCCGGCCAAGTGGGGCGTGCTATAATTTGGAAGAATTTCTAGTGCTCCATCAGTAGATCTTTGCCATCTCTGATAGCTTCACCCTTCCAACCTAACACGCTGTCACTAATTCTCACAAGGTATAAGTCCTTTAGGTGAATAGTTTTGTTCAATAAAAGTTGGAGACGTGAATCACTGAAGTTGAGAGAGATCTTTTCCTACTCTGGCATTTGCAGAATTCCGGCAACAAGGCATTGCTTGGAACTAAAGAGAAGTCTTGTTCTGACAGGACACGTGACTTAAGCTGAGACAAATACTTAAGTTAATGAATTGAGATGGCTGGATAACTATGCTGTAAATCAATCAAGGAGACCAGATGACATTGTAAACCACAGACATAATGCTCTTGTGGAGAAGCAATGCTCTTGTGGTTTACAGAAACATTCTAAGCCTTTGAGAGATTTCAAGGGTGGAAATCCATCCCTAGTCATCCAATGCTATTTATAAAGGGGGAGGAGAAAAGTGTTTTTGTTTTTCTTATGGTTAAAATTTTCAGTATAAGACATCAGTTTAAAAAACCCAAAGAAATTTAAGAAAACAACAAAAATAACTCATGAATAGCTGTGTTACACATGCCCAGGGGCTATTTAAATATGGCATTGGACTTCCAAATTGTCAGGTTAGTTTTACTACAATTTCATTCAGTGATCCTGAAATCTCATCCTGTTGCAAAAGGACCATCTCTCCACTGAAAATATTATGGAAGATCACACTGGAGAGCTGCACTAAACCGTATAAAATTTCTGCAAATGACAGCAAAGAAAATTGGGAACAAAACTATCTACTGCCCCACATTGACCTTCCTTGTTTTTTCTATAATATTTCCCCCCTCTCAAACTCTTCTGTTTAAATGCCAGCTTTTTATATTCTGCTTTGTCCTAGAATGAAGTTATCCCTGAATTCCTTCATATTTTTGTGCAACTCAATTACCAGGATAAATAAAAAGAAATGTGTATTTATTTTTACATGCCCTACGGTTTTCCAAAAAGAATATCAAGCAGCTTCCACAAATTCATAAAACTATACAAGATTGCATAAATTAGGGGCGCCTGGGTGGCGCAGTCGGTTAAGCGTCCGACTTCAGCCAGGTCACGATCTCACGGTCCGTGAGTTCGAGCCCCGCGTCGGGCTCTGGGCTGATGGCTCAGAGCCTGGAGCCTGTTTCCGATTCTGTGTCTCCCTCTCTCTCTGCCCCTCCCCCGTTCATGCTCTGTCTCGCTCTGTCCCAAAAATAAATAAAAAACGTTGAAAAAAAAAATTAAAAAAAAAAAGATTGCATAAATTACATGGTTGATAAGAAATACTGTGGAAGAGATAAAAAGCAGGGCCCTAACGAGGCTAAAAATGCTCTCTGCTTTATTATGGTCAGGTCACAAACTTAGTTTTATAGTTGCTTTCAGTCAATGTGAAGAGAGAAAACTGATTAACTAATTCTCAGAATTTATAATATAAAAACAAACCACTTATGGCACATAATAGTGATGGCAAATATCTAATATAGTAATTGTAAAAAGGTGGATGTAATTCTAAGCATTTTACATATATCAACTCAGTTATTCCTCATAACAACCCTATGAGATAGGCATTATATTTATCCTTACTTTACAAATGAAGAAATTGAGGCAGGCAAAAGACATTAAGTAATTGTCCAAAGTCGCATGGCTTGTAAATAATGACTTTGAGGTATTAATACATGCAGTCTGGTTTCAAAGTCTATGTTCCTAACTGTTCTGCCGTACTGCCTGCAGAAAAATACAAGAATCTGTCTGTGAAGAAAAATCATTCTGCTCCTCATAATGACACTACATGGTAATGTCCTTGAGAAAATCCTCAGAGGAGACTCCACAATAATTTGAAAGATACATTCCTCAAATAGACACACATACCACATCAAAAAGCGTATTACTGAAATCGTTTCTGTAGAAGACCAATCCCTGTCAGTGTAGGAAGGGATTACTTATAATTTCAGCTATGATGATCATGGAAGGCCACCTGGAAGTGGTGATATTTGCATCAACTTGACAGGATAAATAGGTTTCTAGAGGGGAAAAGTATGGGCAAGATGGGAATTATCTTTTGACAGTATTTTTCAAATAGCCTCGAATAGTCCAATACAGCATCAGAGCCAAAACCATTAGGAAAATGAAGCTGCACATTAGATCAATTATATTTCAGTTCACAAACTAGTCACAAATCACATATACATTCTGGCAAAGTTTGGCAGATTCTAGACCGTCTGAAGCCCTCATAAAAATATCAATTCCCAGGGGCACCTGGGTGGCTCGTCGGTTAAGCGTCCGACTTCGGCTCAGGTCATGATCTCACAGTCTGTGGGTTCGAGCCCCGCATCGGGCTCTGTGCTGACAGCTCAGAGCCTGGAGCCTGCTTCCGATTCTGTGTCTCCCTCTCTTTCTGGCCCTCCCCTGCTCATGTTCTGTCTCTCTCTGTCGCAAAAATAAATAAAAACATTAAAAAAAAATTTAAAAAAAAAATAAAAAAAAAATCAATTCCCAGGCTCTGCCCAACCTACCGAGACCAAATTACTGGGTGAAATCTGCAGATTCAAAAAATGCAGATATTGTCCCCAGTGCCCACAAGGCCAGGACTTGGACCCAGTATTCCAAACTGCAACAAAATTCATCAGGTCCCTGTCATCTGACACAGAAAACTTGAGAATCAGCCTATGACTGTTAAGACATGTAAGGCAGTGAATTAACCAATAGAGCGATATTTCTCACTTAGATCACCTTTTATACCTCATATTCAGATTGGTGTGGCATTTCTACCTGAATCTTCCTTCAGTAGAAAGCATTTCATTACTTTGCCAAAGCACTAACTTGGAAAGAATACGCACAAGTCACTGAAAATGTGCCTGACCGTGTTCATTCTGTGTCAGTGTGCTAGGTTTTTAAAGAGGCATATTTTACATGTTAATTAAGTTGAATGCCTATCTTCACATAAATATAATTGACATATATTTTGCATTAAATCTCAGATAAAGTAATCTTATGAGTCTTTAAACTCATGTAATTATCTAAAACTTAAAGGACAGACCATTTGTTTTACTGCCGGGTATTTGAACAGCTAATGGTCTGTAAAACAGCAAACATAACTTGGGTTTTATTCTATTTGTCCACTAAATTTGTCCACTTGTTGGGTTTTCTAAAAAAAAAAACAAAAAACGCTCTTAGCTGATTCTGGGTTGGATGAACAACACATTCCCATACACCTGCAACTAGAAAACAGGTCCACAAACTGCCCTCACTTTTTCTTTCTGCCTTGGGTGATAGTGCGAGTCTGAAATCAAGATAATGTTTACAGTTTATGTCTCCCAAGTGCTCAAGGACTCTGGGCTCATAAAAGCTGCAGAATAAGATTTTCCTTTGGTTTTTTGTTTCTGTTTTTGTTTTTGTTTTTGTTTGTGCATTTTGCCAGCTTCCCTTTGAGGCAGTAATGCCCACCAGCTGGCTTTCTTAGAATGGAAATCCTTCGGCAATATGCCTGATTCAGAGCTGCTTTACCTCAGTCATTAACTTAAAATAAAATAAAAACGTTTAATTGTGGATTATATGATAAATGGCGAAGAAACTCAGTTTTCACTGAAGAGAGTTTTAAATACAAAGTAAGTGACCAGATGCATGGATGAATGGTGTATAGATGGCGAGGGAGGTAAATAAAAGCTTTAAATAAATAAGAATTAAACAAAACTATCCCTCTCTATAATTCTGTATCTAATCCTCCGAAGTAGTAATATCCATTACTTAAATTTCAATATGTGTAATAAAAATTTTTAAGACTTTAAAATCGACCACTCTCTTCCCCAGATACCTACAATGTTTATTTATCCTGTTCATTTCTCTTTCTGATCGCTTTGTTCACTAACTGCCCCTAAAAGAATTTGTTAATCTACAGGAAAACTGAGGACCAAGGGACCTGGATTTACTTCAGTGATAGATCTTCTTAAATTTACATTCATTAGTCTTCTTAAAAATGAAACACACCAAGCTAATAGGTTGTATCCATGCCTTTCTTAATCTTTGAAAGCAAGCAGCGTGCACCAGGCGTATAGTAAATGTCTAAAACAAACTTGCTGAATTCAACTAACTATTGCTCACATTACACATAAATTGCAGCCTTAAGAGGAGCAATGTGTGAAAGCACACTTTGTAATGACCCAGTTTAGTTGGACAGATGAAAGTCTGGGGCATAGCGTTTCAGTGGCTTGATCCATCTGCCACCAGTCACTTGTGGGAAGAGGCTTCTGTTTCTTGTCAGCCAGCAATAGGAAGCACGGCAGGATTTAGTAGCTGCCGCAGAACCAAAAGAAAGGGCACACACCATCCCTGTCAAGTCAGGGATAGGATCCTGGCTGCCTTATCCTCCCCATCTGGTAAATAAACATTCTTCACACTGTTTTGCCTCAGATACTACCTCACTTACTAAGTTGGGAAAAAATACACTCAGTAAGGAGCTCAATAAACCCATTTATACATATCACTTATGTTTTAACTCACAGGGGCTTTCTATCAATTGAAAAAGTCAACAATTTGGCTTGTTCAAATTTCTCTCCAACCACCTCTGATTATTTGATATAGTCCCCCAAAGTGAGACTTTAGTAACACTATCAAGATACCATTTCCATTTTCAGATTCACAACGTGCACATAGTCAAAGCCAACATGAAAGATGAGAGGCAGTCCCCTCAGTTAAACTACAAATGGTTTTGTCTCTTTCCTATTAAAAAGAAAGTGGAATACTTGATATACTCATGATTTGACATTAGATTCAGCACTAGGGGCCTGCCAAAATGGGAAATCTTTGTATTCAGTTAATGGCCATGTAATTTGACGATATGAGGCCATATTAACAATGTTTGCTTTCTCTCTTTCTTTCTACCTTCAGAGCAGTCCCTTTGTTCAATACTCACTACCTCCTTTCTGACTTAAAGGAAAAAGAGAGCAACGTAATTTGATGTGCAGCCACTGAATGCATGTGTAATACTATCCTAAGTGAAAAGTAAACTCATAATATTCCCCCAAATAGAATTTCAGCAGCAAAATTTCCTTAGTGAACAGAGCCTTGCTTGGGGTGGGGTTGGTGGGTGGCAGGGCAAGGGAAATGAGATGAGGGTCCATCCCTCAGTCAGTGCGTCTGGAGGTAGGAGGCAGACATCAGTGCGTACTAAAGATCTTCCAGGAGACTGTGAGTTTGGCTTTCTTCCATTCCCCAGTTTTTGAATATCAAGACGCCGTATCTTGTTTTTGAGGAGATAATTCAGAAAAATAGGGAAATACAGACAAAAGTTGTGGTTTTTTTGTCTGTTTACTTGCTTGCTAATTAAACTCCAATGTCATTTATTTGTAAAGGTTTGAAAGAATAAGTTTCTTATTAGTGAAGTGGGATATTAAAAATTTCCTTCGTATGAGGTGATTGATACAGGCTATTAGCTTTGTGCGGTGCCTGCTAATAAAAAGACAAATGTGTATTTGGTGAAGAATAAAGAGACGTGGAAGCATTATAGCGTTCCCATGATCAGACAACTTTCAATCACTGAAGTAGATACAATAGAAGTGACAATTTTCGCTTTCTGTAATTCCACGTGTTCAAATCGTCAACCAGCCTAGAAGAAAGGACTTTTACATGATGTTTATGGGGCTTGGTTTTAGAATAAACAGGGTAATTCTCTTTAGTGAGTGTCCAGTCTTTTCTGGGTAAATTAGGACAAATTAGCAAGTAGCTGCTAGAAGGGAGTTAGGTCGGACAAATTACTTAGAGACGATTATGAGACAATTGTATCGGGCTCCTATGCTCCAATTTCCTTTTCTTGCACCCCCACCCCACAACTCTGGGCCTGGCCCTGGGCAGTTCTTGCCTAAACTGCGTGTCCTAGCTTGGTCTCTATTTTCTCATCCAGTTTTGAACAGCGAGCCATATGTTTAATGGGAGGGACCCACAAATAAAACAAAAGTGACAAGGTATTAAGTATAATGTTACAAAAAGTTCAAATTTTGAATTTTATACTCCTTCCCATATCAATCAGTGAGAATAGTTACCCATGACAGTTACAGCCTCACCATCTGAATACATGTCCATGTTTTACTATGGTTATGGTACCAAGAAAACTCTGAAACATACAGACAATTTGTTCAATGAAAAAGACTCAGAAGCTTACAAGAACATTTGAAAGCAAAGTTTGTTTCTAAGTCATACTACAAGGTTTATAAGTCCACATGTCTCTAGTAGGTATCCAACTTGGAGACGAAGGGAATAGATTCCTTGGATGGCAAATATTTGCTAGGAAGCAGAACATAAATTTTAATATATTTGCAATACTATGAAATAGTTAATTACCTATATATAATTTCCGATACATTAGTATTTATCTGTCAGATATCCACTCAATGTGAACAGTCACATTACTTTGCTTTAATGTGAGGTTCAGATGTCTGCTTCCTTTCTGACACTCTATCTAGCTGTAAATGACGCTTTGCCCGATTAAAGCCATCCAGCTCTTTAAGACACTGGTAAGAGAGGCAAGATGATGAAATCTTGTTTAAGGAGTCATTAGCTAAAGAATTTACTTTATCAGAAAACAAACAAAATATGTAGTGTCCTCCTGCCTCGTTTGAAATACTTGATTCAGTACCTTACCGCAAGGCATTTATCAAATCAGCACAGCAAGGGACATTTCTGGAACTTACTGCCAATATGATTACAGGAAACTGAAAAGTCTGCAACTGCCCATCAGCGAACTGAGTCAGATTCAGAAAATAACTGTAAATGTTCATATTTGTCATCGTAGAGTGACAGTTTTGTATTTACGTATAAATATGCTGACGTGATAAAAAATGTTATGTGTATATATAACATTAAACTGTTCGGTAAAGGATGAAAGAAGGTAAGAACCTTATTTTCACGCACTGAATGTTTTCTTTCAAAATGACATTGTAACTACAAGGACTATAAAAATATTTACCGATTTCACAACAGAACATATATCATGGATTTAGGTAATGTTCATAACATAAAAGGTGAATGCCAGTGAATTACTAGAATCTACTTTTATGTCATCTAGAAATGTTCTGTGAGAATTACAGACCCATTCTTTTAAGAGGCAGCATCAGGGGTAAGAGAAAGTCCCTGAGATCATCAAAGCCATCCTTCCCTTTCAAAACTGAGCTCACTAGCCATGTGGCCTGAGATAATTGAATAAACATTTTGTGCCTCACTTTCCTCTTCTGTAAAGTAGAGAAAGAGACAGTACTCACCCACAGGATTATTATAAGGATGATTTAAACTGTGTCACATACAGGCATACCTTGATATTTGCAGGACCTGAAATAAGAATACAAACGAAACCTCAAATATCATATTTCTAAATATTTACACGTTATTAAAAGTGACAATTAACTATTAAATGAAATATGTTCTACTTCTAACCTTGCAAATATACCCTCAGAAGGATGTGAGTGGTTGGGTTTGCACTTAGAACTTCGGACTCCTTAGAGCCCTGCGCTGGCACATGTTGACATGAGTAATACTGGCCTCCCGGTTGCAGTGACCTCCTTTTCCTCCAAACCTTGGCTTCAGTCCACAACCTGAAGGGCGTTTTATGGATGTACTTGGTCACTGTGACTGCATGTCAAAGCTCTATAGATATCCAATTAAGAGTCACCCCTGGGCTGCCCCTCGGTCCTAGGGAGGTACATACACACTGGTAGTTTAGAACTACCTCCGAAGGATGGATCCAGGGGAGATCTGCATGCAGATTTTGGAAGTGGCTGGAAGGCAGGGAATTCTGGGAACAAGGATACCTAAGGGATACTTTGGAAGAGAGTCATGGGCATGAAGCCTAGGACACATGGAGAGGGAAGCAGCCAGCCATAGGAGGACAAAAATAGGACCCTTTCAGGAATGGACCCAGGACAGAGTCCCTGCTTGCCCAGATCTAAAGTCAGTATAATTTACACCAAAACTTAGGGCAGTTAAAAAAAAATGAAGTTCTCACCATTATGTTCCATTCTATTTTCAAAGTATGAAACTGTTGTGAAATTAGTTTATGCTACAACTTATCATATTTTATTCAGCCTAATCATTCTCACCACAGTCAGCATCAAATGAAATTTTTAATTTTCTGTTTATAATTTTAAAAATCCACTTCTGGTTTTAAAGGTAATTCTTGTACCTTTTCTTTAAGAAAGTACATTGTTGATCAAAGTTAGCCCCAAAAAGAAATCACTGAAAAATGTCCAGTAACACAGGGCGCTTGGGTGGCTCTGTCAGTTGAGCCTCCAACTTCAGCTAAGGTCATGATCTCATGGTCTGTGAGTTTGAGCCCCACATCCCGCTTTGTGCCAGCAGCTCAGAGCCTGGAGCCTGCCTCCAGTTCTGTGTCTCCTTCTCTCTCTGCCCGTCCCCCATTCTCTCTCTCTCCCTCTCTCTCAAAAATAAATAAACATTTAAAAAAATGTCCAGTAACATTGTCCATTGTCACTATAAAAGAGTTAAATGTTAAAAAAAAAATAGCATTAAAATTTAACCTAAATGCAAAAGAAACTATGATATGGTATCTCCACACTAGACCTTCCACGTTCACTTGTTCCAGGGCAACTGATGATTATAGAGGGCTTAGCTCCTGCAGCCACCTGATGGGCCTGAACCTTGCCAGGGGTGTGATTGCAAAGCGTGGGTCTGGAAACAATAGTCTGACTTGAATATTCTCACAGGGCTGGATAGGTTAACCCTGCAAACAAACATCCACGACAAAAACAAAGAGCGAGCACCAAATCAAAACCAGGACGGAGCAAGAAACCCCTGATCAAATATATTTTAAGTACTTCAAATAAATGCTCAAAAGCAGCCAGAGGAGCTTTGTTCTCAGTTCAACACAGAACAAATGAGTTAAGCCAGCAGCATCTCTCACTAACATGAAGTCAGCAACACTCAAAATGTCTTATTATGTGCATTTTTTAAAGAACATTTGCCATTTTACTGTCAGAGTGGTAGCAGACAGGCACAGGTGTGCGGGTAGAGCCCCAGGAAACAGATATGTACTCTCCCCTGGCCCTGAGACCTGTCAAGGTGCTTAGTGACCATCACAGGAAGGCAGTGGTTTTGAGTGGGTGGCATAGACCTCCCAGGAAACTGGTCCAGTAATCTCTGTGATGGCACAGTTTGGTGCTCACCCATTCAATGACTGTTCATCTCAACCTCATGTGCTGAGAATTCATGATAGAGATAGGAATACTAACTTGGTTTTATTCCAGAGGCTACTTTGAACTTTTCTGCTCTTAACCTTGTTTCTAGCTTGGAGTGGTGAAGGTAAAAATTTATTCCAGGGACTGACCTATTAGTTAGAACTTTCAAATGTTAAATGATCTTTTTTTTTTATTTTTTTTTAAGTTTATTCATTTTTCAGAAAGAGAGAGACAGAGTACAGGGGAGGGGTAGAGAGAGAGGGAGACACAGAATCCGAAGTAGGCTCCAGGCTCCGAGCTGTCAGCACAGATCCTGACGCGGGGCTCGAACTCACAAACTGTGAGATCATGACCTGAGCTGAAGTCGGACGCTCAACCGACTGCGCCACCCAGGCGCCCCTTAAATGATCTTTTTAAAATTGCACTGGAATTAAAAGCATGAAGATTGCCCTTAGCACCTCCAACAAACACTGCTTCCACTGAAAAGGTTTAAAACCTTAGTTTTCACCACCACCCCTCACTTTTACCAGGATGATCATAATTAGACACCCTTGCTTAAAAATTTGACTTGAAAATACAGTCCCCACTACTTAAAGGGAATTGATTTTTAATATAAGCCTACTATATCCCTCTGATTCTAAATTTCTGCTATTCTCTGAAATAAGCTTTCTTCTTCCTTAGCAGATCTCTCATATTGGACCCACCCTCCCCAATCTTTGCTTAATACATGCTAATCTCAGCATTGGATGAATAAGCATAGGGTGGAACTCTATTCAGTGGCTATCAATAGATAGCTACTGTGACTGAAGCAAAACACATTTATGTCCTTGGAAAGGAGACTTAGGTCAACACAGGTAGAGAAACCATTACCGGGAATGATCTGATTTGGTCAGAATAGGAAGTATAGAGAGTTATGTGGAATGACCTGATTTGATCAGATTAGAAATACATAGAGTCATGTGTGGCCAAGAATCTTCACAATGATAGAAGGCCTTGGAGGCTTGTGTTTCTGGTGTTAACTGAGGGGAGGAACTAATGGAAGACACAATGGAATTCATTTTGAGGGCAAGGTAGCTATTTGATTCTAATTATACACTACATATTAGATTTTGTCCCTCAACGTCAGTGTCACAGGCTGGGGGAAGATGAAGAGGCTGACAGTCTCACCTGGAGCATACAGTTCCAGAAGTCTTCCTTAAAAATAGTTTTTCTATCAATTCCATGACTATAGACCACTCTTAAACACTGGTAATTGTTAAAATCAGAAAATTAAAATTGGTTTATTTTGATGAATCGATAAAATGGATATAGATATTTTGAGAAAACCAGAAACTCTGCCTCTTAGTATGCATCTATAATTCAGTTGACCATATCTTATAATTTCTGCATAAAAATTTGGTGGATCTTTTCATTTTCTTCCATGCTATAGGGAAAACTCATTAAATATGCCTAGTTTAGTCAAGAAATTCTGTAGAGATTCATGAGAATATCATAAGATTTCTGGGAATCTGAAGTAAGCAACCAATTGTCGTGGGCTCTTGAGTAATCCTTTTCCTCACCTATAACAAATATCATAGTATGGTCTACCTCATATGATTATTGAAAGGATTACCTAAAGTAATGCATAAGTATAGCACCTAGTAATAGCTCCATTTTTTTTGAATTATTACTATTTTTATTCTGGCAAATTTATTAAAACTTGCTCCAAGTCTTAAATCCCGTAAGTTATGTGGTATAAATTAATAAATACTCAACACAAAATAAGTGTAATATTTAAGAGCTGACACATGAATCCCTCTTAGGAAGAAAACCGTTCTCGACACACTCCTGTATTATCGATTAGACCAGGGGAACATGTGACCACCTTAATTTGTTTATCCCTTTATTCATTCACTCGTGTTCATTAGCTAAGTGCTTACCAGTAGGATTTGAAGTTATAACAACAGAACAGATAAAGCCATTACTCCCATAAAGTTAGTGTTTAATGGGGTACACACATGTATACACACACACACACACACACACACAATTTTCAGGGGTGATAAGTACCATGAAAAAAAAACAGGGCAAGAAGACAAAGAATGATGAAGTGGGTTAGGAGGCTTAGGATAGATAAGATGGTCACAGAAGGCGTTGAAGAGATGACATTTGAATCAAGACCCAGATGAAGTGAGGCAGTTGGTAAAGAGAAGTTGAAGCAGAAAGAAGAACAAGCACAAAGGATCTGGTGTGGGAACAGACTTGGCAAGTTGGCTGGGCAGGAGGAGACTGGGGTGGCCAAAGTTCAGGCTATAAAGGACTTTAGATTTCATTCTAATAGCAACTCTTTTTCTAATAATCATAAAGGAATGACTAAGCTGTTCTAAATGGTATAATAAGAGAATTTCTTTAAACTAACAGAAGACCACAGGGGAAGAGAAGGGGAAAAAATAGTTAAAAACAGAGAGAGAGGGAGGCAAACCATAAGAGACTCTTAAATACAGAAAACAAACAGGGTTTATGGGAGGTGGGGAGAAAGGAAAGTCGGTGACGGGCATTGAGGAGGGCACTTGTTGGATGAGCACTGGGTGCTGTATGTAAGCCAATTTGACAATAAATTATATTAATTAATTAATACACTATTAACTAATTTAAAATAAATGGTACTGAGGTATAAAACTGAAGGGAAAAAGCCATTCCCATTAACCCAGTACCTCTCCTTAAAAGAAATCTTTCATAATTACGGGGTATCCTTTCACTTCAAAATATGTTTATTTACTTCCAAAAATGGAAACATAACAGATATCAATTTGCACCTTGTTTTTTTTTTTTTACTTCTAATATCTTTTGGAGACTTTTCCTTTCAAGACTGTATATGTTTTTAAATTGACTGCTTGTTGTTAAATGACTGCTCAATATCACACTGTATGAATTACCCTGATTGATAACAGGCTTTTTAATAAGGTAATTTTGTTTCCAATGTTTGCAATTACAAACAACACTATTATCTATGTCGTGGGGTGTATACATAAACTCGTAACTTTATTCGGAAGTACCTTTCCAGAGGAGCTGAAAGACTAGTGGAAATGAAATGCCATCAAGTGGATGTAGCTGCAGGAGTCAGTCAGGGGGTCTGATACTGAGTGTGAAGTCACCCTTTTTTGCAACAATGCAAATGCTTCTGCCCTCTTAATTCCCTCTTGTCCCAATCTTCCAGAGAGTTCTCTACACTCACGAATGTTTCATATGAGTAGGCTATATTTTTGTTTTGTGACAAAAAATAAAAAGTTCAGAGTGTAAATCTGAAATGATAGGGTGGATAAAAGACACGGGAAGCAACAGGCTGGAAGAAGAGGAACCATGAGATCTCAAGCTACCCAGATTTCACTGACATTTTGAAAAGTGTTTCAGCCTTCCACGCGGTGGGTATCAAGATTCAAACAATTTTACCTAGATTTCAAGGAGCACAAAGTGGCCCCCGCTGACATCTGGGTTACATATTTAATACCCAAACATCCAAGGAGGGGGAATCAGTCAAGCTAATTCTTTTGATTTTATGTAAACAAATAACCGATTGATGGACTGATTACTTCACTTGTTTTGGATTTCTATACACATAGCCACATGCCAGTGATGAAAAATAAAGTATCATCTTCAAATTCAGAGCAATGTACAGGACCATGCTATATTGTTCATAGCAATCTAGGTTGAGAACAATGTATCTACTAAAGTTCCTCTTAATTCCCATTTTTTTCAAAATACCAAAAGCAACATCAATTGCAAGCAAATAATTATCACTTGCCGAGAATACAAATGACCTCATTCATTATTTTGGCTTCTTTGCTTTTCTTTTTTCTCCCAATAGCATTTTATTATTTTATTTTATTATTCATTTGTTTTTCCACAATAGGTTGTGCTGAGAAAAAAAGAGTAGAAACCCTATTTTTTCAGGTGCCTTACTGTTTAAGGTCAATACCGATATTTTGATTACATAAATTGGACATTTCTATGCTTTTTATTCATTCATGTTTTCATTTAATTTCTTGAAAGCAAATACTGTTTCAACTATCAAGAATGAGCCAATTATTATCCAGTCCCCAAAATAAATAAGTTAGAAAAACATTCAATACCATTCACTTATCTCTGCTTATAAATATTATTACACATTCTTTGTGGAAGATAGAAATATATATTTGTATTTAATAAATATATGTATAGAAAAAAACAACTGGCTGGCTTCCTGCTTATTTGCAGTTTCTATGCTATTTTGGAAAATGGGATCTTAATAAATTATGTGGATATTAAGCTAAAGCCTGGATTATCAAAGCAAACTACAGAATCGACTCCTATAGTTATCCTTTAATAATTATTATTATAAATCTAGGATTTTATAGTTCTAATCAGAAAAAAAGACTAATATTCCTTTCATTTTTTTCCTAACTCCCATAGCTTTGATTATCATCTGTTTAAAATACCTCGAATCCAGATTATTTTCCTGAATTGCAAACCTACATACCCAACTGTCTGCTAGAAATAGCCACTTCGAGTTCCTATGCATACCTCAAACTCTACAAGTCTAAACTATCTTAGAAAAGTTTCTTCATCTGGAGTTGACTTTTCTCTGTTTCTCATCTTACTTAATAGCAACAAAAATAGCAACCCACCCAATTAATTGATCAAGCAAAACATCTTCTGCCCTCCTCTGTCACTCCCCATATCTGATTATTGAGTCTTATTTAATTTGTGTCTTAAATATTTCTTGGCTCAATTTACTTCTTTCCATCCTCACTGCTTCTAGCCTAACTTAGATTACTACTTCCCTCACCTAGGTAACATCCTTTCATGAGTGGTGCCCCTGGAGTTGTGGAGCAGACAATATTTGGAGTCCTTTTGGTCTCATCTTTCATCCTCATCCCCTCAAACTCTGCCCTATAGCGTATTAAATATTTTTAACTCCTTAAATGTTCAATACTTGTATAAGTGTCACTGTATGTATATCACACACACACACACACACACACACACACACACAATTTTCTCTGAGATACTCTATATCATCACCCCTATGATCACTAACAAGGGTAGGTTGGGTGTCCCTTCAACACAATCCCCAAACACCTGCTACTTCCTAATGAGATCAGTTATTACTTTTATTATAATCATTCATTTGCCTGATTATGCCCTTCAGTGGGCATAATACATATTTCAAGAACATATGTATATTTTTATCATTGTGTCTTCAATATCCAGAGTAGACATATAGCAAACATTTCCTAAATGAGAGAATTAATGGATCAATGAATATATGCTAATGTTCAGGCAAAAATATGGTAAGACAAGGGTCCTGACCACATTAAAGCCAAGAATTATGGTGAAGTAGGAGATATTCATATATAAGATTGGTGTCATTAGTATTATTCCATATCTATGGTAAACTGCGGTGCTTATTCTTTAACTCCAAAAGCTGAGAATTATTAACACTGCCCCTACAAGTAGAAACGTTCAAGGAAAGGCTAGGATCTATGGTGTGTCATTTCCTGATTTCACCATGTTTGGAAATGACAGTTCAGCTCTAGCTGAACACAGCCAGACAACTCCCAAGGATACAACTAAAAACACTCAAGTTGCCAGTAAATTGTTTTCCAAAAGAGTGATTATTAGGACAACAAAATCACATAAATAAGAAATGGAAAATGCATGCATGACAGGTCATGTAATCTCTCCTGCGAGAATACTCTCTTAACTGTTGGCTTCACTGCTCATCAGGGTGAATTTTAAGTACAACCAGTGATGTAAATACCACCTTTACCCTTGGGAGGCTATTGTGCAAACCAAAAGTTTTCATTGTTCTACTCAGATAAAACCTTTGAAAATCTGCATTTTCCTCAATGTGTACATTTTATTCTAGCTTTCTCATGCCTCTATCTTTTTAGATTATATAAATAAAAATAAGTGGTGATATAATCTTGGAGCAATAGCTTTCATTTAACTAAGAGTTATGAGAAGCAAATTTACTCTTTCCACTTTAACATTGAAAAATATGCTTTCATTTCATTCCATTGATGTTTAAAAATTGGAAGGGGCAAATAAGTCAGAATTTGTCACTTCAGTAGGTTAAACCTTACTAAATCGCAGGAGACTTCAGATTTATTTGCTGTGATGCAAACATTTTCAATGGAATATTGCTTAATTGAATAAGCTGTCAGCTGGAGCTGAGAAATGTTTGAATTATATAGAACCTTATGAAAGTTACTTTCGTTTGTCATTTTAATCTTATTTTTCCTTGAGAATCTTGCCTGTCTTATCTCAATATGTTACCCTATCCTGTAATTAAAGATATTTTGTTCCAATGAAGGCCAATACTGGCCTTTTATCTGCAACATTTCCTAAAGATTAATATTCTGCATACCAATTTCCTGAATTTGGGGCATACTTTATATTACTGTAGCATTTTTCACTGAATACTTTGAGATTAATTATTGTTTAAACTTAAATATATTTTTAAGTAATGTTTATGTCGTGGATTTGTTTTTTTCTCCTAATATACAAAAATGCATACAATTTAAACATTATTTCATAACTTCTAAAATATCTTGTAGCCCACATTTTGGGAAAACTATTCTACCATATTACATTATAAATCTATGGATAATTTTCCTCTTCTTCTATAAAAGACTCAGAGCTATTTTCTGATAGTCTCCTGCCAGTTAAAAATCTGTATTATATATTTTTTAGATTTGTTGTCCTGTCCTCTTATTACTATAAAATCTATTTAATTTTAACAAATATAGAGAAATTATGTAAAAATTAGAAGATTAGTTTATTTCTTTCATATGTTGCTAATGGAGGTGCTATTGAACCTACTCTAATAAGCAGTTAAAGTATATAATTAATAACACTTAAACAGCAAGTGGTACTGTTTTAAAAATTCTATTTTATTGCCACTAGTTATTGCCTGAATATTATGCACTTATACTGTTTTACATAACATTTTCAAAAGTCGACTTAAGTAGAAATTCTAAATTAGATATTGATTCCTAGAAAATCTTACATTTAGCAGTTAGCTTAAGTTAGCAATTAGCTATCTCTGGTTACTATATTGGGTACCTCTGAAAACACTTCTACTTCAAAATTATTGAGGAAAACTTCTCTTTACCAATCAATAAATAGAGATTTACAAAATGTTGACCATTGTGATAACCTGCTGCAATCATCCTCCAACTGGATTCATTGCCATCTACGATTTTTGTTTATGATCTTTTAGCCAGTTCCAAATACACATGACTCTGTTCTCCTCCAAAGCAATTATAATTAATTTGCAAGTAAAAGTTCATGATCCACTGGGATCCATTGAAAATGGAAATGGGATCCATTTCAAATGCTTCACTGGAGCCCAAATACATGACGTCTGTTCCATCCTTTTCATCCAGTTAGTTTTGTAACACTATCAAAAAGGTTATTATCATGGTTTGGCATCATTTGTCCATTATGGACCCTTCAGCTTAAGGTTCAATATTCCATTGTCTTCTAACTGTTCACAGATTGCCTTTCACTATTTTCTCCCTTACTTTGCTTCATAATGATCTGTTGCTTGGTTGTATGTAAACATTTTATTTCTTTGGGCATGTTTACAAAGAAGAAAGCCTGAAGGAAAGCAATTTATAAAATTGCTTTGATTTTGCAAGTTACATAGCATTTAAGTGAAGTCTTTGGGATCGTTGGTCTTTATTTTACATTTCCTTAATTTTACATAAAATCCCATTCATGAAGAGTATTAAGAAGTTCCTGCATTATTAATCCATTGGTACTTGCATTTTCAAAAGACAATAAAACTAGGCAAATTAGTGAAGCGCGCATTGGGTCAGAGTTCACCCAATGAAGCAATAGGTTCATCATAGCTCAGACCGAAAACAAACTAATTGTAAGGCGGAGTGAAGTAAATTGGAGAGGATCTAAGAATGTTTGTATAAGGCACAATAAACTGAGATTTACTGGTGTACCAGTAGCTCATTCATAGCAATTATTGGTAACGTGCAATAAGCAATAGCTTTAATGATATCAATGACCAATTGTATTGGCTGCAATTTCTATGATAATTAAATCATTTGGTTATATATGGATAATCCTAAAGTGTAGAACAGTTTGTTCTCTAGTATTCCTCCTGGAAATCTATTGAACTTTGCTGATTGTTTAGCGAAAGTCTTTTTCTTAAACAAACAAAGGAAATTCACAATACAGCACTTGTTTTCAAACTTCAAAATTAGTAATGTGTGAAAAATTAGAAGTACCCATATTATATTTCCTCTCTGTTCAGAATAGTTTTAAAACATATTTGTGAAAATAAATTTTTTAAAAATTGCAAATTGAGTATTCATGTTTAAAATGCTTTTGCAAAGCTTTTTGTTTTCTCAGTTACCAAAACTATTATTTTTAAAGTGAAAACATGTATTAACTTTGTCTTATCCTGATCCAGTTCAGTAAGAAAGCATTTCCATTTATAATGGAAGAAAACTCTTATTTTTAAAATCTGATTAATATCTGATGGAATTCCAGGCTAGGAAGTGGCCACTAAAGGACTGGGCAATTTGAAATTGAAATAGACATGTGTAAAATAATCCTATTAATTGCTCGAGGCAGCAGGAGGTAGGTGTCCGAGGACAATCAAAGAAGAGGGAAAATTCATTTGATGTTTTTCCAATCAAATAGCTAATTTCTGGATAATTCTATGAACATGTAATTGGGAAAAAGTAATGAATGCTTGTGAATTTAAATACATATGAGTTAAAGGCTAAGTGGGGAATAATATTGGAATAGGGTGGAAAAAGCAGAAAATAATGTTTTTAATAGAAAAATTAGTTATAATACTTCCTAGTCGAAGGGCTGCATCCCTTTCAAATTTGCTTATTGACAACGTGTTTTTTTCTTAAGATTTAAATAAGAAACACATACAAAGGGTAACCACAAATTTCAAATTTTTAATATTTGTTTTTAACATTTATCACGAGAGCTCTTTTTACTTTTTAAAGCATCTTTTTATTGTTCTGATTAAACACATGTGATGATTAAATATTTCTCAATGAAAGTATTAAGTTTTTCTAGCTATACACATGAATGAGCATGCCATATTAGCTACAGGACAATAAAAACATATATTAACAATGATGATCATTTGGGCAACACAATAGATCCTAATATAGATAAAATGGCCCCTCTATGGCTTGTTTAATTAGGTTGCTTGTACCTAAAAGCCCTCAATCTATTTTTGTTCCATCAATATACTAAACCCAGAAAGATTAAATATTTTCACTTAGAAGAAAACTTATATTCTTATTTTTAATAATGGAAACTCTAGATTCACAGAAACAAAAATCTGCCACTGAATTAAGATGTCTGATTAAAATTCACTAAAAAAGGTTTTAACTGTTTCTATATGAAAACCAAAAAAGCTAATATGAAAATAATGTTCTATCTCTTTGTACTTCTACTTCAAAGTACTTATTTTAATTTAAATATTTGTTTATATTATAATTGAAGTAAACATCCTCTATTGGCTCAATGATGACAGAGGCAAAAACAATTTGTTCTCCACAGTCTTTGGTACCTACAATAATACTATTTGGAAAAACCTTGGTAAGAATTTGCTCAATGAATTAACGTATGGCCCTCACATCAGCCAGGGTTCATTCAAGCAGATAACCAGAACCAGTAGGAGACCTATATTAAGAGATTTAAGCCCTGGTGAGGGCTGGCTAGCTATGTCCAAAATCCACAGAGCAGGCAGTTAGGGAGGGGAGGCTAGAACTCTTGGTTCAGGGCTCATAGTGCTGTTCTCAGGCAAAATTTCTCTTTTCATCAGGGAAGTCTTAGCTCTGCTCTTTGTGTATTTCAACTGATTGAATCAGGCCCACTAGGTTGCTTAGAATAATTGCTATTACCAAAAGGCTAACAATAATTTCTTTCACTTCAATGATTATGGACCTTAATCACATCTGTAAAATACCTTCATCAAAATGCCTAGATTCGTGTTTGAGTAAAAGGGGCTATAACCTAACAGAGGTGACACAGCAAAAAGACCTGAACAAATGGAATATGCTCTACCTTTTCTAGAAGTGGATAAATCTATTTGACTTTAGGCTTTCATGTATATTATCATTTTCAATAATTTTAAGAATCCTGGGGGCACCTGGGTGGTTCAATTGGTTGAGTATCAAACTTCGGCGCAGGTCATGACCTCAAGGTTCATGAGTTGGAGCCCTGTGTTGGGCTCTGTGCTGACAGTTAGGAGCCTGGAACCTGCTTCAGATTCTGTCTCCCTCTGTCTCTGTCCTTCCCCCGCTCCCTCGCTTGTTCTCTCTCTCAAAAATAAATAAACATTTAAAAAATTTGTTTTAAATCCTGCATTTATGTCCTCATTTTATGGAAGAGAAACTTGCAGTTAAAGAAAGATGAAGTTAACTTGCAATGTTTACCCGTTAGTGAGGGTTAAAAACTAAAATATATTCATTTCAAAGCTATAACTCTTAAAAACTATAATCTTTGCATGGTATGGTTAAATACAAATTGGCATACAGAGAAAGGGGAAAAAGTGTTCAAGTGTGCCGTTTTAAATATTTTCTTAATGGTTATTTATTTTTGAGAGAGAGAGAGAGAACGCGCGTGCGTGCGCGCGCGCACGCACGCACACACACACACACGCTGGCGCATGAGAGGGGGAGGGGCAGAGAGAGAGAAAGACAAGATCTGAAGCAGGCTTTGCGCTGACAGCAGGGAGCCTGATGCGGGGCTTGAACCCATGAACCATGAGATCATAACCTGAGCCGAAGTCTGACACTTAACCTACTGAGCCACCCAGGCACCACCAAGTGTGTCATTTTAGTAAAGAATTTCAATCTCTCATTGCAATCTACTTGTTTTCCCCTCCCCCTCTCCATTAATGTGTTCATCTAAGCCACTCACTCCCAGTATTCCTGAGGAAGTGCTAAAAGAGAACATAGGATGATTGATATAATGATTATAGAGATATTTATTATCATTTGTGTCTCATTACAACAGACTATTTTGGAAGCCACAAAAAAATGTTTTAGCCAACAACAGTAGGAAAAAACAAACTTCACATGTGCAACTGTCAAAACTTATGCTAAAATTATTATTGGTTTTTATTTAACTTTATTCAATGTCTGGGTCCAGCTTCTAGAACTGTTCATAACTGAGAAGTAAAAACAAGATTTCAGCCTTTTAGCTTGTAATAAATGATTTCTCCATGACACCTTTTTATTCTACATTCTCATATTCTGCCTTACTACTTAGGTTTATTATATATATAGCTAAGCCCCTCGCTAGTGTTATGTACAAATCTACTTTGAATATAGCTGGGTTTTCTAGACCACATAGAAACAATGAGAGATATAAATGAATTTACCTATATAACCAAATAGAATATTATTTATTACAAATTTTAATAAGTATTATTCAGTCTAAATTTATAAGTTGGGACTTTGATAGTGAATTTCATTTGTAGATTTCATAATGAACCTCAAACTGTTATTCCTTTGCAAACTTAAAAGTTATAATAGCCAATGATATCTTAAGAAATAAAGTTAGTAATCCATTTTCACTTTTTCATAAGAAAAACTATCCCTTTTAAATACTAAACAGAATTTTCTTCTATTTAATGTTAGCAATACAATGCTAGCGATAAATTCTGTGACTGTCCAAAAGATAGAAATGGGAGAGAACTTTCAGAAAAGTCCAAATACAGTCCAAAGAGAAGAAAGTTTTCCCAAAAGAAAGAAAAATGAAAACAGATGCCGCGTCATCCTCCATTATGTTAGCTCGTGCATGGTTCTTGCTAAAGAACAGACATTCAATCTGCTTTGAATTATTTGTCACTTGGCTTCTTTATATTTCCATGCCCTATTTTGCATTGTACTCACTACTCATTGTGTTACACAATCTACGTTCTGCAAAAATAATGTTAATATATATCCTTACCAAGGACCAAATATGCGTGACCACGTTTAGAATCTTTGCAAACCTTGACGTTTTTTGACTTTGCAACCAAACTTGATCATTTGGGGGTTCGAGTTCGCTTGCTCTTGGCCGAGCTGAACGTAAAGTCCAGTGAATTGGACTTTAAAAGGCTTATAAAATATTCAAAAAGCTTCTTGCACATCAAACAGCTCTTAAGACAGAACATTTTGATGAGTTTAGTGTAAATGAATCAGAAGCATATGGATTAAATTTACCTTAAAATACTCCTGGGTTTAAGAATTAAGAGAAAATGTGCTTGGCAAAACACATTTTGGGTTTTGCCTAACCCAGAACATTGGAAAAGTATTTCAAGATGTTTGATGAACCTAAATCATGGCTGGGTTCACCCATCCCTAATCCCATCTGGTAATAGCAAAGGACAGGCAGAGGCAGATTTTAGGTGCATGGATCTAGTTCAGGTTTATAGCATGGTCATCCCAAACTATTGGATAACTTGAGAATGCCTTGCTTCATCTAAATCAAATATGTGCTAGTGTTTTCATATCTAAGAACTGCAGAATGTGTGCTTTATATGAAGGGTGTGGTTCTACATAATTATAATAGCTTCTATGTACCCACTCAATAAAAAAGAAATCATAAGGTTTATTCTTACTTGGAGCATATCAAGATATGTTTAGAGAATTCAATATTAATCTTAATGATTATTCACTTGAATAGAATGAAAGCTTATCAATTATTTCTACTTTTTATTTATTTATTTATTTTTTTGTGTTTTTTTTTAACTATTTCTACTTTTTAAAGGAATAAAAATATGTTAAAGAAGACTCAGGGTTTCAAAAAGATGTGACATGTACAATAATCAATATTGAGAAATTTTGTGTTCTTTTCCAATATGATTTTTATTAATACATAAGAAATGGGCAGCATATATGAACAAGTCATTAAATTATTTAAGTATATAACTTTATACTTTAGTATATTTAGTATAAATTGTTACTTTTAAGTAACAAATCATTCCTGATTTAGAGACATTCTAATAATATTTGAATTAGTCTTCATTTGAATTTATGAAATCTCTTTACTTGTGGGTAAACAAATATGGAGGGAAAAAGTTATTTATATGCCATCTTCTTTTTTCTCTTCCAAAAAACAAATAATCAGGGAGAGATGCAGATCACTAACTCACATGAATATAAATAACAGATACCTATGAATTGGCAGCTCAAAAATTTCAAATTACAGCATCAAACATTCATATTCTCAAATATGGCTCATTGTGTGGGAATACTAATGATCTCAACTAAGAAAGTTTGCTAGGAGAGACTGGGTGGTTCAGTCAGTTGACTGACTCTTGATTTCGGCTCAGGTCATAATCCCCATCATAATCCCATTGATCCCAGGTCATGGGATCAAGCCCAGTGTTGGGCTTCACTCTGGGCATGGAGCCTGCTTGAGATTCTCTCCCTCACCTTCTGCCCCTCTTCCCAACTCGTGCTGTCTCTCTTTCTCTCTCTCTCTCTGTCTCAAATAATAATAATGATAATAATAACAACAATAATTTTAAAAAGAATGGTAAAGATAACATCTAAAGTGCAATCTAAATGTGAGTTTTTGTAACAAATAATATATAAATGTAAGACATTCTTGAGCCTTAGATTAGTAAATATGAATGATATTTACCACTTCCTCAACATTAAGGAATAGAAGATGTTTCCAAGGAATGCCTAGGTGGCTCAGTTGGTTAAGCATCTGACTTCAGCTCAGGTCATGATCTCATGGTTCATGAGTTTGATCCACGCATTGGGCTCTGTGCTGACAACTCAGAGTCCAGAGCCTGTTTTGGATTTTGTGTCTCCTTCTCTCTCTGCCCCTCCCCTGCTCATGCTCGCTCTCTCTCTCTCTCTCAAAAATAAATAAACATTTAAAAAAAGAGTGTTTCCACAATAAGAAAAGTTTTCATGTTATGGAGTGATGATAGGCTATTTTCTGCCATCTGAAAAGAAATTACTAAGAGGATATAAAGACCTATAGAGTTTTTTAAAAATTTGCTCTGTTTATTTGCTTATTTACTCAAATCAACTTTACAAATAGTTTTTGTTTTCAAATGAGGAACGAAGAGGTAACTGATTCACAAAATGAAAATGTTTATATAAAAATGTGTATGGATAGAGAACTCATCTTTTCTATGTATAGTTTACACAATATTATATTAGTTTCAGGTGAACAACAGTGACTTTACCATTCTATACATTATGCTATGCTCACTACACATGTAGATACCATGTGTGACCATACATTATTAAATATCATTGACTGTATCCCTTATGCTGTACTTTATATCCATTTGACTTATTTATTCAAATAACTGGCAGTTTGTTCCTTAGTCCCCTTTACCAATTTCACTGATTCCCCATCCATCTCCCTTCTGGCAGTTTGTGCTCTGTATTTATGATTCTGTCTCTGTTTTTTGTTTATTCATTTGTTTTGTTTTTTAGATTTCACATGCAAGTGAAATCATATGGTATTTCTCTTTCTCTTATTTCACTTAGCATAATACTCACTAGGTCCATTCACGTTGTTGCAAATGACAAGATCTCATTCTTTCTTTTATGGTTGAGTAATACTTGATTGTGTGTATGCATGTGTGTGTGTGCATGTATGCCATATCTTCTTTATTCATTCATCCATTGATAATACTTGGGTTGCTCCCGTATCTTGGCTACCATAAATAATGCTGCCATAAACACAGGAGTGAATATATTTTTTTGAATTAGTGTTTTTGTATTCTTAAGGTAAATACCCAGTAGTGGAATTACTGAATCATGTCATATTTCTATTTTTAGTTTTGTGAGAAACCTCCATACAGTTTTCTACAGTGGTTGCACCAGTTTACATTCCTATCACCAGTGTATGAGAGTTTCCTTTTCTCTCCATCCTTGCCAATGCTTTTTAGTTCTTATCTTTTCAATACTAGCCATTCTCACTATATATATATATATATATATATATATATATATATATATATATATATTTGATATATAATTGTGGTTTTGATTTGCATTTTATTTGCATTTCCCTGATGCTTACTGATGTTCAGCATCTTTTCATGTGTCTATTGGTCTCTAAATCTCTTTGGAAAAATGTCTATTCATGTCCTTGGTCAACTTTTTTAATTGGATTACTTGGGGGAGTTTTTGGTGTTGAGTTGTAGAAGTTCCTTATGTATTTTGGATATTAACCCCTTACTAGATATATCATTTGCAAATATCTAGAAAATATCTATATTTAATGACCAAAAATAGAACTATGACACTTTAAAATAATTCAGTCTTTCATCAACCTTAACTTTCTCAAACCCAGTAACACCAAAGATGTTCATAGTATCCTAAAGATATGTCATAAATTTTCTGCACTAAAGATATATAATTTAATGTTAGACTCTCATTCATAGACTTTTGGATTCTTATTCACCATTTATTTACCATTTACCATTTACTTATTATTATTTAACTTGATTATACCACAAGTATTTACTAAGCACCTACTATGGGCAAGACACTGTTAGGTATAAGAGAAATATAATTATTACTTATCCAGAATTGCTTTTCTCAAAAAGTTTATGATATATTGGGTATATTAAAACATGTATAACAAGGTATTAGTAAATGTGGAAAGTGACATAAAATCAGTATAGAAACATCCTGTGGATTTTTGAAAGAAAATTCTTAAGTATGGGGTGCCCGGGTGGCTCAGTCGGTTGAGCGTCCGACTTCGGCTCAGGTCATGATCTCACAGTTTGTGGGTTCGAGCCCCGCATCAGGCTCTGTGCTGACCGCTTGCTCAGAGCCTGGAGCCTGCTTCAGATTCTGTGTTTCCTTCACTCTCTGCCCCTCCCCCACTCACGCTTTGTCTCACTCTGTTTCTCAAAAATAAATAAATGTAAAAAAAAAATTTTAAAAAAAGGAAAATTCTTAAGTAGATCCCATGAAGCAGGCATAATGCCAGCGGGAAAAATAACAGCTGACAATCTTACATTAAAATATGGCCCAGGAAATGTTAAACAAGAAAGTCTATCGCCTAACACTTTAACAATGGATACTAACAAGAATCATTTAAATTACGTTGAGTTGATTTTGTCTAAAAAGATAAGGAAGTATATAACATATCTTCAGTGAACTTGAATTTAGTGTGAATTTTGTATCATTTGAAAACAACTAAACAAATGTTTTGCATAAGATGTTATGAGGAGCTTGTGAATAAAATGACACTACCGAGTATAGAATGTCTAATG
The DNA here is from genome assembly GCF_022837055.1 of Prionailurus viverrinus. Taxonomy (NCBI): domain Eukaryota; kingdom Metazoa; phylum Chordata; class Mammalia; order Carnivora; family Felidae; genus Prionailurus; species Prionailurus viverrinus. The sequence goes on from NC_062561.1 coordinate 204,744,053, forward strand.
CTGCACAACAGAACAGCCCTGGAGCAGGGACTAGGTCACTATTAGCAGAATACAATTCAAAGTTGTCTATGAGAAAAATGGCCAATCAGTTTTAAAAACCTTAAGCTACTGATGTATGATAATTAAAAGGAATATATTTAGTCTACTTCCAGCTAAGCTGCAAGAGATAAATGGAAAATATTAGCCATCTGTATGTGTGTTCTGAGGACCACATGTAGCCAAATGATCAGGAAAAATTGCTAACAAGAGCAGCGTTGTGATATCAGAATGTCTGTTAGTAGGGCCCATCTGTCCTAACTGCTAACAAGATTTCTAAATGATTATTAAGAATATTAACTTCTGAAAACTGCTATTCTAAATTCTATCAGAAAACTTTTGCAAAGATAACGGGAAGAGTTTGGTGGGTAGCCAGCGAGCAGTATCTAAGATGCTCACTGCCTTATAATGTCCAAAGGTACCCTAAAGTAAATAACGGCGATTTTTAATGTTTGGGGAACCTACATTTTGTAGTGTGGGCATTCCATATTAGGGACATTTACTAGCTATACGTTGATACTTACTATAAATGTATGGTTTAATTTGATTTATAAGCCAGATATTGTGTTTAGATTTTGTTACTGTTGTGTGTCAGCTTCACACAAGTCCTAACACGGCCACACACCTGGCACGTGACAGCACCCTTTATGAAGTAACTAGGGAAAAAGTGAAAGAGCTCACACGGGAAAGTACAGTCCCCACAACACTGACATGTGAGGCCAATGTCAATGACATGTGAAAACTCTTCCATCAAGAGTGATTTTTTCTAATCTTCTAGCTCTGATTTTCTAGTCTGGATTATGTTTCAGTTATTTGGAAACTGTATTCATAGCTGTAAGCATTCTTTATATCAGATACATTAGACATAACTAAAGTTTCTTATTTCTTTTTAGATCCAGTAATAAAGTAAAAAATAAAAATATCCAGGGAAGGAAAATCCAGAAAGGTACAACACATTAACAGCAGTGATGGACTGACACATATGCAAATGAAGACTAATGACAAATATGTAGAAATAGCAAGAGAAATTAAAGAGCAGGGAATAGAAAGGGACCTGAGAGAAGGGTCACCTGTCTCCCAGCGCCCTGCCCCACTCAGATCTCCTTCACTCACTGGCACTTTTCACCAAAACACACACACACACACACACACACACACACACACACACACGCCACCAGCCTTCAGCCATTAATGTGCTCAGCTTCACCTCGCCTGTAATTTCACAACATACACACTTACCCACGTCGATACAATTTCTGCCTTTCTTTCTCTGATCTGAAAGAGGTGAACCTGCTGTCTAACCTTTGTACTTCAATTCTTCCTCTCCTGAATTTGTCTCTCTTCAGATTGCTTCCTTCCATCTCAAGGCACCTCCTTAAATCTTCCTTCTACTCATGGTCAATGTTTTATCAAAAAGTCTTGACATTCACCTTCATTTACTTATTTCCTATTCATTCTTTAATTCACTTCTAATCCAATTCCACCCCAGCTCTGCCATTAAAATTGCTTTTACTACTGTCACTGGTAGTTTTTAAAAAATGGAAGATTTAAAAAAAAATTTGTATACCTTTAATTCTAATGCATTAATTTTACTTCTGAAAAATCTCAAGTGATAAAATGATGATTATAATTTAGCTGATCAGTATTAGTTTGAGGAAAAAAATTAAGCTCTCCATTTCTTTCTAGCATGAAGTGTGATCAAATTGTTTAAAACTAAAGTTTTAAGGGGCACCGTTACCTACACAATGCCAAGCCACAAGCATGCATACATACCTGGAACGGAAATGCTTCTAGTGACAGACAACTGTCCCACACATCGAGTATCATCAATACAAAACAAAGTAGCAGCAGCAGACTCTGTCTCAAATGCCATATCCTAGCATCCTGTCCTATTGATACATTAGATGCTTGTTCCAATAGCGATAGACTATCTAAGACCTGAAAACGATCTCCTTTTATAGCTACTGATTTTGAAAAACTTTCACAAAACCCAGCAATTTCTTGGTGCTTCTTAGCACGAAAATGTATTTTTTTAATGTTATGTGAGTTTTAACAAAATTTACATGGGTACTTTAGCAATCAGACAGATAGAAATGTATTTTTTTTTCATTTTAGAGAAAGAGAGATAGCATGAGGGGGCAAAGGAGGAGAGAGAGAGAGAGAGAAAGAATCTTAAGCAGACTCCAGGCTCTGCACAGAGCCCATCATGGGGCTCGATTCCATGACCCTGAGATCATGACCTGAGCCAAAATCAAGAGTCAGACACTAGACCGACTGAGCCCTTAGAAATGTATTTTTAAATGATTACAAAAGGTAATTGTTTTATAGAGTTGCAATTTCTCTGCTTCCATTTATACTGAAGGGAAGAATGAGAAAGTGCCCAGCATGGGTCACCATTCTTGGGTTAATCATAGGCCATCAAGAAAATGGTTAAAATGAACTAATAATCTCTGGCTTCTGGGAAAATTACTTAAAAATGACTATGCCTACCTCATAATAAATGTTCTGGCTTTCCAGAGATAGACATGGAAGAGATACCTATTAAAAAAGGTAGTAATACTCTAAATTATCCAAGAGTTTATTTTCACTATCTTTGGCTATTTTGAGTCTTTAGGCCTTTAATATTTCCTCCTGCTGTTCATATATAGATCAACAGATATATCTTTCTATGGGAAGTGTGAATGCATGGAAGTTTAATGTGAACATGACAATTGGTACTATGTTATAATGAATGAAAAATATTTGGTTGCATTATTTGTTATATTAGTGATGATTATCTTATTCAGAATTCATGTAACATGAAGGATTCCTTTAGCCTGCTTCTTTTTTTAGATTCTGAAAGAATATATAACAGTTGTAGCAGTAATAATCATAGTATTAGTGACTATTTTTATTATTATTTGCTATGACCAGTTATTAGGACCATATTTTAATATGAAAAGAATAACAATAATAATACAGCTAATAATTATTAAATTACTGCACACTTACTAAATTCCAGGTACTGTTCTACATACTTTACATACATGATCTCAGTACCTGATTTAATCTTGGACACTAAATATAATAAATTATTATTAACATCCCCATTTTCAGATGAGAAAATAGAGGTATAGAGAGATAGAGCACATTGTCTAGGATCACAGGGGTAGTGACAGTGACAATAAATGACAGAACCAGGATTTGAACTGACACTGGTCTCTTCCTGGAGCATGCACTCTTACAGAACATCTGAAGAAAATTAGAATTTCTTGGAACCATGTCATGTAAGTAACTTACATGAAGAAAGATCTATGTGACACCATTTAAATGTAATTATGTGTCCAATAATATCTGCGGACACAAAAAGAAGGGAGAAAATAATTGTTTCTTCTTTTAATTTTTTTTTTTGTTTATTTATTTTTGACAGAGAGAGAGCGTGCAAGCAGGGCAGGGACAGAGAGAGAGGGGGACAGAAGTTCCAAAGCAGACTCCATGTGCTGACAGCAGAGAGCCTGATGCAGGGCTCAAACTCATGAACCACAAGACCATGACCTGAGCCAAAGTCACTTAATCAATGGAGCCACCCAGGTGCCCCTCCTTTTTTTATGTTTATTTATGAGGGGGGAGGGGCTGGGCAGAGAGAGAGGGAGACAGAGGATCTGAAGTAGGCTCTGCACTGACAGTGAAGAGCCCCATGTGGGGCTTGAACTCACAAACCATGAGAGGAAATCAGATACTTAACCGACTGAGCCACTCAGGTGCCCCAAGAAAATAATTGTTTCTTAGAGGAAGAGGAATGGGATAGTTTTATGGAGGTGGAGAGACCTCTCAGCTGGCCTGTGAAGAATGAAAAGGAATATTTTAGGACAAAGTAAGGAACAACATTCCAAGTGAAGGGAAGAGCAATGAAAAAGGTGCAAAGGTGAGAGAGGGCATAACGCTACCAGGAACTTCAATATTCCCAGACCACAAACTCCTCAGGGAGGATAAATAGTGGGCAGAAGCCAGGTCACAGAGGATTTTATATACAGAGCTGGGGAGTTTATGCTTTTCTAAAGGCAATTGCCATTATAAGCTTCTGAAAAAGGAAGTGATATGAAATAATTTGCCCTTAAAAAAATCCTTCTGACAGGAAATTTGTAGATTAATTTGAAAGATGTAAGGCAAGACACAGAGAGATCACACAGAGTATTAAGAAATACTTCCAATAATTCAAGCAAAAATGATGATGAAGTAATATTATGGTGATGGCAGGGATGGAAAGGAAAGGATCAGTTCAAGAGGTATGGGAGGTAGAATAAACTGATTTGGTCTGAGGGTGGGATAAGAGAGAAGAGTCAAAATGACTCAAAATTTTCTGATTGACTCAGAACACAAACAAAGACTTAGGGTTGGGTACTAGGGAGGTTGACATCATGGAGAAGAATAAGGCATCCTCTAAAAGGGGGCTGTGGAATGAAGAAGCATGAATTATTACTGGGAGACTCATTTGGATCAATATAAAAAGTGACCTAATGAATCCCTGCTTCTTTTTTTTAAATTTTTTTTTTTCAACGTTTATTTATTTTGGGGACAGAGAGAGACAGAGCATGAACGGGGGAGGGACAGAGAGACAGAGGGAGACACAGAATCAGAAACAGGCTCCAGGCTCTGAGCCATCAGCCCAGAGCCTGACGCGGGGCTCGAACTCCGGGACCGCGAGATCGTGACCTGGCTGAAGTCAGACGCTTAACCGACTGTGCCACCCAGGCGCCCCTGAATCCCTGCTTCTTAATATTACTCTTCAAGACTCTCTTTCCTTGATTTTAATCTCTAGATAGGTAGATAGGTAGGTATATAGATAGAACTTCATATTATTTTCAGTTTATTCATTTATTCATTCAACAAATATTGATTAAACACTATAATCCAGGTGCCGTGTGACATGACATGCTAGGTATGAAACAATGACAATCAGAGAGGATTTGTTTTCTCACATATTTCAAAGTATAGTCAAGGAGCTAAATATTAAACAAACATATAGCTCTTCTGAAGCAATAGAAATGGGTACACTGTAACTGGGAGACTGTCTAATTGGGAGGGTGTAGTTTTTACTGTGGAGTTAGAAAAAGCTGAAGAAGTGACATTTGAACAGAAAACTGAACTTTTTATGGTGTTGACTACTTAGCAAGATGAAAAATGTAGGAAAAGACATTCCAAAGAGACCCATGATGGGAGCAAAAGCCCTGAGACGAAGAGGAGGTTGCCTCTTCCAGAATCTCAGAAGGAGGCTAAGTGTTGGCTGTGTCTCTTCATGGATTCCTTCTGGAAAAAAAAAAGCATGTCTTCCTCAACTTTAGGTCTTGCTGCCCAGCTCTCCATTTGAGGCACCTACTTGTTTCTTGAACTTCAGTGTAGTAGAGGAGGAGAAAAGTAATCATGTTTTGGGTAAAGGAGGGGAAAGGAATTGCTAGACATAAAATACCCAATTTCACATTTTTGATTACCCTAATACTAATTCTGACTAGAGAAGAAACAGATTCTAGTATCTTTCTCTCAAATTTGGGGGCCAGTATTTCAATATATTACATTTTATATATAGTATATATTATACATATTATTATATATTATGTAATTATATAATACTATATGATACATAGTATTTCATATATATAATACTGTATTATATATATTATTTCAATATGATATATTTATGACCAATCAACTCATTAGGTTATTATCAGCACATTGCAATATAATGTAATGGAAGAGACTATAATAGAGGATATAAAGTTGTATTGAACATAGTAAGGATATTATTTTCTTTAAATTTTTGTTTTTACCTATATACACAGATACACACTCATATGTTCACATATGTATGTATTAGTCTATAATACAAAATGAATTTATTATATGGATTATGATCAAAGTTGAAAGCTACTGAACTTAGGTATAAATTACTCTCCTAATTTGTGGGGTGATGGAATAACTTCAGTAAAAAGCGTGTGCTCTAATAGACTACCATAATCCACTGAAAAAATGTCTTGGCAAACAAGTGTGGCATTGTGCAAGTAGCCCCAGTGGGAGCCAGTACCACTCCAAAGTGACTCCAGTCCTGGGGTGAGGGGAAGATAACTACACACACCAGTTCAACTATGGCCCCAGAAGTGGGCTGTGGGCAGACATCTAGTCTGATCGCAGACCCTGCCCACCAACAAAAGTTTCTCAGGGGACAACAGAGGGAGACTGCCCTATAGTTCACTAGGACTGCAGGTCGGGCAATGCTGGTCTGACCCAAGTCAAGCCCAAGATGGCCCCGGGCCAGCCCATTAATGACATAGGGACCACACCCTTCCCACAACAGGCAAAGAGAGTCACATTGTAGATGACTGGACTGAAGGTAAATGTGGCTCAACTACAACAGAAGGGCACACACAACACACATAGGAGACACCCCTGAAGGGCCAGGTTCTGGTGAACAGGGGACATTGCACTACAGGGCACTTCAGGACTTTCATAAGGCCACTACTTGCAAGAGTATGAGATGTAGCTAACTTTCCTAACACATAGAAACAAACACAGAGAGTTTGATAAAATTAGAAGACATGTCCCAAATGAAACAACAGGACAAAATCACAGCAAGAGAGCTAAATGAAATGGAGACAAATATGCCTCATGGAGAGTTTAAAATAATGGTCATAAAGATACTCACTGGTCTGAGAAAGGCTGGAGAACCTCAGTGAGACCTCAATAAAAAGATAGAAAACATATAAGGCAACCAATCAGAGACAAAGAAGTCAATCACTGAAATTAAAAATATACTAGAGGGGAAAAATAGTAGACTAGAAGCCCCAGAAGAATGGATAAGCAACCTGGCGGACAGAGTAAGGAAAGCAATCAAGTTGAAAAGGAGAAAGAAAAAAGATTTAAAACAATGAGAATAGATTAAGGGAACTCAGTAACACCATCAAGCATCGTAATATTTGCATTATAGGGATTACAGAAAGAGTGATAAAGAGATAATTTTATTTATTTATTATTTATTTTTTATTACGTTTATTTATTTTTGATAGAGATAGGCAGAGCACAAGTGGGGGAGGGGCAGAGAGAGAAGGAAACATAGAATCTGAAGCAGGCTCCAGGTTCTGAGCTGTCAGCACAGAGCCCAACATGGGGCTCGAACTCACAAACTACGAGATCATGACCTGAGCTGAAGTCGTACGCTCAACCGACTGAGCCATCTAGGAGCCCCAAGAGATCATTTTAAAAACAGCAAGAGAAAGGAAAACAGTTACATACATGAGAAACGTCATAAGACTCAGCAGAAACTTTAAAGGCCAGAAGGGAGTGGCATGATATATTCAAAGTGCTGAAAGGAAAAACATCCGTGGCCAAGAATACTCTATGCAGCAAGATTATCATTCAGAATAGAAGAAGAGATAAAGAGTTTCCCAGACAAACAAAAGTTAAAGGAATCCATCACCCCTAAACCAGCCTTATAAGAAATGTTATGGGGATTCTTTGAGTGGAAAGGAAAGACCATAAGCAGGAATAAGAAAAGTAGGAATAATAAAAGCAGTAAAATTAAGTATAATCTATAAAAACCAGTCAAGAGAGTCACAAAATAAAAGGATGTGAAGTATGACATCATATACCTAAAACATTGAAGGGAGAGGAATGAAAATTTAGTGCTTTTAAAATGGGTTCAGGGGCGCCTGGGTGGCGCAGTCGGTTAGGCGTCCGACTTCAGCCAGGTCACGATCTCGCGGTCCGGGAGTTCGAGCCCCGCGTCAGGCTCTGGGCTGATGGCTCAGAGCCTGGAGCCTGTTTCCAATTCTGTGTCTCCCTCTCTCTCTGCCCCTCCCCCGTTCATGCTCTGTCTCTCTCTGTCCCAAAAATAAATAAACGTTGAAAAAAAAAAAAAAAAATGGGTTCAAACTTAAGTGACCATCAATTTAATATAGACTGTTATATGCACAAGATATTATATATAAGCCTAATGGTAACCACAAATCAAAAACCAGTAATTCACATGCAAAAATGAAGAAAGGAACCCAAGAATACCACTAAAGAAAGCCAGCAAACCACAAGAGAAGAGAGAAAGAAAAGAAAGGAACAGAGGAGAACTATAAAAACAACTACAAACAAGTAACAAAATGGCCATAAGTACATACCTATCAACAATTATTTTGAATGTACATATATTAAACAGTCAGAAGACATAGGATGATGGAATGGATAAAAAAGTAAGGCCCATCAATATGCTGCCTACAAGAGACTCATTTCAGACCTAAAGACGCATACATATTGAAAGTGAAGAGATGGAAAAACATTTATCATGGAAATGGAAGTGAGGAGAAAGCTGGGGTACCAATATTTATATTGGACAAAACAGACTTTAAAACAAAGACTGAAACAAGAGACCAAGAATGACACTACATAATCATAAAGGAAAAAATCCAACAAGAAGATATAAAAATTGTAAATATTTATGTACCCAACATGAGAACACCCAAATACATAAAGCACTTATTAACAAACATAAAGAAAATAATCAACAGTAATTCAATAATGATAGGGTACTTTAAAACCTCACTTACATCAATGGATAGATCATCCAACAGGAAAATCAATAAGGAAACAGTGGTTTTGAATGACACATTGGACCAGATGTATTTAACAGATATATTCAGAACATTCCATCCTGAAACAGTGGATTTTACATTCTTTTCAACTGCACATAGAACATTTCCCAAAATAGATCACATGTTAGGCCACAGAAAAAATCTCAATAAATTAAAAAAGGTTGAAGTCATACCATGTATCTTTTCCAACCACAATACTATGAAACTAGAAATCAACCACAAGAAAAAATTCTGGAAAGAACACAAATACATGGAGGTTAGAAAACATACTACTGAGCAACGAGTAGGTCAACCAAGAAATCAAAGAGGAAATCAAAACATACATGTAAACAAATGTAAATGAAGACGCAATGGTCTAAAATCTTAGGGATGCAACAAAAGCTGTTGTAAGAGGGAAGTTTATAGCAATACTGGCCTACCTTAAGAAGCAAAAGAAACTTCAAATAAACAACCTAAACTTACACCCAAAGAAGCTAGAAAAGAAAGAACAAAACCCAAAACGAGTAATGGGAAGTAAATAATAATGATTAGAACAGAATTAAATGAAATAAAAATTAAAAACAAAACCAAACCCAAACTAGAACAGATTGATGAAACTAGGAGCTGGTTCTTTCAAAAGACCAACAATATCGATAACTCCTTGGCCACACTCATCAGAGAGAGAGAGAGAGAGAGAGAGAGAGAGAGAGGACTCAAACAAAATTAGAAATGAAAGAAGAGAAATAACAAATGACACCACAGAATTATAAAGGTTCATAAGAAAATATTATGAAAAATCTCATGCCAACAAACTGGACAAACCAAAAGAAATGGATAAATTCCTACAAACATATAACCTTCAAAAACTGAAGCAGGAAGAAATAGAAAATTTGAACAGATTGATTACCAGCAATGAAACTGAATCAGTAATCCAAAACTCCCAACAAACAGAAGTCTAAGACCAGATGTCTTCACAGGTGAACTCTACCAAACATTAAAAGAAGAGCTAATAGCTATTCTTCTGAAACTATTCCAAAAAATAGAAGAGGAGGGAAGTCTTCCAAATTCCTTTTATGAGACCAGCATTATTATCCTGATACCAAAACCAGGTAAAGACACCACACACACAGAAAAAGAGAACTATAGGCCAGTATCTCTGATGACATAGAACAAATTTCCTCTCCAAAATATTAGCAAATAAAATCCAACAACACATTAAAAAAATCATTCACCGTGATCAAGTAGGATTTATTCCTGGGATGTAAGGTTGGTTTGATATTTGCAAATCAATCAATGTGATACATCACATTAACAAGAGGAAGGATAAAAACCATATAATCATCTCAATAGATGCAGAAAAAGAATTTTGTACTCTGTCATTTCAGTAGATACAGGAAAAGTATTTAACAGAATACAAAATCCATTCATGATTAAAACCCTTAAGAAAGTAGGTTTAGTGGGGTTCCTGGGTGGCTATGAGTCAGTTAAGCATACAACTCTTGATTTCAGCTCAGGTCATGATCCCAGGGTCATGGGATCAAGCTCCATGTTGGGCTCCACACTCAGCATGGAGAGAACTGAAACCATAAAACTCCTAGAAGAGAGCACAGGCAGTAATGCCTTTGATATCAGCTGTAGCAACATTTTTCTAGATATGTCTTCTGAGGCAAGTAAACAAAAGCAAAAATAAATTATTGGGACTACATCAAAATGAAAGATTCTTCACAGTGGAAGAAGAAATCAACAAAACTAAAAGACAACCTACTGAATGGGGGAAATATTTGCAAACTTTAATACCCAATAAGGGGTTAGTATCTAAAATATATAAAGAACTCGACACCAAAAAAAAAAAAAAGGAAAAAATACCCACAAATAATCTAATAAGAAGTGGGCAGAAGACAGGAACAAACATTTCTCCAAAGAAGACAACCAGATGGCAAACAGATGCTCAACATCATTCATCATCAGGGAGACCCAAATTCCCCTGTGTGATATCACCTCACGCTTGTCAGAATGGCTAAAATCAAAAACACAAGCAACAACAAGTGTTGGTGAGGATATGGAGAAAAATGAAATCTCATGCACTGTTTGCACTGCAAACTGGTGCAGCCACTGTGAAGGGAGGTTCCTCAAAAAATTAAAAATAGAATTACCATATGATCTAGTCATTCTACCAGTATTTACCCAAAGAATATGAAAAGATACATGCACCCCTATGTTTATTGCAGCATTACTTACAATAGCCAAAATATGGAAGCAACTCAAATGTCCATCAGTAAATGAATGGATAACACACACACACACACACACACACACACACACACACACACTGGAATATGTCAACCATAATAAAGAATAAATTCTTGCAATTTGCAATAACATGGATGGAGCTAGAGAGTATAATGCTAAGTGAAACAAGCAGTCAGAGAAAGATAAATATCATATGATTTCACTCATATGTGGAGTTTTAGAAGCAAAAAATGAGGAAGGAAAAAAGAGACAAATGAACAAAACGGACTCTTAAGTATGGAGAACAAACTGGTGTTAACCAGAAGGGAGGTGGGTAAGGGGCTGGGTGAAATATATAAAGGGGATTAAGAGTACACTTATTGTGATGAGCACTGAGTAATGTATATAATTGTTGAGTTACTATATTGTGCAACAGAAATATTATAACCCCTATGTTAATTATACTTGATTTTTGAAAAACAAATTTAAAAACAAACAAAAAATATGCCTAGGCAAAGGAAGAATATAATATACAAAAATAAATAAAAGGCTGGTGGACAGCTCATGATTTGTTTTTGCTCCCCTATACCACGGGAATCATTTAGAATTTCTATAATCAAATTTACCTATGAGCCATTACCTATGGCATCTCAACTAGGTTTTCCTGGACTTTTCACTGGACCTGTTTAATGTATGGGGGTACTTCCAGAATTGTTCTAGAACAGCTCACTCTGTTCCCCAAGGTAATCATTTTGGTGGCTGAACAAAAATAAAGAGTAAGGTATTTGGAATTTCCCCAGGTAATAAAAGAAACCTGAGTTTAATTTGTAAGAAATTATATAAATTAGAACATGCTGCCAAACATATCTTTGTTTTTCTACCATAAAAGAAGAAATAGCAGAAATCTATAAGATTTTTAATAACTCTATGGAGATTACTTTTTATTGAGGAATGGAAATCTAATATGAAACAAATAGAATTATGGTATTAATGAATTCTAAAGTTTATGAGTCTCGGATCAGTTATACAAAGCTCAAGGTGACATTTATTTACTTCATATTTTAGTCAGCAGTTTTGATTATTATGTTAGATACAATTGAAAACATGCTTCCATAAATTACTATAGAATAATTCTATATAAAGGTGAGGTCATCCCTCATAGCTTAATAATAAAGGTCCTTATTAAATCAAGTATTCTTGAAATCATTTTGGTTTCTAATATGTGTAAAATACATTCATTATTATCATCTCAGGGTTACAATTTTTTTCATTTGGGATGAGGATTTTTGAACCATATCATCTTGAAAGGAATTTCTGGACCCCAAAATTTACTATATTTTTCATGGTTTTTAAGACTACTATGTGTATTAGGGGAATATACCTCAGTTTCAGACGGGGTAACTGAGGTTTCCAGATGCTAAGTGATTTGCCCTAGGTTATTAAATGTAAAAAAGTAACTAAGGAGAATGTTCTTGTATACAGTTTTCCAGATTCAAACTAGTGGATTTAAATAGAAAATCCAATGGAAATTCAAAGACTTGCCCTACAAACCTTTAAAAGATAATAATCTCTAAACAAATAAATAACATTTGGGAATATAAAAACATGCCAAAGTCTCTACATTCTCTAGCAAAAATATCCTTTGGCATCTTTCCTACTCATATTACAGTATCATATAATATATGAATGTATTAACAATACTCGACAAAGGGTGACTAGGAAATATACAAGTCTGCAAGAGGATTTGGTGCAATCTTACTTCAAACAAAATACAGCATATTAGGCCTGAAGGGAAACCTAAAATACCCCTGAACTACCATAAGTAAAAGAAACAACATGTACTCATAATAACATAAAGGGTTTTTAATTAAATATAACTTATAGTATTAGGCTGATTTTAATGGCACAATAGATCCTCCAGTATTCTTGATTTTGTTGCCATAGAAACTTTTCTTTCCTGCATTTCAATCACCATTGATAAATGAAACTTTACGTCTCAATATTTGAGAAGATACCATATAAAATTGGAATGTTTGATCTTTCTGGAAGCAGATTAGAAATAGTAGTTTATCTAGTAAATTTATAAGCAAACTAGGGAACAGTGCAAAATTCAGAAGCAACATTTTCTAATGAGATGTGCTATTTTGAGTAGCTAAAAACTTATCTTTTTAATAGAGAACTTATTTCCTATCATATCATAGACTTTAAGGTGATCTTTTAGAACTCATTTTGAGACTTTGTGGTTTCAGTTACATCCTCTATATAACCTCAGGTTCATCAATAACCTTCTCTGTTGATTTGATCAACTATAAAGTAGAAACAGTATTACTGATGTGTACCATGTATAAAGTGTCTGTTAAATGTGTACTTTTTTTTTTCAACGTTTTTATTTATTTTGGGGACAGAGAGACAGAGCATGAACGGGGGAGGGGCAGAGAGAGAGGGAGACACAGAATCGGAAACAGGCTCCAGGCTCTGAGCCATCAGCCCAGAGCCTGACGCGGGGCTCGAACTCACAGACCGCGAGATCGTGACCTGGCTGAAGTCGGACGCTTAACCGACTGCGCCACCCAGGCGCCCCTAAATGTGTACTTTCAAATAGTGAGTATGAAAGATCAATATAAATCATCTTGGTAAAAAAAAAAGTCAAAGCTATTTAAAATCTTTTTGCTTAATCTATTTTAGCTTAATCTATCTATTTCCTTCAGTTATTTAAAATCTATTTCTCGGGGCGCCTGGGTGGCGCAGTCGGTTGGGCGTCCGACTTCGTCAGGTCACGATCTCACAGTCCGGGAGTTCGAGCCCCGCGTCGGGCTCTGGGCTGATGGCTCGGAGCCTGGAGCCTGTTTCCAATTCTGTGTCTCCCTCTCTCTCTGCCCCTCCCCCGTTCATGCTCTGTCTCTCTCTGTCCCAAAAATAAATAAACGTTGAAAAAAAAATTTTTTTTAAATCTATTTCTCATTTATGTCTTTATTTTTCCAAATAGAAGCAAAGAACTTTGTTTTGTGCTAAACAAATATTAAAAAAAATTTTATGTTTATTCATTTTTAAGAGAGAGAGACAGAGCATGAGCAGGGGAGGAGTAGAAAGAGAGGGAGACACAGAATCTGAAGCAGGCTTCAGTTTCTGCAAGCTGTCAGCACACAGCTCTAACACGGGACTCGAACTCATGAACTGTGTGATAATGACCTAAGCCAAAGTCAGATGCTTAACTGACCGAGCCACCCAGGTACCCCTGTGCTAAATAAAAATTTCTTAAAATTATTTTACAACAGGTTCTTCAGAAATATATCTTCAAATGTAGTGAATCTTTTTGCCCTTGATTAAAATTTTAAGTTTTTTTCTTTTAGTAAAAACAATCGCAATTTATCTGAGACCTTGTTTCATGGTATGTCATTTTAACTAAGATCCCTTTCTAATCCACAATCAGATTTAATGTTCATGTGTCATGACTCTACCAAGTTAGAAAAATAACATGGCTTTCTGCAAAAAACGATGCTCATATTTCTGCTGTCTCTGTATTTACTGGCATCTTTCTTCCCTTTACCCATACTTTCTTTTTTTTTTTTTATTTTTTTTTTTTTATTTTTTTTTTCCTGAAATTTATTGACAAATTGGTTTCCATACAACACCCAGTGCTCATCCCAAAAGGTGCCCTCCTCAATACCCATCACCCACCCTCTCCTCCCTCCCACCCCCCATCAACCCTCAGTTTGTTCTCAGTTTTTAACAGTCTCTTATGCTTTGGCTCTCTCCCTTTCTAACCTCTTTTTTTTTTTTTTCCTTCCCCTCCCCCATGGGTTCCTGTTCAGTTTCTCAGGATCCACATAAGAGTGAGACCATATGGTATCTGTCTTTCTCTGTATGGCTTATTTCACTTAGCATCACACTCTCCAGTTCCATCCACGTTGCTACAAAAGGCCATATTTCATTTTTTCTCATTGCCATGTAATATTCCATTGTGTATATAAACCACAATTTCTTTATCCATTCATCAGTTGATGGACATTTAGGCTCTTTCCATAATTTGGCTATTGTTGAGAGTGCTGCTATGAACATTGGGGTACAAGTGGCCCTATGCATCAGTGCTCCTGTATCCCTTGGATAAATTCCTAGCAGTGCTATTGCTGGGTCATAGGGTAGGTCTATTTTTAATTTTCTGAGGAACCTCCACACTGCTTTCCAGAGCGGCTGCACCAATTTGCATTCCCACCAACAGTGCAAGAGGGTTCCCGTTTCTCCACATCCTCTCCAGCATCTATAGTCTCCTGATGTGTTCATTTTGGCCACTCTGACTGGCGTGAGGTGATACCTGAGTGTGGTTTTGATTTGTATTTCCCTGATGAGGAGCGACGCTGAACATCTTTTCATGTGTCTGTTGGCCATCCGGATGTCTTCTTTAGAGAAGTGTCTATTCATGTTTTCTGCCCATTTCTTCACTGGGTTATTTGTTTTTCGGGTGTGGAGTTTGGTGAGCTCTTTATAGATTTTGGATACTAGCCCTTTGTCCGATATGTCATTTGAGAATATCTTTTCCCATTCCGTTGGTTGCCTTTTAGTTTTGTTGGTTGTTTCCTTGGCTGTGCAGAAGCTTTTTATCTTCATAAGGTCCCAGTAATTCACTTTTGCTTTTAATTCCCTTGCCTTTGGGGATGTGTCGAGTAAGAGATTGCTACGGCTGAGGTCAGAGAGGTCTTTTCCTGCTTTCTCCTCTAAGGTTTTGATGGTTTCCTGTCTCACATTTAGGTCCTTTATCCATTTTGAGTTTATTTTTGTGAATGGTGTGAGAAAGTGGTCTAGTTTCAACCTTCTGCATGTTGCTGTCCAGTTCTCCCAGCACCATTTGTTAAAGAGGCTGTCTTTTTTCCATTGGATGTTCTTTCCTGCTTTGTCAAAGATGAGTTGGCCATACGTTTGTGGGTCTAGTTCTGGGGTTTCTATTCTATTCCATTGGTCTATGTGTCTGTTTTGGTGCCAATACCATGCTGTCTTGATGATGACAGCTTTGTAGTAGAGGCTAAAGTCTGGGATTGTGATGCCTCCTGCTTTGGTCTTCTTCTTCAAAATTCCTTTGGCTTCGGGGCCTTTTGTGGTTCCATATGAATTTTAGGATTGCTTGTTCTAGTTTCGAGAAGAATGCTGGTGCAATTTTGATTGGGATTGCATTGAATGTGTAGATAGCTTTGGGTAGTATTGACATTTTGACAATATTTATTTTTCCAATCCATGAGCAGGGAATGTCTTTCCATTTCTTTAAATCTTCTTCAATTTCCTTCAGAAGCTTTCTATAGTTTTCAGCATACAGATCCTTTACATCTTTGGTTAGATTTATTCCTAGGTATTTTATGCTTCTTGGTGCAATTGTGAATGGGATCAGTTTCTTTATTTGTCTTTCTGTTGCTTCATTGTTAGTGTATAAGAATGCAACTGATTTCTGTACATTGATTTTGTAGCCTGCAACTTTGCTGAATTCCTGTATCAGTTCTAGCAGACTTTTGGTGGAGTCTATCGGATTTTCCATGTATAATATCATGTCATCTGCAAAAAGCGAAAGCTTGACCTCATCTTTGCCAATTTTGATGCCTTTGATTTCCTTTTGTTGTCTGATTGCTGATGCTAGAACTTCCAGCACTATGTTAAATAGCAGCGGTGAGAGTGGGCATCCTTGTCGTGTTCCTGATCTCAGGGAAAAAGCTTTCAGTTTTTCCCCCTTGAGGATGATGTTAGCTGTGGGCTTTTCATAAATGGCTTTTATGATCTTTAAGTATGTTCCTTCTATCCCGCCTTTCTCAAGGGTTTTTATTAAGAAAGGGTGCTGGATTTTGTCGAAGGCCTTTTCTGCATCGATTGACAGGATCATATGGTTCTTCTCTCTTTTTTTGTTAATGTGATGTATCACGTTGATTGATTTGCGAATGTTGAACCAGCCCTGCATCCCAGGAATGAATCCCACTTGATCATGGTGAATAATTCTTTTTATATGCCGTTGAATTCGATTTGCTAGTATCTTATTGAGAATTTTTGCATCCATATTCATCAGGGATATTGGCCTGTAGTTCTCTTTTTTTACTGGGTCTCTGTCTGGTTTAGGAATCAAAGTAATACTGGCTTCATAGAATGAGTCTGGAAGTTTTCCTTCCCTTTCTATTTCTTGGAATAGCTTGAGAAGGATAGGTATTATCTCTGCTTTAAACGTCTGGTAGAACTCCCCTGGGAAGCCATCTGGTCCTGGACTCTTATTTGTTGGGAGATTTTTGATAACCGATTCAATTTCTTCGCTGGTTATGGGTCTGTTCAAGCTTTCTATTTCCTCCTGATTGAGTTTTGGAAGCGTGTGGGTGTTCAGGAATTCGTCCATTTCTTCCAGGTTGTCCAATTTGTTGGCATATAAGTTTTCATAGTATTCCCTGATAATTGTTTGTATCTCTGAGGGATTGGTTGTAATAATTCCATTTTCATTCATGATTTTATCTATTTGGGTCATCTCCCTTTTCTTTTTGAGAAGCCTGGCTAGAGGTTTGTCAATTTTGTTTATTTTTTCAAAAAACCAACTCTTGGTTTCGTTGATCTGCTCTACAGTTTTTTTAGTTTCTATATTGTTTATTTCTGCTCTGATCTTTATTATTTCTCTTCTTCTGCTGGGCTTAGGCTGCCTTTGCTGTTCTGCTTCTAGTTCCTTTAGGTGTGCTGTTAGATTTTGTATTTGGGATTTTTCTTGTTTCTTGAGATAGGCCTGGATTGCAATGTATTTTCCTCTCAGGACTGCCTTTGCTGCGTCCCAAAGCGTTTGGATTGTTGTATTTTCATTTTCGTTTGTTTCCATATATTTTTTAATTTCTTCTCTAATTGCCTGGTTGACCCACTCATTCGTTAGTAGGGTGTTCTTTAACCTCCATGCTTTTGGAGGTTTTCCAGACTTTTTCCTGTGGTTGATTTCAAGCTTCATGGCATTGTGGTCTGAAAGTAAGCATGGTATAATTTCAATTCTTGTAAACTTATGAAGGGCTGTTTTGTGACCCAGTATATGATCTATCTTGGAGAATGTTCCATGTGCACTCGAGAAGAAAGTATATTCTGTTGCTTTGGGATGCAGAGTTCTAAATATATCTGTCAAGTCCATCTCATCCAATGTCTCATTCAGGGCCCTTGTTTCTTTATTGACCGTGTGTCTAGTTGATCTATCCCTTTCTGTAAGTGGTGTATTAAAGTCCCCTGCAATTACCACATTCTTATCGATAAGGTTGCTTATGTTTATGAGTAATTGTTTTATATATTTGGGGGCTCCGGTATTCGGTGCATAGACATTGATAATTGTTAGCTCTTCCTGATGGATAGACCCTGTAACTATTATATAATGTCCTTCTTCATCTCTTGTTACAGCCTTTAATTTAAAGTCTAGTTTGTCTGATATAAGTATGGCTACTCCAGCTTTCTTTTGGCTTCCAGTCGCATGATAAATAGTTCTCCATCCCCTCACTCTCAATCTAAAGGTGTCCTCAGGTCTAAAATGAGTCTCTTGTAGACAGCAAATAGATGGGTCTTGTTTTTTTATCCATTCTGATACCCTATGTCTTTTGGTTGGCGCATTTAATCCATTTACATTCAGTGTTATTATAGAAAGATACGGGTTTAGAGTCATTGTGATGTCTGTATGTTTTATGCTTATAGTGATGTCTCTGGGACTTTGTCTCACAGGGTCCCCCTTAGGATCTCTTGTAGGGCTGGTTTAGTGGTGACAAATTCCTTCAGTTTTTGTTTGTTTGGGAAGACCTTTATCTCTCCTTCTATTCTAAATGACAGACTTGCTGGATAAAGGATTCTTGGCTGCATATTTTTTCTGTCTAGCACCCTGAAAATCTCTTGCCAATTTTTTCTGGCCTGCCAAGTTTCAAAAGAGAGATCAGTCACGAGTCTTATAGGTCTCCCTTTATATGTGAGGGCACGTTTACCCCTTGCTGCTTTCAGAATTTTCTCTTTATCCTTGTATTTTGCCAGTTTCACTATGATATGTCGTGCAGAAGATCGATTCAAGTTACGTCTGAAGGGAGTTCTCTGTGCCTCTTGGATTTCAATGCCTTTTTCCTTCCCCAGTTCAGGGAAGTTCTCAGCTATGATTTCTTCAAGTACCCCTTCAGCACCTTTCCCTCTCTCTTCCTCCTCTGGGATACCAATTATGCGTATATTATTTCTTTTTAGTGTATCACTTAATTCTCTAATTTTCCCCTCATACTCCTGGATTTTTTTATCTCTCTTTTTCTCAGCTTCCTCTTTTTCCATAACTTTATCTTCTAGTTCACCTATTCTCTCCTCTGCCTCTTCAAGCCGAGCTGTGGTGGTTTCCATTTTGTTATGCATTTCGTTTAAAGCGTTTTTCAGCTCCTCGTGACTGTTCCTTAGTCCCTTGATCTCTGTAGCAAGAGATTCTCTGCTGTCCTGTATACTGTTTTCAAGCCCAGCGATTAATTTTATGACTATTATTCTAAATTCACTTTCTGTTATATTATTTAAATCCTTTTTGATCAGCTCATTAGCTGTTGTTATTTCCTGGAGATTCTTCTGAGGGGAGTTCTTCCGCTTGGTCATTTTGGATAGTCCCTGGGGTGGTGAGGACCTGCAGGGCACTTCCCCTGTGCTGTGGTGTATACCTGGAGTTGGTGGGCGGGGCCGCAGTCAGACCTGATGTCTGCCCCCAGCCCACCGCTGGGGCCACAGTCAGACTGGTGTGTGCCTTCTCTTCCCCTCTCCTAGGGGCGGGATTCACTGTGGGGTGGTGTGGCTCGTCTGGGCTACTTGCACCCTGCCAGGCTTGTGATGCTGGGGATCTGGCGTATTAGCTGGGGTGGGTAGGCAAGGTGCTCGGGGGCAGGAGGGGCAGGCTTAGATCGCTTCTCCTTAGGTGATCCACTTCAGGAGGGGCCCTGTGGCAGCGGGAGGGAGTCAGATCCGCTGCCGGAGGTTTGGCTCCGCAGAAGCGCAGAGTTGGGTGTTTGCGCGGAGCGAGCAAGTTCCCTGGCAGGAACCGGTTCCCTTTGGGATTTCGGCTGGGGGATGGGCGGGGGAAATGGCGCTGGCGAGCGCCTTTGTTCCCCACCAAACTGAGCTCTGTTGTCAGGGGGCTCAGCAGCTCTCCCTCCCTTTGTCCTCCAGCCTTCCCGCTTTCCGCGCAGAGCTGTTAATTTCTGACCTCCCAGACGCTAAGTCGCGCTTGCTGTGGGAACACAGTCCGCCCGGCCCCTCCGCTTTTGCAAGCCCGACTCGGGGGCTCTGCTTGGCCGGCGAGCCGCCCCTCCGCCCCGGCTCCCTCCCGCCAGTCCGTGGAGCGCGCACCGCCTCGCCGCCCTTCCTACCCTCTTCCGTGGGCCTCTCGTCTGCGTTTGGCTCCAGCGACTCTGTTCTGCTAATCCTCTGGCGGTTTTCTGGGTTATTTAGGCAGGTGTAGATGGAATCTAAGTGATCAGCAGGACGTGCGGTGAGCCCAGCGTCCTCCTAAGCCGCCATCTTGCCGCAACTCCCTTTACCCATACTTTCAAGTTGAGGTCTGCACACTTCAGTTGGTTTAGATAACCAATTAATTTTATAAACTTGTACAAAATTTTATTTATTTTTAAAAAAAAAAATTTTTTTTTCAACATTTATTTATTTTTGGGACAGAAAGAGACAGAGCATGAACGGGGGAGGGGCAGAGAGAGAGGGAGACACAGAATCGGAAACAGGCTCCAGGCTCTGAGCCATCAGCCCAGAGCCTGACGCGGGGCTCGAACTCCCGGACCGCGAGATCATGACCTGGCTGAAGTCGGACGCTTAACCGACTGCGCCACCCAGGCGCCCCCAAAATTTTAGATATAAGTTGCAGTTGGTAGGACTGCTTGGGTCACAAGTGACAGAAAGACAGTCCTATTGTTAACAATAAAAGGCAACCTATGGAAAGAATCAATACAACATTATACTCAGTTCATGGCTCATTATCATATCTGATCCATGCAAAGTCCCTCATGTTTCTAGTTATTTTTGATACTTTTCCCCCAGGTTCCACTCTCATTCCCTTCCCTCCACCCCAAAGGCAAATATCCTAACTTATTTAATGTGTGTTGCTACTTTAATACCTGACCCTTTAATTTATGTAAATTGTGTTATGTTACCTGTATCAATGTTTCTTAACTTTTTTTCTTAGCACATGACTTTAAGATGTTTCTTTGCCTATACATGTAAATTTTTTACAGAACAGAGAAATGTGTGTTGCCATCCTAGGCCTGCTATTAATTCACTTTGTGACCTTACGTGAGCCATCTACATTCTTTATGTCTAAGTTTCCTCATTAATAATAATAATAATAATAATAATTTTTAAAAAGAGATTAGACTAGGTCTCAGATTTAAGAAATAAACTATATTAAAAGAAAGAATGCCATGCATTTTGGATTGATAAATTTTATAGATACATTGGGGAGAGGAAAGTGCAACCTTGCTAGTTGACAAAGTTGGAGAACCATGTGACAGCAAAGAGGATAAGAGGAAACAAGAGGGTATGGTAGTAACTGGCATTGGATCCTACTGAGCCTAAGGTGTATATATTAGTCACATTCTCCACAGAAACAGAACCAACAGAAGATGATAGATGATAGATAGGTAGGTAGATAAATAAATAGATACATCGATACATAGATAGATACATACATAGATAGAGGCAGACAAGGGGAGATTACAAGAAGTGGCTCACATGATCACGGAAGCTGAGAAGTCCCATAATTTGCCTTCTGCAAGCTGGAGAATCAGGAAAGCCAATAATACAATTTCAACTGAGAACCAGAAGAGCCAATGGTATGACTCCCAGAGTCTGAAGGCCTGAGAAACCAGGAGCTCTGATGTCTGAGGGCAGGAAAGGTGGAGGTCCCGGCTCAAGAAAAGAGAGAGAACTCACCCATTCTCCCCCTTTTTGTTCCCTAAGGCCCTCAATCTGCCTAGATTGGTGAGGGTGGATCTGCTTTATTCAGTCTACTGATTCAAAGGCTAATCTCTTCCAGAAACACCCTCAAAGACACACCAAGAAATAAAGCTTTACCACCTATCTGGGCATCCTTTAGCCCAGTCAAGTTGACAGAAAAATTTGACAATCACAGTGTGCACTGTGAAACACAGATCCTTGGGCTATGCAATGGGAAGAGGTGACGTGCTTTCCCACTGCAAGGCAGAACCTACAACAGCAGAAATAATAGGTCTTTGAGGGCAGGTTATGAGGGAGGAGGGTTTCTCTGCCTATCCAGTGTTCAAGTAGAGAGCCTTGAGGAAGATTTCTAATCCAACGAAGACACATTTCGTATGAATTTGGGAATCAATGAAAATCAGTATATTTTATGACTAAGTTTCACATAATATCCTGGGGGGGGGGGGTGCGGAAAAAGGATGTACCAACAATTGTAGTGAAAGGAAAGTGTTTACAAATCTAATGGTGACCTGAAATTCTTGAGTCTTCATGCAAATATTCATGCATGGCTGGATATTTTGCCTTTGGAGTTAACACCTTAATATAACTTTATGTTAAACGTTGTCCCTTATCAGAGATAAATCTCTTGTATATCGGAAAGGAGAGACTCCTTTTCAACTAATTTCCCAAAGAAATAAATGTAATAAATCTATTCATTAAAATGTTTCAGATCATTTTCAGCTCTAAAATATTACTATTTGCTGAATTTTGCTTTTTTTTTGCACGTAATAAGTCACATTGACATGGGATCACAGATACTTCTGGCTTTTGTTAGAGGACATTAGCCTAAAATTATAACCATCTTAAGGGGAGGAGATATTTTTAACAAGATCTGTTTTAAAATGAGGGGTGGCCTTTAATTAAAATTAAAATTCCCTTTAAGTATGCAATATTTATACTACTTATTTGTTACATTCTGTAAAATGTCTGAGTTTCTGGTGATA
The DNA here is from genome assembly GCF_022837055.1 of Prionailurus viverrinus. NCBI lineage: Eukaryota > Metazoa > Chordata > Mammalia > Carnivora > Felidae > Prionailurus > Prionailurus viverrinus. The sequence continues at coordinate 204,766,830 of NC_062561.1, forward strand.
AAAATTCCTGCCAAAAAGACTATTATTTCCTGGAAATGATTCCTTATGTTTAAAGTAAATGAATTTAGAATAGTTTCCAGAAGAGTCATCATCTAAGCAAGAAACTCTTGAGTACTTAAACTGAAAACCACAACCAGTAACTGTCTACACAGCTAAAAATAAAATGTAGGGATTTGGGTCTAAATAAGCCACATTGGCTGTTTACACATGATAATAACTCAATTCTATGGTTTACTAGGCCTCTATTAACATTTCCTAAAGGAGGGAGAATAATTGTGTTGAGTATGTCAGTATTTATTTAAATAATTATCTGTTGAGTCAGCTATCCTTAAATAGTGCATGAATCATTGTTATAGTTATACTCAATAATTATTTTGTTCATTGTTAACAAATGGGCATTGTGCTAGATTCTTAGGGTTCAGAGGTAGTTCTCTCCATTTACCTCCTCAGTATAGCTTGATTTCTTTTCTTCCCACTCACCCTACACTCCCCAAGTACAAACCCCCTTATGTCTAGCCTGAACTGCTAGAATGTTCTCACTGATCTCAATACACCCACTCTCAGCACAATCCCCTTAAGTTATTTTTTACATTACAAAGTGATCATTTATAATGCCAATTTGATGGTGCCCCTGCCAGTTTTCAACGTTAATGTCTTCCCATTGTCCTCAGGATACAGACCTAACTCTCCAACAGAGCCTACAAGGTCCTGCAAGACCTATTGTCCTTGACTGCAGCCTCAGTTTTGGCTTATTTTCTTGTCCATACTCCAGCCACATTGGACTATTCTATTTTAATCTTTTAAACATGCTATGCCCCTTCCTATCTCAGAGCCATGCGTCCTCTTCCCTCTGCCTAGTGCGTGAGCACCAGTATTTCCGTCATCATGTAGTTCCAGTGTTGCTGTGGATCCTAGCTCAAATAACACTTTTTTAGGGAAATCATCCGCCACCATGTCAGTTCCCGGTCTCATACATGCATAGCAGCTTACACATTCCCTTCAAAGGAAGTATCATTGTGTGTAATAATGGCCCATTAGGTTATTTGGTTTTATCTGTTTCCCTCACTAGACTGTAAGTTTCCATGAAAATATCTCTCATTGTTTTGCACTGGTGTTTCTTTTATACCTTGCTGGGTGACTACCAACCTAAGTGCAATAGAAGGAAGAGAAGGAAGGAGGAAAGAAACCATCTCCCTTGCCCAGAAGTTATTGTTTTGTTACTGCTTTGTTTTGTTTCTGCTGTCAGGGTAGATGCTAAAACGTGGATATGTTTCCTGTAAGTGGATCAAATTGTGTCAGACAATCAGAATACATACCAAATATTATTAAAAATAACTAATTTTCATTGCTTCTTATTCTCTCAAGTTTCACACAGGACCCAGGCCTGGCTAAGCAATCTTAAAATCACACATTCATAAATAATTGCACTGTTTTTTGATACAGAAATTAAAAATGGTCAGTTTCAGTTCTCGAACCTGAGGGTCAATGAAGAATTGTGTAAACTCTATAAGGCAAAAGACTTCCATATCTCTTACCACAACTAAAAGGATTTTTGAGAGGTACATTCTGAACCCAGACTTGAAAGTTAAAGGCATTAATTCTGCTACTGGCCATGGAGGGGCCATGGAAAATTACAACTGGAAAGAAATTAGAAATCACTCAGGCAGTAGCTTCTGACCTTTATTTTGAAAATGACGCAACCTAAGAGAAGCTGAAGACCACAAGATATCCAGTGACAGAGCAAGTGTTATGTTTCAATTAGGACTTTCAGTTGTAAATAGTACAAACTCCACCCAAACATCTTAAAGGGAAAAGAGATGTATTGGTTCCTGTGATTAAAAATTTGAGGGTAACTGGTTTCAAGTACCACTTGATCAGACAATATCAGCAGGACCTGTTTTCTCTTTCTCCATTTCCTGGATCCACTTTATGCTATCTTGGCTCCTTTCTCATTTTCCAGATTCTAAAATTCTTCCCTCAGAGTTAAAGAATGACTATAGCTACAGTCATAGTGAGCTATATATTCTAGCTCACTAGGATTTCAGATTCATGTCCCATAGGAAAGAGAGCTTCCTTCTCTATGTGCTCAAAATAAAAGTTCATGAATTGAGTCTTATTGATTCTTAACATGAAAATATTGGCCTATATGTCATCCACTGGATCTTGGGATGGAGGCCCATCTAATTGGGCTTGGCTGCCAGAGATTGATGGGATAGATGCTGTTATGCGACCAATAAATTCCTGGTATCCAGGCTCTGTAATAATTATTCCTTTCAAATGATGAATTCATTGTAAAAGATCACTGGCCATGCTGACCATAGCCCAAAGTCACATAGCATAAGGATGAAGGGGAAAACCAAGGAACAATCTTCTCAATTGTCACATTGAGGAAAGTAGTTGAAAAAGAATATAAGCATATAACCCCATCCAGAGCAATCATTTAGAGCAGCACTGTATATCTACAGATGCCCTGTAACCTATCAGGACACCCTGGAACCAAAGCCAAGGTTTTTCTCAGATATATGTTGGGGATGGATGAAAGGGAGAGGATGGGAATTATGAGAGTCTTTGTGTCTTTTGAATTGGAGTGAGTGTAACAGGTGGATGAGAAGAAGGGAACATTTTCATTTTGGTAAGATGAACCAGGGCTTACAGGTAAACTCTCCCATTGTCTCTTAGTGATGGTGTTATATCATTTATGATACGGAAAAAGTGAAAGAAGGAATGTGTGATACATCACCTTATCTCATCATGTATCAGGAGATTTAAAAGAAAATTTTAAAGCACTTTTTTTAAAAATGAAGAATCATAATGTCCCTGTGCCAAAAGGAACACTCATTATTAATTGCTGGTAATTTGAAAATGCATAAATTATTCTACATTCTGGTAAAGACCACCTTGAAGTGGCACCAGTTGAAACAGCTGCTTAACCTTCCTGGGGATCATATCAGGTTCTTTAATTACATTATTATGGGATTGAATATTTCTTTCCCAAATTATGCCCTATAAGATATTAGTGCTGGGACCATGAGCAAAGTTTTCAGTGGCCCAGTAGGTTTGAGAAACACTGGAGGAAAATAAATTAAATCCAAATTCATACTAGAACTTCTTATAGTCTGTGACATACAAACGAACATTGCAGGTCTCCACATATATCATATTCAGTGATTCCCAAACTCTTTTAACCAGGAAGTGTATTTAAAGGAATACTTCTCAGGAATAATGTGCTGTATAGAATCTCATCTTGAGAAATATAGGACCATAATCTAAAAGTCTTCTATTTCTAATTATTTAAAAAAAATTTTAACATTTATTTATTTTTGAGAGAGAGAGAGGTAGAGAGAGAAAGAGACAGAGACAGAGAGAGTTGAGAGACAGAGTGTGAGCAGGGGAGGGACAGAGAGGGAGGGAGACAAAGAGGCTCTGAGCTGTAAGCACAGAGCCCGACGTGGGGTTCAAACCCACAAACTGTGAGATCATGACCTGAGCCAAAGTCAGACACTTAACTGAGCCACCCAGGCATAAATTCTGAAGGCTCTATAAATTTAGTCTGGATTCTAGTACTTAGTGAATCTAAAGGAAGGGACAGACTCTTTTACCAAAAAATGGAGAAAAAAAACATACAAGTTACATTGTGACCTATGCTAGAAATGCCTTCATTATCATTTTAAAAGAAGGATTTGCTAATATTAACTCTGTGCCTTTTAAAGAATCTTCTCACAATTTAGTTATAATATCTCATCCAAGGGCAGCAATCATTCCTCAAAACTACTGATTTGGGTTAATATTGCAATATTCATATAATAAGTAATTGGTAGTAGTTATAGAACACTAAAGAATTTTCCAATACAAATTTTAAAATGGGTATAAAGTCCTACACATTCATTTTCCCCAAATACATTAGTTGAAACAACTGAAATGATATACAAGTAAAACTGAGATTTTTTTTCTAAATATTTTATTTAGCAGATGAAATGTTTAGTTTTAAAACAGTCCCTGGCCTCAAAAGATAATTAAATGTTCACTTGGGAGGCGCCTGGCTGGCGGCTCAGTCAGTAGAGCATGTGACTCTTGATCTCACGGTTGTGAGTTTGAGCCCCATGTTGGGTGTAGAGATTACTTTTAAAATAAAAGACATTAAATTTAAAAAAAATGTTCACCTTGGACAATAGCCTTTACATGTATAAGTGATTCCTGTGAATGGGAAAAGATTCAATTATATTAAAATTACTACATTGCAGAAATTGAATGTAGGAAGGAAGGAAGGAAGGAAGGAAGGAAGGAACAAAGAAAGAACCTGAAAAGGCAAAGGACAATGATGAACAAAAATGCCAGCCTATCAGGACCATTAGTTTCATCTGAATGCTGCATCATTATTCTAAAATGATATTAACAGTGACATCCAGCATCAGCACTGCCTCTTTTAAAATAATAGCATTAGTGGGGCGCCTGGATGGCGCAGTCGGTTAAGCGTCCAACTTCAGCCAGGTCACGATCTCGCGGTCCGTGAGTTCGAGCCCCGCGTCAGGCTCTGGGCTGATGGCTCAGAGCCTGGAGCCTGCTTCCGATTCTGTGTCTCCCTCTCTCTCTGCCCCTCCCCCGTTCATGCTCTGTCTCTCTCTGTCCTAAAAATAAAATAAACGTTGAAAAAATAAAATAAAATAAAATAAAATAAAATAAAATAAAATAAAATAATAGTATTAGTTACAAGGTCACTAAAAAGCCAGCATCAGAGTATAGCTGATAGTCCCAGAGAGAAGGTAAAAAAAAGATTTACTATTACTTTGGCTAGGAGTCAATGGATTCAAAAAGGCACATAGATGATTTTCTGACTTGGTAACAGGACGTCCAGCTTTCCAGCTTTAAAGTTTTACCTCATAAAACCTTGGCGAGCTGCAGTGTAAATCTGAATTTCCTCTTCCCGTACTCTCCTCTCTCCATTTTCACGTTCTTTTTCCCTTTAACAGTCCCAACAATAGCCCCAACCTCTTACATCACCCATGCATGCCTGCTCTTTTCTAGCAGAGATTTTAACAGCTAACTTTTCTTCCATTTGTTCTGGGTTGGCGGGCTTTGTTTTTAAATTATCTCATAATGCTCTGTACACTTCATGCTACTTGAGAAGCTTTTCTTCTTTTTCTTTCTCTGCTCTGTTTTGATGTGGAGGGATGGTCATCTCCAAGCATGTCTGGAATCATCCTAATAACTATCTAGAGAGACCTCCTTCCATCTATCATCTTCAAGTAGTACATTTAGGAAGACACAGGTTTTTTTTTTCTTCAGGGAAAATTTCTCTACCTAGGAGGCTCAGTTTCATACCAGAGATCAACATTTTTAAATTATGTTTCATTGTGGCTACTGGAACAAGAGCATGTCTATTCTGCTTGACAGCCATATATAGTCTACCTCTAGCCAAACCCTTGTCATCTTGAACCTACAGACATTTGTAGGCAAACATCCCCAAAAGTAAAATTTAAAAAATATCATTCCATTCAAAGTTTACCTCATTCTGTTTTCTCTACTCATTTTTTTCAAAAAGAGTAAAACCAATCAAATATTCCTGAGTGCCAGATGTATCACTACCCATGGTATCGTATCACCCATGGTCACCACTTTAGAGCAAATTATGATCAGCCAAAGCCCTATGGCATTTCCCAGACTAGCCTCCCTTCCTCGTCTCCTATACTACAGCCCATTGCTGCCAGAATGTTCTACCTCAATCTTTATTTTTAAATGCTTCATAGTTTCTTGTGCCCACCTTCCCTACTTCACCCTGCCTCATACCAATCATATCTTATCTGAACTTCAGTTCAATCGCAATAAATTTTTCCATGTTCTCTGAAGATGCCCAGCCCTGTGTGTGTGTGTGTGTGTGTGTGTGTGTGTGTGTGTGTTATGACGTTTCCTTTTCTGTTCCTTCCTCCTAAATTATCCTTACCCTTCTCTCTGTCTGAAGAATTCCTAGTCATTATTCTAGTATCAAATTTCACCTCCACAAAACTCTTTTCTACTTTCTCTACATGAGTTACCTCCACTCTCGTTTATACCCCTTAGCCCTTGTACACATTTCTATCAGTGGATTTATATCCCTCTTCTGTACACCATGCTTGAGAGCATATGCTGATGATAATTAAGGTCATAAATGACAATCCCTTTTCCCTGCCTGTCAAACCCAGTTGACAAGCACAGAATTCAAGCAGACAGAGGTCAAAATATCACCTTTTTAGTTAATAAAAGTGATATAAGGGAATATAGTTCAGACTTCTGGGCCAAGTGGTATTTCTAATATTTTACCTCTCAATTAGATCTAAGAGCTCACATAACAGGCAGCACTGAGCTGGCACAGGGACAGGGTCTAGCTAAGAAGCTCACTACTTGGCCAGAGACAAAGTGGGAACCCATGTTCCCCGCAACTGCAACCAGACAGATGTGAGGAGAAAGAGATGGAAACATTCTGCCAGCTCCTCCTCCCAAGCTCATCAGTCAACAGAGGGATGGGAGGGGGCATTTTCCCTGTGTGCCTCTCTGTTTCTGTGTCCACAATTCCTTTTTCTATAAGGACACCGGGCCTCTTGAATGAGGGGCCCACCCTCCTCCAGTCTGATCTCATTTTAACATATTTCATCTTCAATAAACCTATTTCCAAAAAAGGTCCCATTCTGAGGTACTTGGGGTAGGACTTCAAGACACAGATTTGGTGGGGGGGGGGGGGCACAATTCAACCCATAACAGGTGATTACTTTTATAGATATCTCTAGCTATCAAATATCAGCAAATACAGATAGGAAGTAACACTGCAAAAGAAACTACCCTGTGATGCTTCTTCACTTAGAATTTTAATACTCGTGAAAGGGCTCATGTAGACCTATTTATATATTTTGTAATATATCTCCAGTGTATATATTTAAACATATAAGTGAAATAAACTGGCTCAGCTTTTCTTTATAACTTTTTCACATTTCAAGTTCAGTTTTGGGAATCCACTCAGAGTTATCAATGGCTCTATTTTTTCCACACAGTAGTGTCCTCTGCCCCATCAAGAGCATTGGTAATAAAACATTTCTTTTAAATACAGTCTGATGTCATTAACGGGATTCTCTTCCAAGCCAATGACACCCATTCTATAAATTTTGATAGTCGGACAATGATACTTTCTACTATGCCATGAGTGCTTCCTGGATTTACATACAGCAGCTGTAAGACAGTACCCAATTTCACAGCTGCTTGATGTTGGAGGGGGAGGCGGCAGGGAGTCTATCTTGGAGTCAATGAAATACAATAAATATAAACTCTATTACAAAGCCCAAACTAGTTTTCTCAAGGCTTCTACAACAAACCATCACAAACTTAGTGGCTTAAAACAACACAAATTTGTTATCTTACAGTTGTGTAGATCAGAAGCACATCAGTGGTCTCGTGGTGCTAAAATCAACATGTCAGCAGGTGCATTCTCTTCTGTAAACTCTAAGGAAAAATCCATTTTCTTGCCTTTTCCCACTTCTAGAGGCCTCCCATGCCTCTTGGCTTTGTTTTAGCCCTTTCTTCTATCTTCAAAGCCAGCAACATAGAATCTCTCTGATCCTGCTTCCATCAGGACATCTCTTTCTCTGACCACAGTCAGGAAAGGCCCTCCACTTTTAAGGCCCTCCACTTTTAAGGAAAGGCCCTCCACAAAGGCCCACCATATGTTTAGATGAACCCACCTGGATCTAATTGAGAATGATCTTTCCATATCAAGACCCTTCATTTAATCTTATCTGCAAAGTCTCTTTTGCCAAACAAGTAAATATGTGGACATCTTTAGGGGGACCATTATTCTGCTTACCACAGACTTTATTCGCATGCTATTGTCTTTTGGTTGATCTTTATGTATCTTTAAGGAACAAGTGTGTCTTTGATCTGTATTCTCAGTGTCTGGCACCAAGTTGATGACAGTAGATTTGCTGAATATTGAAACAACGAAAGGAATGGGGGGTGTTCTTATTCATTTCTATTAAAACAAGAAATGACATCTGTAAAGGAATGAGTTATGGTAAGCATGACTCATTTCATGAATGGGAAGAAGCTTGGGGCAGTTAGAGTTTAGGTTGTATATTAGAGACCCTTGTGATAGGAGTCTAGATATCATACAGATTATGAAAAATCTATATATGTTGCTTATAGGCTTGGAGTTTATTCTCTATCCAAAGAATATTTATTGAAGAATTATAAGCGGCAAAGAGAAAAGATTGGATTTAATAAAATTGGTTTGATGATGGTACAAGAGATGATTTGAGAAGTAGAGACTGGGGTTGCAAAGTTTATACTTCATGCTTTAATTCCAGGGGGACTTTACAGACAGGGGGTACTTAGAATGTAGATCTGATTTGAGGAGTTATGCTTTGTTCCCATTGTCAACCCCCTAAAATTTTCCAGGTTTTTCTAGAATATTTAAAATCATGTCCAGCATTCTATTATGTTCATTAGTTAGGATTTAATTTTATATAATTACCTAGGAAGCATGTTTGATGATTAGTATACAAATGTTCAGATTTTCCAAGCAATTTTAATCAATTAGTTTTTATGAAGCTGTTTTTAACTTCCTGAAAGCCACCTCAGAGTGCCTTCCCCATCTGAAGTCAAAGGAATGTAACAGGAGAGGCAGGAGAAATGAAGCAGGAGTGCTTGCCCAGCTGTTGTTGCCTTTGAAGATGAAGGAAGCCACAAGCCGAGGAACGTAAGTCCCTTGGATAGAATCTAGAAACTGGGAATGGCCACAGCTGTGAGTCAGCAAGGAAATGGGTGTAGAGTCACCAGAATGAAGCACAGCCTTGATTTCTGCCTTGTGAGATTTGAAGCAGAGAACCACCTAACCTATAGAACTGTGAGATAATAAAAGGGTGCTGTTTTAAAAGCCACTCATTTATGGAGATTTGTTATGGCAGAAATAGAAAACTAATACAAGTGCTGTGTTAAAATAATTAAATAAACATAAACGTTTTCTACTTAAATAGACTTATCCATAACAAAAGATTTTCCATTTCTTTTTAAACTGCTTCTTTCTCTTTACCAAATCAACCATTAGACTCTTCAAAGACAGATTTGTAAATATCTGCTCTATTGTCACTAGACTAAGTCTTAATGAACTTTGGGTATACCCAGACTAGCATCCTATGGCCTTATTTTCTTCCTCCCTATCCTAATCCAGACATTGTATTTAAAAAAAAAGGTACATAGCACTTAAAAATATTGGATTTGCTCCTAGATTTTCAAATAGGACTGTTTCTCATTTTGTGCCCTAGCTACTTCTGTTTCCTGTGATACTGAGAAACAAGTCCAAGTACAACTGAAAGTTAGGGTCCTTCAACCTGCTTCAAATCAATTTTATTGACCCTACATAGCCAATAGGCTATGCCCATATCGATATGCACTGTGGATATTCTATGTTCCAAGGTTTTCTCTATAGGAAGACAAGTGCTGCCATTGACTAGAAGAAGGGAAAAAAAGAGGCTAATGTATAGCATCTAAGACTCAATGAAGACCAAAATGAAGTCTTTGAGAACTAGGCAGATATAAATAACCTCCAGACTACTGGTATGGCCAGGGAAATCATGAATAATACTGACTGGAGGATTAGTAGTCTTCCTTCTGCCTGGGAGGATGGTCCTCCTTCCCAACCCATCACCTTGAAGCCCTCCTCCAGCATCTCTTATAGTGTAATGATAACTTAATGACTTGTCCATCCACTAAGGGGACAATAATGGGAAAAATCAAAATCAGCCTCTCTACAGTCAAGAGAACTAAAGTTAAAACTTCCAAAAGTTAAAACTTCAAGCAATAATTTGTTCTGTCAGTGCAGAGCTCTCTTTTTTCTTCTGATCACATGCTATAATTCCCTTTTACTTTAGATGTATATCTGAATATCCTTTTAGATGTATACATTACCTTGTTGACCGTGACTTCTCCTGGTTTCTAATATGTATCTAATCCTTTTGAATGTATATTCAAACTCTCTTGTATACTTGAATTATTTTTCAAATGTATTGTTTATATTTGAGTACAAGGGACTCCTTTCTCTGTGTATATCAGAATAATTTACTGAATCATAAAAGGTTTGGAGGTCTTTGAGCTGTTTTCCTGATGTGTAAAGAATCAGGGTGGAGTAGGAAACAGCTCCAGGTTTGTAGAGGTTCACCTCAGCTATTTCTGTGTGTATACATTGAGGAGATATTACAAATTATGCTTCACAACTCTTAATCAGTAAATTTGTGTCATTTTTACATTCTCCTGAACCTATTATTCTTTAGCTGTATGCTTCAGCTCACTCTTTGTTCAACACTTGTTTTTGGTTTTCTTACAAAGGCTATAAAAGACCTAGAATTTGGGCAGAAGAAAAGAGGTCATTGGTTTGAAAGATCAAGGTGTCCCAACTTCACAAGCTGCTCCATGTAGGGAGGGTTCCAAATGAAAGCAAGGTTGAGAAGTAGTCAGAGTGAAGATTAGTATTATGAAGACCGATTCTCTGTCTAACCCACTACTAGACCAAGGAACCCTTTTTTTTATCAAGGGCCAAGACTGTAGGGAGAGGAATGAGACAAATGAGGCTCTTCCTTCCGGCATAAAATTTAAGAGGCACCAAAAACTCAGTAAGATAAATAGTATTTTGATACGATGTTTTTAAAAATAAAAATTAATGCAAAAAAAAAAACAATGGTGAACAATTAATCAAAAGTTGAAATAAAAACACCATAGATATTTTGTTATCCTAGTAGCATAGCAGGGAATATCTTATGGAAAATACAGGGTCAAAGAGCAGAGGGAGGATTTCTTGTTCCCTATTGATCACTTACATGTGGTAGGCACTGTTTCAGGCACAAAGAACACAGCAATGAACCAAATACTGCAGTATTGTTCTCATGAAGCCTGCATGAAGTCTTTGACATTATGGTGGGGGACAACAGAAAACAAGTTAAATACGCTAAATGCACTGGATATTAGTGATAAAGTCTAAGGAGAAAAACAAAGCAGGAAAAAGAAATAAGAAGAGTGATGCAAATATTGATAGCCCAGAAAGTGTCTGAGAAGTTGGCACTGAAGACCTGAGGGAGATGAGGGAGTAGCCATTCAGAGAAAAAGCTTTTCAGGCCAAAGGGATTGCAGAGGCAAAGGCATAAGGAAGGAGCGTGCATTCCCTGTTCCAGGAACAGCAAGAAGGCCAGTATGACTGAACAAGCAAGTGGTCAAGGAGGAAGAGTAGTAGTTGATGTGACGCACAGTGGGGTGAGGGGGTGTAACCACATAAGGCCCTAAGTCACTACAGTACAAACCTTTTCCTCTGAGATGAGAAGCCTTTAGAGGAGCTGACCAGGGAAGTGACATGATCTGACTCACTTTCCCAGACTCACTGTTGAAACAGAATTGATCCCTACCACAATTTTGTCTCCAAGCATCTCTTCCTCTTGATTAGAAAATGAAGGAAAAAGAGTTGACTCTGTGGAGGGCCAGGGGTTTTATTCCTCAGCTGTGAAACCAGGGCCTGTGTCCAGCCTCACGAGGGGATTTAGGGTAAAGTAGGGATAATATTTCAAAAATCTATCTACATGTCCTATCAGTAGAGTCACCAAGAGCTGAATCAATAAACCTCATTATTAAATGTATAGTTAGATGTAGATACAGATATAGATGTGAGCATAGATGCATTTGTACTTGTAGGTGTGGATATGGATATATTTAATAGCAATATATTTTGCAATTACAAACTAATAACATAGTAATTACAGAAGTTTTTAAAAATATTTTCTTTCATCTGTTTATTGAGTATTTGGAAGGATGCTGGCATCTTCCTTTATTGAACAGGAAAATGCATGCAATGCCAAAGAACTTAAGAAAGAAGACGGATCTGTGGGTGTTTGTGTGTGTGTGTGTGTGTGTGTCTATTATTAAAAGCTGGCATAAAATTTTATAATATTCTCTGCTTCAAATATAAACTGCTTTGCTATCCATTACTTTATTTTTTTAAGTTTTCTTATTTATTTTTGAAATTTGTGAAGCAAGAAGCATTTCATATGTTGGAAGAATGCCTTGTTTACTAATATTGCTACGTCAAATATTCATCAAGATTGGTAGTAGACAGCTGCTGATAATGCATAAACAGGGAGCCAGGCCTTTTGATGCCAAATTCTACCCTCTCTTATATGAAGACAAAGGCTATTTTTACTGAAATCAACAAAAGCTTTCCCTCAACCCTGACTTCTAACAAAAGGCATCTAAGGGCAGAATCTGACATTAATTTCTGTTTCATTTGTTTGGAAGAGTGCAAAATAGTGAAACAAAATGAGAGGTGCCATTTGCCAAGCTGATATTCAGCCAGTAAGCTTTAGCTTGGCCATGATGGTTGCTTAGAGCTGGCCTCCAGCCTAGCTATTCAGTGCCCCATCCTGATGGAATTTGCCCTTGCTTTCCTGGGAGATAAATGTTTTGACTGTCAACTCTGGCATTGACAATTGGACATGGCTTTTCTTTTATTTGTTTTTAAAATATAGGTCAGAATATCAGGGAAGATACAAGGGATTTCCACAGAAGACATAGACACTGAAGATCTTTTCTGCTAATAAATACTTTCTCCTCTTCTTTTTACTTCTAAAGTGAAGGTGGTAAAGCTGGCAGAGTTCACAAAATATTATTAATATTGTTAACAAAATTATAACAATAAGTTAATAAGACTTACTAATAGGTTAATACAATGATATACTATATAAAGCAGTTGCATATTGCATAGAGTTAATCACAACCAAGCCATAAAAATGTTAGGCAATAAACATTATGATCAGGAACAGTCCCCCAGAAAACCCTTTCTATATCCTGTTAGACATGTTTCCCTGTTCTTAGAGCATAGTTTAAAGTGGGTAATTGCTCTGAGTTCTACTTCTGCCATTCCTTCAATTCACTATCAACCTCAGTTTAAACACCCCATCATAAAATGAACCTTCAACATCACTCTGGATCTTTACCTCTCTGTGCATAATCATATTTATTTTACCATTTACAAATGAAAATACCACTGAGTACTTTTTACCAAATGTGCTTTTAGGCTTTACCTTTGTGAAGCGATACTATTAAAGCACAACCGGGAGGATTCCATCCAGTTGGCTCACTTTTCTGTATAATGGTTTGGCACAAATCTCAGTGTCCAGCAACCTCCGAGTGATAAGATATGGCTTTCTACTGATTTCTATATTAATCTATTCTGATTACATCCAGATAGATTTTTTTTTAATCTCTTAAAGTAATGTTCCTGGTGGTAAGACATGGTAATGCTACAATAGCATTTTCTACGAGAATAGATTCTTATCAGTAGTCACTTCTTCGCAAAGGATCACATACAAGTTTCTCCTCTAGATGTTCTCCCACAGAATGGGAGAGAAATCTCAGTAAATAGAGGCCTTTGAGATTTTGACTATTCAAATATGCCACATGTGAATTTAGGTACTAATTGGTCATTTTAGACGCCTGCAAATGTCACGAATGGAAATACTCCGTTGTCACAGTGTGGCCCAAGTCAGATCTGACCCAAGAATGCAAAATTCCCTTCCAGGTTAACCAAGGATCATGTAAAATTTGTCTCCAGATGTGATTGTGGTTGTCATCAGTAGGAATCAGAGGATTCCTTTTACAGGTATTAGATGGCAAGACTCAGGAAATAAGGTACAGGCATGAATCAGTCTGAGTTTCACAGGAACCCAGCACTGTACAGTGAGAGAGTGAGGGGCTGCACAGGCTGAGTTTTGTCATCCCCCCAAATTCATATGTGGAAGCCCTGACCCCCAGTTTGACAGTATTTAGATATAGGGCCTTTAAGGAGGTAGTTAAGGTTAAATGAGCTCATATGAGTGGACCCTAATCCAGAGTGACTGATATCCTTATAACAAAAAGAAGAGACACCAGAATGCAGGCACACAGAGACAAGGCCATGTGAGGAACCCAGGAAGAGGCCATCTGTAAGCCAAGGAGACCAAGGCCTCAGGAGAAATCAAACCTGTGGACACCTTGATCTTGGACGTCCAACCTCCAGAAGTGTTCTGGAAGAATTTCATTGTGGCAAAATACAGAAGTCTCAGCTCCTCCTTCTATTTTACGATTTTAATCAAGTATATCACTTGGCTCTTAATGATTCAGAGAGTAAAAAATATGCCTACAAATATATGGCCTATTCTCAAAATATTTGCATTCATATGTAATATAAGCAATGCAAGTTATGTAAACCACCTGCAAACATGGTAGCACGACTGTCCTTTTCTCTCTCGGTGCCTATACAATCACCCCCATATCCAGTCCCAGTTCCTTCTGTGTTCTAAGTCAAAGCCAGGAAAGATGCTCCACAGACATGCTTTTTTATCATAAGGTTGAGCCTGATGTTCATTTTCTCAGGGTTAAAGTCCAGATTGCTGTAGGTACTCCTTCCTGAGGTTAGACCATCTCAAAGGCTTCTTTTACACTGCCTTCAAAACTGAGCTCTTCCCTTTCAGGCTCACCTCCTCCCATCTCCCACTCCCTTGCTCTAACAGTTGCCATACACAGAGCAGAGAATGCATATGCTGGAGGTGAAATAACAGAAGCCTGAACTATAGCAACTATGGAGAGGATGAAGAAAAGTTCCAGAAGAAGCAATGTCCTTGTCAAACACAAGTGGCACTTTGTTGCTCTTAGAGAGAGTAAGGCTAAGCCTCATGCCCTGATGTAGTTCAGAAGCAAGGATTATAGTATAGAATGGTCTCCAAGTTGGGGACTCTGTATCAGCTGAACCATGAAGAGAAAGAACTTGAACATGGAGAGAAGGTAGGACTAACCCTACCTTCCCTGTGTGTGCTTGACTCGGTAACAGTATGGTACTTTTGTAATGGACCATACTTTTGGTAACTTATGTAGTGTTTTAATCTTCTACAGCACTTTGGTCACTTCTTTGGTAACTTATGTAGTGTTTTAATCTTCTACAGCAAATTTCCAGTCTAAGTTACTTGCCACCTTCACCTACAAAAGTAAATCCTAAGAATTAGCATCACAAGGAGAAATGTTTTTCCTTATTTCTTTCCTTTTGTTTCTTTTTATTGTATCTATATAAGAAGATAGATATTAGCTGAACTATGTTAATCATTTCACAACACATATGAATCAAATCATCATGCTGTACACCTTAAATTTATACAGTGATATGGCTATTATTTCTTACTAAAACTAAAAAAAAGTGATAATGATAAAACTTTTACAAAAAGTTGAAAAACACATCAAATGAAGGAGAAAGGGGCCTTCCTCTGTCTGTCCAGGCACCAGACCTCTTCTGTGGATAAAGATGGAGGACCTCCATGATAATTAGAACCAGGGCCCATTGCTCGTCAAGGAAACAGGCCAAGAAGGACAAAATAGAAACTTCATCCTCATCCATTTCAGGCAAGATTAAATGTAGAAATATCTGTGTCATCAGCCAAGGAGAGCTTGACACCAGTTTTAATTGGAAGTAAACAGAGAGCTGTAGAGGAAGGGCAGGCTGACTGGTCAAATGGGAAGCTTTGATCAGATTTCATTAGGTCATCTCATGCAGAAACAGGCTAAAATTTACAAGTGGACCAACAGTTTCTCTAAGAGTGGGCCAAAAAGTATCTAATATATATTTTATATAACAGAAACTTTCCAGCATCTAAGTTTCTCTAGCTTTAAAATGAGGTAAATGGTCTTCCTCCTTTACAATTCTCATAGAGACATTTTAATAAGATACTGCCTGCGGTATCTGTTAAGTTCCTTTGAAGAAAAACAGAAGGAAGTGGAAGACATTTTTAATGTTAAAAGACTATTTGTTGTTGATCTGCTTTATAACATAATATCTGAAAAGTTCCCTTACCTCTGTGTGTTTAGGCAGAGAATTTTACCAAACTTTTCTAAATAATGTTTTGATATGCAAAGGAAAACAAAGGGATATATCTTAACTTAATCAATGGTTCATTCACACTTTAGTTCAAATGAAAAAACCTTATGCATTTACTAAGAAAGTAACTGATGTTAAGATAGCTGTCCTAGATAGAGTAGGTTACCCTAAAATTTGAGTATGTACTAGGAAAATAGAATTTAAATTTATTTCTTCTAATAACCCAAATAAATGCAAAATCTTTATTAGTTTTCAATGAGACATTCTTTTCAAAAAAAAAAAACTATTAAGTCAGACTATTTGTGAACAAACTAAATAGACTGCTTTCAGTCTCAAAAGAATGGGACTTTTCTTGGTACCTAATTAGCTTTCTTTTTTAAGTCAAGGGGATCTGCTCAGAGTCAGGCCACCTCTTCAAAGCAGGCCCAGCAACTTCACATTATACAAGGTCATAATCAGTAGACAGAGTTTCCAAGCACGTCAGGTCATATTTTCTTTAGAGGTACAGGAAATGGAGTAAAGTCAGAAAAGTGCAGGTTACCCCACAGGCCAGCAAACAATTCTGCCAATTACTCCCTGGGGGTAGTCCAGCACCATTGAAAGGGTCCGCCAGTGTAATTACTAGTGACACAAGCATTTGCTTCAGTCAAGTTGACTTAAGTACCTAACTGAAATAGTCACTAAGCTATATGGGCAAATACTTGCCTTTATTTTGAACATCATTTTGAACATGCATTTTGAACATCAGAGATTCATGTGGAGTCTTTAATCTGTGCAACCAATTCATAAATACTTGATACTTTTTTAAAACATGGGTAAAGCAAATACTGTCTCCTTTAGATAAAAATAAAAATAGATATTTGAATTTTATTTTAACCAAGAATTCCAGATAGATAGCCGCAATGTTCAGCAATCAGTACAATTAGTGTATTTGCTTTCTTCTTCCTTTATAATTTTTTTATGTAACTGGTGCTAATAAGCAACTAATTTTCAAAAGTCAAGTACTTTGAAAAATAATGAAATATTGGAATGAGACACCTATGAACTGGCAAATCATATTTAATAGATACATTTCAAAAAGCTATGAAAAATATAAATTTGAAAAAAGAATCATATTCAATGCATTTATTAAAGGATATTCAGTGACACAGGGAATCCAAGATAATTCTTAGACAGAGTGAATATTTTATATAAGTAAACCCACAGGGAAAAAAACACTTCCCTAATTTTTTTATATCTGGGTTTTCTTATATCAAACTGATATGCAAAATATACTTATATACTTAGTCAAATATTTATTAAATTAATTACATTTTCATTTATAGTTTTATTCAGTAAAAGAAAGGTTTATTATAATTTTGCCTATAGTGACATCATGCTATCATATTAGCTTTTCTCACAC
This sequence comes from Prionailurus viverrinus, assembly GCF_022837055.1. Taxonomy (NCBI): domain Eukaryota; kingdom Metazoa; phylum Chordata; class Mammalia; order Carnivora; family Felidae; genus Prionailurus; species Prionailurus viverrinus. Next base: position 204,784,127 of record NC_062561.1, read on the forward strand.
TGTGCCTCAAAGTGATCTGATGCTTCTTGTATTAGTTTCCTACTTCTGCTGTAACAGATTATCACAAACATAGTGACTTAAAACAACTCCCATTAGTTCTCATGGTTCCACAGGTCAGAATCTGGGCTGGCTCCACTGGTCTCTCTGCTCTGGATCCCATGAGGACATTATCAGTTGTGTCAGCCCACTGCCTGTCAGAATCTGCTTCTAAGCTCTTTCAGGTCATTGGAAGTATCCAGTTCCTTATGGCTGTAGAATTAAGATCCCATCTCTATGCTGGTTATCAGCTGGGGCCACCTCCAGCTCCTAGAGGCTTCTTTTCAGTTCTTATGCATGAGCTCCTCCAACTCAGACCAGAGATAATGCACTCAGTCCTTCTCATGCTTAGAATCTCTCTGAATTCCCCTCCTGCACATCTCACTGACTGCCATCCTCTTCTGCTTTTAAAAGGTCATATGAGACACTGGGTTTACACAGATAGTCCAGGATAATCTATTTTAAAATCAACTGATCAGTCATCTTTTTATTTTGTCATGTTTATTTGTGGTTTTTTTTTGGGGGGGGGGTGGGTAATAGAGAGAAGGAGAGAGAGAATCCCAAGCAGGTTCTGTGCTGACAGACTCGGTGCTCGATCTCATGAACCATGAGATCATGACCTGAGCTGAGATCGAGAGTCAGATGCTTACCCAACTGAGCCACCCAGGTGTCCCAGCTGATTAGTAATCTGAATTCCATATACAAAGTCACTTCACAGCAGTGCCTAGATATTGACTGAATAATCAGGGAACAAGAATCCCAGGGGGGGCATCTTTAGCATTCTTCCCCCACCTGGTCACATCACAAGTGGCTCAAATATAGCCACAGTAAGCATATTTTAAAACCAGTAGTCATGTTTTCCACACTGATTAAGAAAATAAACCTTGACTGTGCCTTGGCTCCCCTAAGGAATCTCAACTACCTTGTACAACAACATCTTGAAAAGCTACAGAATACAGAAAGAAAGAAAACTAAAATTAAGAGTAGAAGTAGGAGAGAAAAAAGCAAACCAACACCAGGTATTATAAATATGCTGACTTTTAATAATGCTGGATTTTAAAATAAACTTTTGGCTGTGGTTTACGTAGTTTGGCCACTCATATCTATTACAGGTACACATGTGTTTGTCATTTAAGGGCATATGCTGAATGCCTGACCTCATGATAGGTTTTTGCATTCAAATTTATAAGTACTTGTACTGGACAGGTTCGTAAGGAAAACTCCCAGATTAACTATCAATTTGTTGCTTGTATTTAGAGTCTTTAACTCTATTTAGGTGGAAAGTTTGAAATGGGTCAGAACCAAGTTTACCAGATGGAACTTAAACTATGTCCACTGCTAGGGTTAAATATGTCTGGACATTAATTGGTGGGGCTCACCAAAGTTCTACAGAACTTCATTTGTATTAGGCTTGAAGAGCCTCCCAAGAGACGATTGTTATGAACCAGGTATGTGAGATGGCCTTCATCTTCAAAGTAGACTAGGGGTATTGAGTACAGCGTGGCACTTGTCAGTCAAAAATAAAACAAGTCCTACTTCTGGGAAGCATTTCTTGGAAAATAACACCAGAAAGATCTAGTCCCATGCATCTATTTAACTATGGGAAACCTGTGAAATACAATTCTCTGTGTCATCCAAGAAGGAAAGGAGAAACAGTGAGCACCTATAGAGAAGTGCTATTATTTTCATTTTTATGTTGACTTTGCAACAGGTCACTTTCCCAAATTCTCTTAAAATTTTTGGTTTCAGTCATTTATGATCTTGGATTTCATATGTAGATATTATCTAAAATAGTATCAATTTTGTCTATTTCTTTCATTTTCTTTACTTCTTCACCCCCTAATATTATTGAACTTGTTCCAGTAAAGGTATAATTTTATCTTGTTTGCCAGTTTAATAGAAATGCTTCCAGAGTTTCACCAGAAAATGTGTCTTTTACTATAGGTTATTATTTGCTACCTTTTATAAGTCTAAAGAAATTCCCATACAGTTCCTGTTTGTTAAGGGTTTTTGCAATAAGTAATTATTGACTTTTTCAAAATCTTAGTCTTCTTTGAATGTATGTTTTTCTCTGATCATCTTTGAAAGTAGTGAATTATACTGATGGATATTTTTATAATACTGCTTCATCCTTGTACTCCTAGGATATAGTCTATTAGGTAATGCTGTATGTATGCATGTGTGTGTATGAGTCTAAATGTGTGTTAACATATGGTTAGATTTAATTTAACATTTTAGTTAGGACTTTTGTTAAATGAAATTGGCTAATTGGCTTTGTCTGGTTTGAGTATCAAGGTCATGCTGTCCTGCTAAATGGTCTTTTGTAGCTGTCTTTTCTTATCCAGAAAAAAGTTAGATATAACACAGAAATCTCATTCATGAAATTTTACCAAAACTTACCTGTAACATCATTTAATCTTGGCAGGCCAAAAATGGAAAGATTTTTGACTATGGGTGCAATTCTTATATGTTGTTTTTTCCTTTTAGGTTTTTTTAAAACATGTTTATCGATTTTGGTAATTTCTGTTTCCAAAAATTATTGATTTCATCTAGTTTTTCACATGTATAAAGTTGTTCACAACATTCTCTTTTTTAAATTTTCTGCACTACTTTGCCTAGGCAACCCATTTTATTCCTATTTTTCTCCACTTTTTAAATTTTTGTAATCTTGCCAGGGTTTTATCTCTCATTGTTTAAGAAAAACAAAGGGCTTTAGGTTTTGTTAATATTTGCTTTTTCATTTGTTAGTTTGTTCATTAATTTACCCCTCTTATTTTCTTCTATTTATTTATTTTTAAATGTTTATTTATTTTGAGAGATAGAGGGAAAGAAAGAGAGAGAGTGTGAGCAGGGAAGGGCAGAGAGAGAGGGAGAGAGAGAGAATCCCCAGCAGGTTTGTGCTGCCAGCACAGAGCCAATGGGGGTTTGACCCACGAACTGTGAGATCATGACCTGAGCTGAAATCAAGAGTGGGATGCTCAAACGATTGAGCCACCCAAAGTCCCCTACTGACTTCTGGAGTTGATTATTCAGCTTACTTATCATCAGTATTTCTTGTCTTCTAAGAAATAAATTTAAGGTAATAATTTTACTCTAAAGTGATATAAAGATCACAGAATTGTTCTAATGATTTTTATAAACCATGCATTAATGAGAAGTCTATAAAGTTTCAAATATATAGGGAATTTGGTCACTATTTTATAGCTGTTGGTATTTAATTTTAAAGTATCATGTTCAGAAAAAGTAGTCTGTAAAATCCTAATATTTGGAACTTGTTGAGATTCCCTTTATGGCCTAATATGCCATCACGGTTTTTTTTTTAATTTTTTTTTAATGTTTATTTTTGAGAGAGACAGAGACAGAGTGTGAGCTGGGGTGGGGAAGAGAGAAAGGGAGACACAGAATCGGAAGCAGGCTCCAGGCTCTGAGCTGCCAGCACAGAACCCGATGTGAGGTTCAAACTCACAAACCAGTGAGATCATGACCTGAGCTGAAGTTGGACGCTTAACTGACTGAGCCACCCAGGCACACACACCCCCTTTAAAAAAAATTATTTTTAATGTTTATTTATTTTTTACTGTTTTACACACACACACACACACACACACACACACACACATAATTTTTTATATATTTTTTTAACATTTATTCATTATTGAGAGACAGAGATAGACACAGCATAAGCATGGGAGGGGCAGAGAGAAGAGGAGACACAGAATCCGAAGCAGGCTCCAGGCTCTGAGCTGTCAGCACAGAGCCAGATGCGGGGCTCGAACTCACCAACTATGAGATCATGACCTGAGTCGAAGTCGGATGCTTAACTGACTGAGCCACCCAGGCGCCCCTATATATTTTTTAAACATGTTGACCAGTTTTAGTAAAGTACATATTTTTAGGAAATTGTCAATGTTATCTAGGTTTTCAAATTTATACCCATAAAATATTTTTCAGGTATGTTTTTACACAATGTGTGCTCTGTTTTGGCCCTGCAAATATCTATGTGTATCTATAGGTCAGAGTTACCAGTTACATCACTAAACCATTTATGTCAATAATTTTTTCTTATCTGTTGGTTCTCTGGGATTATAATCTCCTGGCATGATTATGAAGTTCTAGTTAATTCTCTGTAATTCTGTTAAATATTTCTTGATATATTTATTTCCAGTTTCTGATGTTAGGTCCATGAAGGTCTGTAAAGATCACATGTTCTTGGTGGATTACTTCACTTATGCACAAAAATTTTCCCCTTTGTTCTTTGTAAAGTTTTTCACAGTAAATTTGGTTCTGCCATTTATTATTACCCTCCAGCTTTCTTAAAATTAGCACCTCAAACGGTGTTCCTGCAATTCCTGGGGGTCACTAACACTCTTTCAGAGGTTCTGTGAGCGCAAAACTGTTTTCTTAATAATATTAAAATGTTCTTTTTCTTTTTTATTCTCAATGTCTCACCAGTAACTGTGGGGTTTTCCAGAGACTGCATGGCATGTGACATGACAACAGGTTGAATGTAGATGCAGATGTGAGAATCCAGCTGCCCTCTATAAACCAAGAATGAAAGATTTGCAAAAATGTTAATTAATCCAACTCTTCACACTAATTAATCCATTTTTTTGTATTGGAAATGTAGTCACTTTTCAAAAAAGTTATTTATACCAACATATAATGGATTTTTCTTGTTATCTTCAAAAATGTACGAAAGAGCATTTATTTTACCTTTTTCCTAGCATCTATTCAATCAACCATATTTTCCTCTACCAATCTATTTCTAAAAATACTAATTGCCATTTTTATAGTCTAAATGTAAAGACGAACATATTTCTTTTAAAAATCAGTTTCCTTATTTTAAAAAAATGTGGAGAGGGGCGCCTGGGTGGCTCAGTCAGTTAAGCGTCCGACTTCAGCTCAGGTCACGATCTCGCAGTCCGTGAGTTCAAGCCCCGCGTCGGGCTCTGGGCTGATGGCTCAGAGCCTGGAGCCTGCTTCCGATTCTGTGTCTCCCTCTCTCTCTGCCCCTCCCCCATTCATGCTCTGTCTCTCTCTGTCTCAAAAGTAAATAAAAACATTAAGAAAAAAAATTTTTTTTAAATGTGGAGAATTCTGCACTATTTTACATCTTAACAGTCCAACTGCAGCTCCATTTCCCTCAGCACCCGCATTCCTATATATTTGTTGTGGGATATTTTTGGTATATGTTTATTCTGCCATTGTTTTTCAGAAGTCATGGCATTTTCCCAATTATAGGCAATTCTTGCCTTAAAGGAAACTCTGGTACCTGATGTTAAAATAATAAAAAATATTTCCCTTTATAGGCTTAATAGCTTCATAGTTTCTTAAAAACAAACTCAAAAAGCATGAACTTAGTCTGATGTTTAAGTCTAACATTTAACCAATGTTAATCTAATACATCCAGTGTGATACATCCAGTCTTCCAGTCTGATTTTCCACTATGCCCCTATTCAAAATACACACTTCAACCAAACTAGATTAACAACTATTTCCTAGATGTGTTCCATCATTTACCATCCCTACAACTATTCTCTACTTCTATGTTGAATTCCCTCCTCGATCTTCAAACTTCTATAACCAACTTGAACCACGATGTGGTACAAAGTCCCTTCCACAAAGTCTTCCCTGAGAAGCCCATATGGAAGCAATTCCCATGTACTGAATTCTTAAGCATTTTGTATCATTCAAAATGTAGGTATATTATGCTGCATTGCTTGTGGTTATTTGTAGTTATCTCCTCAATTACATTGTTAAATTCTTTGAGGGCAGAAATTATTTAACCCATCTTTGAGTCTCCCATATCACTAAACACAAGATTATTTAGAAAGTATAAAAACTAATAATTTTCAGGAATATAACAGTCAAAAACAACTGGCATAGAGTTAAGCAATTACTTTTTGGTTTCTGATATCAGATCATGATGCCTTCCTGATATAGAAGAAATATTCTTAGCACACGGTGGATACCCTTGGGTCTGGGTATATTAGGGGGTCATTCCACCAGGCAAGAAAAAAATTGCAGCTTGGCAGCGGGGGTGGCGGGGTGAGGTGAGGCGTCTCCTACATCCATGCTCTGCATTCAAGCTTCAAGAAGAAACAGAAAGGGTGGCTGCCTTACCTATCACCATGGCCTCTTTTTCTTCTGCCATCCACCAAATCATCTTAGGGCACTATTGCAAAAGACCTAGTGAAATCACTACTTGCTAAACTTATTAGCAACCTTAGTCCAAGGAAATGCTTTTAAAGTACTGCAAAAACATTTTTCAATAACATTTAATGCTCTTTTATCAGTACCCATAATGCATGTCCAAAAAGGAAAGAAATAAAGCAAATTATTGAAATGCAGTGCACCTACCTTGCATAGTACATTTGCTAGCAGTGATTTTATTTATCCTGACTTCCTCCATTTTCACAAACACATATGACCATCAAAACTGCAGAATGTATTCATTTATGTAAAGCATACCTTACAAAGAGTTTCTATAGTCCACTTCTCCAAATACGTCATCTGCTATCTTTAGTTCAACAAATGATTATGAAGTACCTATTTTCCAGAGACTATATTAGGCAATAAGTATGTAAACATGAATAAAACACAATCCTTGTTCTTGGTGTGCTGGAGGCAGTAGAGGAAATGAACACCTAAAGAGGTGTCAATCTAATGTGGTTAGGTCTCTGATAAGATGTATTATGGCACATGTATGTTTCAAGAAAGGCTTACACGATGAGCTCATCTCTGGCCAAATGCTTGAAGGTGAGTATAAATTAGCCAGATGATTGTAAGTCACTTCAGATTGAAGTGCAAAGTACCATTCTATGGATAGCCTTTTAGTATCCCTAAAAGGCTGTGAAGAGTACCAGGAATTGGGACTAGTTGGTTAGGTGATGAACAGAACCTTGTATTGCATGATAATAAGCTGAGAGTTAAGTTATGGTTAGCATCTTCCAAACTGTGTTACAGAGGAAGACTAGAATTCTACAGAATATAGAGTTTCTCTTGGGGAAAAAAAAAGTTCTACAGTCAAAATCATCTCCTTTTCAGTGATTCACATTGAGAATTTTACAGGCTATGAAAAGTCCTGAAGTCAAGAAGCTGGCTTCAAGTAACCCAGCAGTTCCCAGATTTATTTGGCTTCTAATCATTTTTTCACCAAATAGCTGTTAACATCCCATGTGACTCAAGTGTTTTACAAAACACAGTTTGGGCAATATTGGATATAAGCAATGGAGTAGCTACTGGGCTTATCACTTTACATATATGTTGATGAATTTGGACTTTATTTGGCATTCAATAAGGGACCATCAACACTGGTCCAGCAGGAAAATGGCTTGACTGAAGCCAAGACTCGGGAATGTAAGTCAACAAGGATGTAAGGAGGGATTGGAGGGGAGACAGGCAGGAGGCTGGAACACCAGTGAGGAGAATTCATTCTTGGAACAGTTCAAAATATAAAACTATAAACATATGTTTTGGAAATGTTTCTAGATTTAATAAATTCTATGATAATATACTAGGGAGATTTCTTTGAAAATCCATAACAGATGCCGGTAAGAGTACTATCTACCTTATCATCAATTAACGTATATTTGGGATCTCCAGGGAACATTATGCATGTACATAACAACCAAAAACAAATTGCAACAGGCTTGCCTTGTTGTCAAACTACAGAAAAAATGACCAAGATAAGAATAATTAATTTCAGGTGGATTAAATTACTGTAGTCAGTCATTATTCAACTATTTATTAAGCACCCACAGGGTACACAGCACTTTACTAGATCCTTATAAAAATCCACATATTAATAACAGAGGTTTTTTTCCACCAAAGTAATATGTAGTTGGCATTGAGCTCCCTGTGGCTCAATGCATACAGAAGAGACCAGTCACCAGTGAACAGCCATTAAACAATTCTGCTCAGTGTCCAATCAAAGAAACCAGACCTTTAAACCTTTCATCATTGAGAGGTATTGAACTAGATAAATTACAACGTTTAAAAAATATATGTTTAGGATTAGGGGGAAACCTTGGAATAACTCAGAAAGTCTGGGCCACAACCAATTCTGGCACTTCAAAACTAGGCTAATAAATAATGTATATATTCATTCTGTCAACTAAAAATATATAATTTGAGCACAAATACATGTTGGCACTGAACAAGGCACTGAGAATACAGCAGTGAACAAAATTTTCTCAAACCGTTGCCTTGTGGAGGTTGAATTCTGGCAATAGAGACAGACCTTAAAAGTAGGAATAGGTATTGATATGCATAAAGACAGAGGTACATACAGACATAGGTATTAGTGTGATAAATACAATAAAGAGAAATTAGACAGTAGAGAAATAGATGCTTCCAAATGTTGGGGGAACTTGAGACAAAAATATTTCAGGCAGAAAAAAATAGGAGGTGCAAAGGCCCTGAGGCAGGACATCTGTGGCTAAATTAGAATGAAAAAGAGAAGGAGTAGAATGAGGTGAAAACTTGCAAGACATAGATCATTTGGGGCCATCATAATGAGTCTAGCTTTTCTCTGGGTACGTTAGCACATCGCGGAGTGGGGGATGGTTTGAAGAGAAGGGATATAGATTCTAACATTACTTTAAAGGATCACTGTGGCTGCTGTATTAAGAGACTGAAGTGAAGGGTGGGTGGGAACAATGGCAGAAGTAGGCAAACTAGTCAGAAGACTTATGCAGTAATACAGTGAGAAATGGTAGAGACTTGGCTGTAGGAGGTAATAGTAGAAAAGTGGTCTGATTTGGGATACATTTCGATGGTAGTGCTGACAAGATTTGCTGGTGGAGGAGCCAAGAATGACTTAGTCTTTGGCTTGAGCAACTGGACACACGCAATTGCCAGCTAATGAAATGTGGAAGATTGTAGGTGGAAGGAGATTTGGGGAGGAAGACTGAGTCCATTTTTGGACATAGTAAGTACATGATGCCTATTCAGCATCCAACTGGAGACATCAAGTAGGCAGATGCCTATGCGAGTTTAGAGATCAGGGAAGAGTCCAAGGCTGAAGATAGAAAATTAGGACTGAATGATATCACTAAGAATGAGAGTAGAGATAAAGAAAAGATAAAGGACTGAGCCCTGGGCCTCACCAAAATCTAGAAGTCAGGAAACAATAAGAAGCCAGTAAGATAGACTGAGAAAGAATAGCCAATTAAATAGAAAACCAGGGTAGGGTGATATCCAGAAAGCCAACTGAAGAAACTGTTTCAAGAAAGATAAATGAAATTGTCAATTTGTGTCAAATGCGGCTGATAGATCAAGCAAAATAATTGACTATTATCAATAGTATTGACTATTGCATTTAGGAACAGCAAGCTAACTGATGACGTTGACCAAAAGAAAAGTTTTAGTGGAGAGCTAGAGGCAAAAGCCTTTGGGAGGGGATTTAATAAAGAGGAAAGAAGAAATTGGAGGCAAATATAGACAACTTCTTCAAGTTATGAGCAAGAGAGAAATGGGAGAGATCACACTACATTGTATGTTGAATCCAATACAAAGAGAAAAACTGACCATGTGAGAGAGAGAGAGAGGAGAATTTTCAGAATTTCCAGTCTTTAAGTAGGATATAAAAATGGCATCTAGTGCCCAAATGAAGCGGTTGGACTTAAAGGAGTAAGGACAGTTCATATTTCCCAATAGGAAAAAGGTACCTAGATATAGGTATATGGATATATGTGTATGGGGAAGAGATACTTTCTCATTGCTAGTATACTTTATCTAGGAAATAGTGAGTGAGGTCATCAACTGAGACTTTTCATTGGAAAGAAGATTGCTGGAGATGTTTAGAAATTTGAGTAGAGAGAAGAATAGTTGCCTAAAGGGACAGGAAAATATAGAATTGTCAGGCAGTCCCAAGGTCGTACTTGAGATTAATGGTTTTTAATTTAAGGTAAGACCATTAGTATGATTTTGTTTTGTTTTGTTTTGTTTTGTTTTGCAGTCAAGTTGAATATGTTAAAGCTTAAAAGGAGTAGATGAAGAGTTGAGCTTGGCCAGTGATGAGCTTTTGGAAGGTGAGAATGAGAAATTTCAAAGTACAGGACCATAGAAGACCAATTCAAAGGAGTGACTATTGATGGGCCATCGAATTCAGGACTGGTAAGAAGGACATGAGGATGTGAGGAGGGTCAGGAAAGAGCAGGAGAATCAGATGGGTTGTAGATCCTAGTGGGATCAAAAATTCATTAATGTTTGAGTACCAACGGAAGTGAAATTGAAAGGGAATGGATGATAGTGACAAGTGGGGTGCTCACAACTGATACTGCGGTGAATTGGCAATTTTCAATAATGGCAGGGTTTCAGAGTTTTAAGATCATGGGACCAAATGGTGAAAAGGGAGGAAATGGTTGGAAGAGACAAGGCCAAAGGCCTGAAAAGTCAGGATATTGAAAGGATTCTATGCATGGCTACTGAAATTACATAGTTTTCCCCCAGAGTTGAAAATAGAAGAAAATTAATACTGGGAAGGTTTGGGTAGAAGAAGAGAAAGAAGCAAGTGGAGTAAAGCAATAGGAGTTACCAGCTGAGACTACTTGGTTTTTATCATAGAGTTGGAGAACAGCTTTCAACAAACTTCAATATACATGTTACATGTGGATCATGAGGGAACTTATTAAACTCAAGAAACTGATTTAGTTGATCTGGAGTAGGGGTTGAGATTCTGCAATTACAGTACAGAAAGTGTAATAAGAGAGAGAGAGAAGGATTAGATGAAGATTTAAGTTTAGAGAATACCAAATTCTTTCAGCAAAACTCAACTCCTTCTTGCCTTCATTTTTTGTTTTTCTTATTTTCTTCCTAGGTTCACAGGAACCAACTAGACTGTCATTCAAATATGAACAGAGAAAAGGAAAGAATCCAAGATGGTAAGATGATTCAGCTATGAGATTTATTATTAGTGATGTCTGGTACAAGAGAAGCTGTTTTAAATGTATGTTTAAAAAGCAGTACTTTGCAAATTAATATTTTATTTAGGGCATAAAACCAAAAAGGAAAAATTTTAATCTTCCCAGAAGGAGTTACTGATGTTCTTTGCTTCTATCCTAAACAGACTTCCTGGTAGAAACTTATGCTACTTTTCATTTATTTGTTTAAAGAAAATAGGCCTCAAGGAAACGAAGATTGTGGGCAGATGTGGTTCGTCAAGATTAAGAAGAAATGATTCTGATACTAATGAAAATCTATTTCCTAAAGGATAAGAAACTCAGTATATAAAGCAGGTTTGCAAAAAAATACATGAACTATCATTAGCTAAAGTTTTGGATCAGGCCACTTCATAGTGCTTTAAAGGAAAAAGACTGTGTTAACCTGCAACATGCTTCTCCTGTTATGGTCAATAGAAAAGAAACAACGTATTTGGACCCCAGATAATTCCCTTTAGTTGCCTCTGCTGCTGGTTAGGAGAAAAAGAATCAGAGAAAAATAGAGTTAAATCCTAATGAAAAATTGCAGGTCTTAGAGATTATGAATTGGATTGATGAGTTTTTGTTTCCTGAAGGACAACATGCAGATTAAAGAGCTTTTAACTGTTCTTGATGCAATCAAAAGGTTATGGTCGTCTGCTAAAAACTCAGTTTCAGCCACAGTTTATGTAAGTTGTTCACATTACTCACTCAGTAATGATGTACTTGGCCCCACTGTTTGTGGTCTGGTTCTCATTTGTTTGGTATTACATTCCAAGACTGCAATGACTCAGAAATGTTCCTTATTTTTTACAGTAAGAAGAAATAGCATGCTTTGCCTGAAACATCTCGAGTTTAATCACTTGTCTGTGGTCTTCCCACAATCTATTCAAGCAGGTGTATATAAGTGAAGGCTTCCACATATTGCATTTCTTTGAGCAGAAAACTGCTGAAGTTAGCTTCTTATACTCATGTGACATTAACAGAAAATTTAAACCCTTTACAATATGTAAATATATTGAATATATATTCAATATATAAATATAGTGAATAGTGTATAATATTCACTCTTATCAGAGTGTTAGCAAGTAGGCTTTTCAGAATACAAGAAAATTCTCCAGAATAAAAAGTATTAAATATTTATGAAACCTCTATCAAGCACGTATGAGGGAACATGAAAGTTGTACTTAAATCTATTTGAAGAGAAGTTATGTTCAAGAGATATGAGAACTGTTGTGCACCAGCATGGAAGATAGAAGTAGGGGCAACATACTAATACACACACACACACACACACACACACACACACACACACACACATATACTGTCTTGAATTCTAGCAGAGAGTTAATAGGTATTCATTAAGTGAAAAGAAGAATGTTCTCTCACAACTTAACACTATTCCTACATTTACCCTTCATAAGCTGTTGGGTCACCTGATTTTTCCTCCTGTCATGGTGGTTTAGAGCATTCTCCTCTACCAGCCAGTAACAGAATGTGAGTTCTGGCAGAAATAGAGGGACATCTTTAAGGTATTCTCTTCCAGATAAACATGTTTAGAGGAGGACTGGCCCAAAGCATACTAAATATAATTGAGTATAAGTGTGCATTAACTTATAGTCAGAATTTGTTTCTTATATAAAATCATCACTCAATAAGATTAGAAGGAAGTAACATACATGTCAATAGAATTTTGATCAGGGAAGGAAATTTGGGGAGACAAAAAACAAAATGCTGCCCACAGAAGAAAGACTTGGTTAATCTTTCTAGAACCTATCTTCAGAGTGGCACCAGATGTCTGGGATGACAGACTTTACTGTAGACAGTTTGCTGTCTTTTTTCCCCCTCAGGCACAGCCCTGCCAATGATTTTCAAAAAGTATTTCAGAAAAACTTGGGGCACCTGGGTGGCTCAGTCGGTTGAGCGTTCGACTTCGGCTCGGGTCATGATCTCACGACCTGTGAGTTGGAGCCCCGTGTCAGGCTCTGTGCCGACAGCTCGGAGCCTGGAGCCTGTTTTGGATTCTGTGTCTCCCTCTCTCTCTGACCCTCCCCCGTTCATGCTCTGTCTCAAAAAAATAAATAAACATTAAAAAAATTTAAAAAAAAAGAAAGAAAAACTTTGGGGAATGGAATTCTAAGTCTTGTTTGGAGTTCAAATAAACCAACTAAAAGTCAAAGGAAAGGAATCCAGTGCCATTTTCTTAATTACTTGAAATTCCCCTAATTCTACAAGGACTGTTCTGAATCTGGAAAGACTTTGTAAGGCCACATTTTTATAGTCAATGTTCACCTCAAGTAAGTTCTCTGAGGTAAGACTACTCTTGCTTATTCAGATCACTTAGAGTTAAAATAAACCTGAGTTACAAAGGGAAAGTGAAAAAGTAGCAGTAACTTATTGAACTAAAGACTTATTTTTCTCTCTCTGAAGTGTAACTATTGTAGCATAACCTCTAGGTGTGTCAAGATCTTGATTATTTTGAAAATTGTAGCAGAGATGTTCTTTCTCAATATTTGTGTGGTGCCAGAATATCTAGTTATGGCCTCCTTTCCTGAGGTACCAGAGAAAGAACCTGTCTGAAAGAAAAAAAAAATCAATAGATGAGACAAGAAGAGTCGATGGGTATTGCATTTCTTTCAGCTGGACTTTCCAGACTTCCCACACTATGCTTGAATTAGAAATGAACTCTTAGGGGCACCTGGGTGGCTCAGTTGGTTGAGCGGCCAACTTTGGCTCAGGTCATGATCTCACTGTTTGTGAGTTCGAGCCCTGCGTCAGGCTCTGTGCTGACAGTTCAGAGCCTGGAGCCTGCTTCTGGTTCTGTGTCTCACTCTCTCTCCGCCCCTCCCCCACTCATTCTCTGTCTCTATCTCAGAAATAAATGAACATTAAAAAATTAAAAAAAAAAGAAATGAACTCTTAAAGGATTTCTCATTCAACTTCTCTAAAGCTCAGTTGATATCTCTATAAATGAAGACAACACATCACATGATCCCTAAGATCACATCCAGCCCCAAACTTTATGATCCCATTCCTACAAGTCCAAATGACTGCAACCCCATTATCTTCTACACATTGAAAAACAAGCATTTGAGTTAATCTCTCTTTGTGCTCTGGTAAATTAGCAATGTCCCGGGTGGTCCACAATCCTTTTCTGAAAGAATATTATATATTCTGGTTTAGGACTGTTTTAAGCTCTCTGTGAGTTGTTGAAGGTAATTATTTGTGACTCTGCAATGATTATGACTAGTTCCTTAAGTTCTTTAGCGTGAAAGTTACCTGGATCTATGGATTTAAGTCACCCACACTGAATCAGCCATTTTTATCTGTCTTCAGACAGAGGTTGTCTGCCTCACATCACATCATCGCCTGCTCTCAGGATTAAATCATGGCTGACATTTGTGAGGAAAGAATGAACTACAAAGGGCCTTCATGTCATGTCATTTTTAAGTGCTTTTCTTTTCATTGGATAAAGACAATACTTTTCCCACTCTCCCCCACCTAATGATAGGTTTGAACAGTTTTTTTAAGTCTTGAAAGTTGTATCTCATATCTTGCTCCTATATTAGTGGTTTATCAACCATAGCAGAAGAGGATATGAAGATCACTGGACTTGGGAATAGGGACATCTAGGTTTTCACCCAATAATCTTTGGAAAGTATTCAAAATCTCTGAGCTTCAGTTTCCCCATCTCTAATGCCAATATGGACAAGTATGGGACACAAGTAGTGTTTATCAGCTTATTTTTGCATTCTCTCTCTGTGTTGCCTAGGCCAAGGAAGGTCAAGGCAACACTACCACTAGTACTCATAAGTGTGACAGGAAAAATTTACATGAAGCCTGGACATGGGAGAATTGATGAATATAGTTTTTAATATAGCTAATACTTCAGTTTAGGTGTACAGACATCAGAGGGGAGATAAATCAACATACAGGAATGGAGGTGATCTTCTTAGTCATCTATGAAAGACATAACCCAATATTGGGTCTGACACCTACCTTCCCTTCCTTGGAGACCTTTAGATCAAACCAAGTCTGTCGCAGAAGAGACCACAATATCCAAACCCTTTGGTCAATGAAGAATTCTGCTACACTAAACTCAATGTGCTAAAATGAACTTCAGAAATTCCTTGTTTTTTATTTGTTTGTTTTTTAAGAACCATTAAACCGTGAAGAATGACTCAGGTTTGCCAACTTGTAATTTTGCCAAAAAAGAGCTAGATGAAAAATTTACATCTACTCTCCCCTTTTTCCACCACTTCATAAAGAAGTGGATACTTTAACAGCAAATAAAAGAAGGAAAATCAGTTTCTCACAGAATAGAGACAGTTTTTAAATTCAATAAATTTAACATTATGAAAAGCTATTGAGTTCCTCATTTTACCACTGACTGATACAAAACTAACAAGACTGTCATTTGCCAAAAATCTCCCTTCAAGTAGGAAAAGAAGGCATCCTAGAAATCTCCCTTCAAATAGCAAAAGAAGGCAAAATAGAAAAATACACGACCACAGTCATTCCTGGGGCACCTGCTGCCTTCAGCTAGCGCATTAATGGGCATAGCTGTTGCTTAGGTGAGGTCAGGATCAGACTTTGATCAGCAGCATCAGAAAGTAGCATCTGTTCACTGGCCAGAGGCAAATAGAGCTGTTGTTCTTTTTCCATGTCCAACTTTTCTGTCAATTGAAAACTCTCTGGTTTGTTATTAGATTCAGGTGTCCCTGCAGTTGCCCACTTTCTACCCTCTTAATTTCCCCTTTCCTGAGATTGTGCTATAATTTATAAAGCTTCTGGCATCAACAACTTTATTTTCGTTCTGACTAGTGGTCACAAACTCCCTGCATGTTTCTGGTTTGTTAGCAGGTGGCCTGGCCTGCCAAGAAAGAACTCACGGTCTTGGATTCCCCCCAGGGTTTACCCAGGTTCCAAAATTGGTATCAGGCCTGATACATATTACAGGGCCTCATGGGTACTTTAATGTTTATACAGGGCAGACAGGCCCATAGGGCACAAAGTTTCATCCAAACACCTTGTACATGATTGAAAGGGGATGCAGCCCGGCAATATGATCCTTTTCTTTAAAACTGCTTTTACAATTCACTGAGGAGATGAAAAAAAGAGGAAACAGGTGAAAAGTTTGGGCCAAGTGAACTGCTCTCCAAGTATTTCACAACAAGGGAGGTAGCCGAGAATTCAGAAAACAACATCAAATTGCGTTTTCAAGGCTTCTCAATCTGTGTTGCCTAAGCAGAGGAAGGCCACGCCCATTCAGCAAACATTTGCCCCATCTTCTGAGTTGGAACCTAACCCAAAAGAGGGGAAGCAAACTAGCGCTGCAAAAAGCAAATTACAAATATATGACTAGTCAGGAGCTGGAAATGCCTCAAATTATTTACTCGACCACACAATAAAAGTGACAGGAGTTGTGTATCCTTAAACAACCTTCTGCTGGCAGAATGATACCATGAAATGGCCTGTTCTGCTGCAAGATGCACTAAAGATTAGATAAGAAAGCAAACAGTCCCTTGTGGGTCACTCCAAGTCCTTTAACTGCCAAAACAAGATCCCAGACTAGATCAAAAGTATAAAGGATTCTAGCGTCTCTCTAAATACTTCTTGGAAGCCCAGATGTGATTTAAAAACCAAAACACTGGAGCAAAGCTGAGTATTGAGATGGCTCCTGGTGGAAGATGTTCAGAGAAGGATATTAGCCGATGGTTGGTCATTAAATGCACCATTAGTAGGCTCTTCTTCTATCACTGTTCAAATATTTTTTGTTAATCCAAGTCATAAGCTAAGTAAATCACGATGATCTATTAACTCTGCAGATCAGAGGAAAGTAACAGGATGGAGTGTGGTTCTGATTGCAATTCTCCCAGTAATGAGTTGTGTGGAACTGTGTCTCACTTTATTATGTCATAGTTCCTGCATCTGTGAAAAATGAGACATATAGACTACACCCTTTCCAGTTCTTGTAATAAACTACCTTCTGATCTCAGCCAGAGCATTTTTGGCATCAGGAAAATCCATATGCCAATGACCATTCAATGATCAGCACTGTTGCTAAGATTTGGACTAAGAAAGTCAGAATTAGGGAATATATAGTTTGCCAGTCTCTCTTAGGAGAAGACCACAATGGAAAGAACTATGTTCATTCCCAATTACATTTACAATGTCCTATAAACCAACTAACTCTGGGAAGAGCAATGTACATAAGTATTTTCAGACCATTGATAACATTATACACATGACTATTTTGTGGTAAGAAGACAGCAAAGGGACCAAAGAAACAAGGGATGCAGTGCTCATCTACATTAGAAAAGGGAGATCACCAGTGGCTTCTTTTAAAAATCTTTTTAAGAAGAGCAGAATAGGGGCGCCTGGGTGGCGCAGTCGGTTAAGCGTCCGACTTTAGCCAGGTCACGATCTCGCGGTCCGTGAGTTCGAGCCCCGCGTCAGGCTCTGGGCTGATGGCTCGGAGCCTGGAGCCTGTTTCCGATTCTGTGTCTCCCTCTCTCTCTGCCCCTCCCCCGTTCATGCTCTGTCTCTCTCTGTCCCAAAAAAAATAAATAAAAAACGTTGAAAAAAATAAAAATAAAAAAAAAAAAGATCAGAAAAAAGACTGGAAGGAAATACACTAAAATGTTAACAGAGGTTCTCTCTGGGGGTAAGAAAACATATTTTTCACACCTTTTAGTGTTTCACTATATTTTTCACATTTTCCACAATAAACACTTATTGTCATAGAAAACTTTTTTTAAGTTTATTTATTTTTGAGAGAGAGACAGAGAGAGTGAGCGCAAGGTGGTGGGGGGGGGGGGCGCAGAGAGAGAGGGAGAGAGAGAATTCCAAGCAGACTCCACACTGTCAGCACGGGAGCCCAACATGGGGCTTAAACTCACAAACTGTGAGATTGTGACCTGAGCCGAAACCAAGTATCAGACAGTTAACCGACAGCCACCCAGGCACCCACCAGTGGCTTCTTTTAAATGCTCAGCTGCCCTAATTTGTTTAAACTTAACCCAACTTGCAAATTTAGGTATACATATATTTTTATTCAGATACAGTTTTATTCATTCAAGAGACAATTATTGAAGATATAGTATGTGCTAGATGTGGTGCTAATCACTGGTGACACACAGATGAAAAGTTTGCTTTGTTCATAGGCCTGAAGAGCTTACATTCTAAGTGGCAAACTGACAGGTATCAATCATGATTTTTTAACATGGAAAATGACAATAACAACAAATATGAACAAAATGCTTTGGAAAACCAGAGAAATTGGGATTAATAACCTTGCCTTTTACAAGGACAGAAGGGCTCTGAGACACTTTACAGGGGATCTCTGAGGTGGATGATTTTAGGTTTGAGCTTTCCCGGAGCAAATGCTTTTAATTAAATCTAGCACAACAAGTGTGGTGGGAAAGGCGTCTCACACAGAGGAAAAGCACTTGCGAAGGCATGGAGAAATGGAAATTTAGTAAATGGTTTCTGTTCTCATGTGACTAAATTATACTATGTGAGAGATCAGGGGACAGAGGAAGGAGGTGATAATGAAGAATAAGGTAAACTTTTTTTTTTTAGACAACGCTAAAGATTTTTCATTTTACCTATAGGCAGTGAGGAGGAGTTATCAAAAATGACAGCATTTACTCATAATGGGATTGGTGATATAAAAAAAAGAAGGGTCCCCTACAATTCTGGTGTCCAATTATTGCCAAGTTTTATAAAATGACCATAAGCTTTCCACACAAATAAATAGAAAAATATTCCATGTTCATGGATTGGAAGAACAAATATTGTTAAAATGTCGATACTATCCAAAGTAGTCTATATATTCAATGTAATCCCTATCAAAATAACACCAGTATTCTTCACAGAACTAGAACAAACAATCCTAAAATTTGTATGGAACCACAAAAGACCCTGAATAGCCAAAGAAATTCTGAAAAAGAAAACCAAAGCTAGAGACATCACAATTCTGGACTTCAAGCTGTATTACAAAGCTGTAATCATCAAGACAGTATGGTACTGGCACAAAAACAGACACTTAGGTCAATGGAACAGAATAGAGAACCCAGAAATGGACCCACAAACTATGGCCAACTAGTCTTTGGCAAAGCAGGAAAGAATATCCAATGGAATAAAGACAATCTCTTCAGCAAATGGTGCTGGGAAAACTGGACAGAGACCTACAGAAGAATGAACCTGGACCACTTTCTTACACCATACACAAAAAATAAATTCAAAATGGATGAAAGACCTAAATGTAAGACAGGAAACCATCAAAACTGTCAAGGAGAGAGCAGGCAAAAACCTCTTCGACCTCACCCACAGCATCTTCTTACTGAACAAGTCTCCAGAGGCAAGGGAAACAAAAGCAAAAATGAACTATTGGGACTTCATCAAGATAAAAAGCTTCTGCACAGCAAAGGAAACAATCAGGAAAACTAAAAGTAAACTGATGGAATGGGAGAAAATATTTGCAAACGACATATCAGATAAAGAGCTAACATCCAAAATGTATAAAGAACTTATCAAACTCAACACCCAAAAAAAAAAAAAAATCCAGTGAAGAAATGGGCAAAAGACACAAATAGACACTTCTCCAAAGAAGACAGCCAGATGGCCAGCCCACACATGAAAAAATGCTCCACATCACTCATCTTCAGGTAAATACAAATCAAAACCACAATGAGATACCACCTCACACCTGTCAGAATGGCTAAAATTAACAACTCAGGCAACAACAGATGCTGGCAAGGATGTGGAGAAAGCGGAACCCTTTTGCACTGCTGGTGGGAATGCAAACTGGTGCAGCCACTCTGGAAAACAGTATGGAGGTTCCTCAAAAAGTTAAAAATGGAACTACCCTATACACTAGTAGGTATTTATCCAAAGGATACAGGGGTGCTGTTTCAAAGGGGTCCATGCACCCCAATGGTTATAGCAGTACTACTGACAATAGCCAAAGTATGCAAAGAGCCCTAAAGTCCATCGACAGATGAATGGATCAAGAAGATGTGGTATATATATACAGTGGAGTATTACTCGGCAATCAAAAGGAATGAAATCTTGCCATTTGCAACAGCATGGATGGAACTAGAGTGTATTATGCTAAGCTAAATTAGAGAAAGACAAATATCACATGACTTCACTCATATGTGGAATTTAAAATATAAAACAGATGAACAGAAGGGAAAGGAAGCAGAAATAATATAAAAACAGGGAGGGAAACAAAACATAAGAGACTCTTAAATATAGAGAATGAATTGAGGGTTGCTGGAGGAGTTGTGGGTAGAGGGATGGGCTAAATGGGCAAGGGGCATTAAGGAGGACACTTGTTGGGATGGGCACTGGGTGTTATATGAAGGAGAGTTATATGAACAGTCCTGAAATCATTATTGCACTATATGGTAACGAATTTGGATATAAATTATACATACATACATACATACATACATACATACATACATACATAAAAAGAGACAATTCAGTTATAATGTGGCTGCATGGGGGCGACTGGGTGGCTCAGTTGCTTAAGCGTCCAACTTTGGCTTAGTCACGGTCTCGCGGTACATGAGTTCGAGCCCCACATTGGGTTCTGTGCTGACAGCTTGGAGCCTGGAGCCTGCTTCAGATTCTGTGTTTCCCTCTCCCTCTGCCCCTCCCCTGCTCATGCTCTATCTCTCTTTCTCAAAATAAATAAACATTAAAAAATGTTTAAAAACAAATGTCGCTGCATGGTGGGCCCTTATCCAATCTGGTTGGTATTCTTATAAGAAGTAGAAATTTCTATAAACAAAGACCCTGGAAGCATACATGCACAAAGAAATACCATACAAAAAGGCAGCAAAAGGGCAGCCATTTGCAAGCTAAAGAGGGAGGCCTTAAAGAAACTGATTCTTCCAATACCTTGATCTTCACTTCCATCCCCCAGGACTGTGAGAAAATAAATTTCTGTTGTTTAAGACCAGGAAGAATGCATGATCCAGGAGACTAGATTCAAATTCACCTGGACCTTAGCTGCAGTTTGGCGCCACCTGGTGGCCAAGATCTAATTGGGTTTAAATACCCATGGGGAAGATTCGGTTTCCTGTGGTGGTTAGGACTTTCTAGGACAAAGTCACCGATTCCAATGTTAATGACCCTTGCTTCCACGACTCAATTTCCTGGGCCAGGAGAATACTGGGAATACAGCATCTTGCAACTGCTGCCCTGTCTTTCCTTCACTGTTTTTTTTTTTTTCTCTCTCATTTCCCATCCCATAGAAGACCAGACATCGTGGGATGCTAGCTAGAAGACAGGAACCAATCTCCAATCTCTTTGCATTATCATGAAATTAATTAGTTTTAATTTTAGACGACTAAGGTTGTATCCCTACAATAGAAATAAGAATATTAAAGAGTGTCTCAGGTTATCTTGCTCATTATGATATTGAATTGATCTGCCTTCATCAGTTTGAGGAAACTAGCTGAGAAGGACATTTTAAAATGGGAAATGGTAAAAATCCTCGATATCTCTATAAGAAGTTATAGAATCATGAAGAATTAAAGAATCTATGAGATCACCTAGTGCTACATATGTAAATGTGTATGCTTAATAGATAAGTAAACTGAGTCCTAGAAAGATTTATTTTGTTCACACTGTTGTACACAGAGCCCAGGGAAGACCCAGTTAAATGTTGCTTTACTCTAGTGATTTTCAAGTCTCTATGAATCAGACAGGTTTGGAAACTACAGTCAACCCCCAAATCCTTCATCTCCTTTTAACACATATCAAAGAAAATGGAGGGCTGGTAGATCAGAGACGATTACACATTAGCACACAGTGTAAGAATCAACACAAATTTCTGAAGTCTTAAACAAAACTCGTGTTTCTGATGTTCCAAACACCCTAACTGGCCTTTTGCCAAAAAGGAGGGGGTGCACATGCCTTCTCATCTCATGGAATTTACACCTAATCTACAAGTTAAGAGTATCAAAACACAGTCTAATGACAAACAAAACCAAAACCAATCAACCAAAGAACAAACAAACAAAAACAAAAACAAACAAACAAACAAACAAAAACCTAGGCAAACAAGAAATAAACAAAATAGTTCTTCCAGGACTTCTAACTCAAATTATATTCCCAAATAAAGAAACTTTCCCCAGACAACTTCTAGACCAGAGAAAACTAGATTCATTTTTCACTACTTGGACACTTACTTGAACAGTCAAGAACTGAACTCTCATGCTATTTAAACCTGTTAGCAACATCCTCAGTCCATCCTCTCAAAGATACCAGAGAAAAAGGAAAATGACTACTTAATTTGAAAAATATTATTGGAGTATGGGTTAGTCAAAAAGTCCAAGATACATAATTTTGTAAACACGTGACAGAAAATATATATAAAGAAAAACTCTATGTGAGAAAATTTTGGATAAAGAGAATTACTATAACACTCTCATTTCATTCCACAAAGTGCACTGAATATCTCTCTTTGATGTACAATGCAAAACACTTACACCGCAGTAATTACCTAGAACAAGAGTAACTGCTAATGGTGACCTGTGAAATGATATGCTTGGCTATAGTCACATCTGGCACTGACAGAATTATCAAGGAAGTGATGTTTATCTCTATTTCAGTCCTCAAAAAGTCTTCACCCATCCATGTAGCAGATGACACTGATGCTTTACTCCATGTCCTTGGCTTCCCTATGGGTTCATCTATAGCTAAGATGGACATTTTCTGTAACCGCTGATGAGGAATCTCTCGGCTTCACTGCCTGAAGCTTTTCTCTGGCTCCATGAGAACTTGTTCAGACTGTTCAAGGTTGGGGACTTATGGGGACTCAATGGTCGCAAAGCAACTTCCAAAATAACGAGAGACATGAGCCACTGGTAAACACCTCAGCTTCCATGTCTTTCTGTACTATAATTCCGAGGCATGTTTGACACAGTAAGTCTGAGGATGTTTAATGGGACTGAGCCCCAGTTAACACTGGTAACTCACTCATAATCACACCTTTTATCAGTTCCTCTCCTTCTTCCACTTATACTTTCTGTGAGAAGCATCTCAAGAAGCTACTTACATTCAAGTCCTTGTCACAGGATCTGTTTTTTGGGGAAAACCAAGCTATGACATGTGTCTAATATTCCTGTGTCACCCTCTCACTGGCTGCCAATTCATCTCCCTTAATATCTCAAACAGGAACTGGGTTACAGGTTAAGGGGCTGAGTTCTAATCCTGTTAGCTAATTGTGTGTCCTCTCTAAAGCTTAGTTTTATTCATTTGAAAAACGAGGGGGTTGGATTATACATGCTGTAGAGTGCCATTGAGTTTTTACTCTTTATCTTCTATTTTATTTCAGAGCGGAAGGAAAAACTAAAACCGGCAAAGAGTGGATGGAAGAACAATCTGTCACAGACTTGCCTGATAACCAGAATGCATTTCTCCCATTGCCTTAAATTCTTATTATCTGGTAACCCCACTATGGTGTGAGCTCCTCAAGGCTAAGAGAGATGTCTTATTCCTCTTTGTATTTCCAGATTTTAGCAGAATACTTAATATATAACAGGTATTTAATAATGCATGATTAATGAATTAGTAACTTATATACAGGAAAGAGAAGTGAGGATACTGGCTGGACTGATGGAAAAGAAAATACGGGAAATATGTGGCATTGCTATGATGGGGCTGGATTATACGGGATTATATTGAGTGCTAGAATGGGCTTGAACTGATAGCCATGACAGGGCATGAAATGTTTCTGAGTAGGAATGGCAAAATGAAAAAGATATAGGTGGTACGAAGAAAGGGTAGCAGAGTGAGATACTGATTGAAGTGTTCTATTTAATCTCAATTGGTGAGATAATGTCTTAAGAAGACTTTTTCAATTTTTCAAAAATTAGAGTGAAACTATAATGCTTGTGTTTATATGATTATTAAACTAACCATAAACCAACTTTATGTATCATCAGCATATGATATTCATAAATAGGTGTGAATTATGGCATAATAATTGGCTCCTTATCCATCTTAGTATTTTGTGTACTTTCAAGTGAAAATATTTTTGATGCTACCAAATTGGTATTACTTTGTTTATTTCACAGTTCTTAGTCACCAGGCTTAGTTCACAAATTCTGTTTTCAAAAATCAAGTTCATTTCAGTAAATGAAAATGTTTTCAACACTGAAGAGGTTCAAAACAGTAGAGAAATAAAAATTCATTTATATAAATGATTTCTATTGAATTTATTAAAAGAAATTTCATTTTTTACAGTCATAATTTATATTAAAAGACCTAATCAGTTCAATATGAGTTAGCGCCAGCTTGCAAAGGCAAAAGCCTAGAGTCGCTCTCAAATTCTCCTTTCCACTTACCCTCCTTACCCAATCAGCTGTTTTTGACATAAGCATAGCATAGCTGTTCTTGCTGCATCTAGGAAATGAACTTACCAGTAGAGAACTGTCCTAGTTATGGCCAAAAACAAGTGGTATACAAATACTGCAAAGAATAAATTGCAATCGCCCAAGAATCCTTTCTAATAGGCCATTAAATTGTTTCTTTTGTCTTCCTCTTCTTTTCTTCCTCTTTCCCCTGCCCTCCTCTTCTTCCCTTTCCTTGTCCCCTCTCCTACTTCTTCCTCTTCTCTTCCTCCTTCCTCTTTCTCCTCCTCCTTTTGGTCTCCTGACCTCAAGTACCTGTTGGAATAATCTTGGGACTAAAATGAACTTAAATACACCTGCTAGCATCAAGCACATAGAAATATTGGATTAAAATAAACATATATTACCAAGCTCAAAATAAGGAAAGAACATTGGGAAAAGGATCCACAAAGCAAAAGTTCTAAGTATACAAGACTATGTGGTATCTGTTTGTTTGTAAAGGATACAAGATTAAGAGAAGAGTTGGGGGTCGGGCATATATGTCGTAATGATTTTTCTGCCACAAGAGGACATGAAGTTTAGTTTGGGTCCTTTGCAAAATGGGAGTTGGTTCATGATTTAGGCAAGGATCAAGAATTTGTTGTAACCATTAGAGGAAAGATCACTGGGGAACAATATACTTGGTGGCAAAGTATAACCACCCAAAACACTTAACAAAGTATAGGAAAATATACCTCTAGAATAGAGATAAATGGAAATCATCACCTTAATTAAGTGACCAAACAGCATTGTCATTATGGGGCTACTTAATATTTTACCACTTGATGGAATGCAATAAGAAATAGCATTATCCATGAAATATTTAACCTGATGATTTAACCTGAAATATTTTTTTAACCAAAAATATTTAACCTGAATCTAATAAATTCTCTGGCTTACAGTTTACAGGAACTAGAGGACCAAATTAAGATGTTACATAAGAAAACAATCAGCCAGATCAAGAAAGTTAATTAACTATTAGAAAACTGCCCTGGGTTATTTGAAGACTCAAGATCATAAAAAAGAAAGCAGAAGGATTTAGATTGTTCTAAATCTAAAATGGCTAAGGAGGCATACATGTCCATTACCATGCATGCTCTTAGATTGGATCCTGGATAGAAAATAAAAATCAACAAAAGACATTTGGGGATAATTGAAAAAATTCGAATATGGACTGGATATCTTATTTCATTAAGGAATTACCTATTTTCTTAAAAGGATGCCTTGATTTTTAGAAGGCATATATTGAACTGTTTAGGAATAAAATGGCATGATCTCCACTACTCACTTTCAAATAGCTCCACATTATTAAACAAAGGTGTATGTGTGTGTGTGGTGTGTGTCTGTGTGTGAGTGAAGAAGGTGGGAGGAAGAAAGCCAACATGATAGAATAGTAACAATAATGGAATTTAGGTGAAATGCATACTGGTGTCTTTTTCTTATTTTTTTTTCCAATTACTATTATGTCCTAAGTATTTTTCCCTACTTTTAAAACCCTGTTATGGGTTTAAAGAATGGACAGGTAAAACAAATCTGTATCTATGTAAGTAAATAAAATGATACAGAAACACCAAAAGTTTCTGTTTAATTTTAGCTCACTGAAGAGAAAAGTTGATGAAAGTAAGCTATAAGTTAACCACTGTACCATGTCTGTATTTCCTATACAACATTGGATCCTCTCCCTTTAAGTCATATGTGCCAAATCATGAACAAATTTCTAAGCTCATTTCAGACTAAACATAATATGCTTATATTTCAGAGAGAGAAAATGTTGTTTAGTTAAAAAAAAAAAAAAAAAGTCAGATCCGTGTAATTCCCTAGCTGCACTGTAGTCCTGAAAAGCAGTATACAGATACCTTTCCTCCTGAAACTTCATTTCCTCTGTTACATGGTCAGAATTACCTGATAGTTTGTCGATTACCCCCCTCCAACAACAGCTTTGTAAAATAAAGATTCTAAGAGAACAGTCTACTCTTTTTAATTCATCTATTTCAATTCACCATTATGTCAAAAAAGTGAATGATGTATAAATTAAGATAATGACCCCAAATCTAGATCATTCAGGTCCCTTTTATAAATATGCTATATACACAAATGATCATTTAGCATATATATTTTAAGTAACTCTATAGTTTATGTTGTTGTTGCTGTTGTTTAACAAGAATACCTCTAAAATGGGCTGGAGGAGCTCCAGAAAGGGCTGCAGAGGCTGGACACTGGACTGAGCCAGGACTGGAGTGCAACAAAGTAGAGCAGCAGAAAGTCTACTCTGCAGCTGGGGCTGGTGGTGCCCAAAGGCAGATTCCTACTACAGCAACACCCTTGTGGGGGCAGCAAGGCTAGGAATGATGGGAAGGTGGAAAAGGTGGTCTTGCCTTGAGGGCTGAAGTAAGGAGTCCTTCTAACTATCAGTATTAATTCTCTGGAGTAAAATTTCTCCAGACAAGACATTGTGAATAAGACAAAAGAGCCATAAAATGCAAGGTATTTAGCTACCTGCTATTGACTGAATTTTATTTTCTCAGTTTTCGTATGTTGAGGTCCTAACCCCAATGGGATGGCATTTGGATATGGGAACTTTGGAAGGTAATTAGGTTTTAAATAAAGTCTTTAGAGTGGGGGGCCTTATGATGAGATTAGCTCCTTTATAAAAGAAGGAAGAGACACTTCTCCCTCTGCCCTTTGGGGACACAGTGAGACCCTGGCCCAGCTGCAAGCCAGGAAGAGAGTTCTCAAGAGAACTAGACCATGTTGGCACCCTGATCTCAGTTCCAGATTCTGAATTTCTGTCATTCAGTCACCCACACTATGGCATCTTGTTGTGACAGCCTGGAAAAACTAATACGATACCCGAGTGACATGGATGTAGAAAATGAGAGCTACAGAATGTGGATATAATAGGCATTACCTGTTTTAGAAAACTGAGGAGCCAATTAAAAATTAGAAGTCATAATAAAATAATTTCAAGAAATAAAAAACACAGTTAAAAGAAATAGCGATTTAGTTCAAGAGCAGCTTAGTCATAGTCAAAGGATTTATAAACAGAAAAAAATATGTATTACGAACTTAACTAGAATGTAACAAAGTTAGGAAATACTTATTTTTTTAAAAAGAGAAAAGCTCACTTTAAGTGATAAGGAGGATCAAGTGAGAAGGTCTAACATATGTCTCTTTGGGGTCCTGAAGCCCAGATACAAGAAGAACAATATGTAAGAGAAATATAAATAAAAAGGAATCTATACCTAGACATATTACAATAAAATTGAAAAAGAAAAAGGAAAAAGCAACAAAAACTTTAAAACAGCCAGACAGAGTGAATGAATTAAATACCAACAAATGGCAGTTTTGTTCTCAAGGGCAGCAGTGAAATATGGTTTTCAATGTCTTGAGAGAAAATACATGCCAACATAGAATTTTAACTAATTTAACTTTCAAAAATGAGAGTTACATAAAGATATTTATGGATAAACAACAACAAAAATGTTCTATCTAAAGTAAATTCTGGGGGCACTTAGACGGCTCAGTCAGGTAAGTGTCTGACTTTGGCTCAGGTCACGATCTCATGGTTAGTGAGTTCAAGCCTTGCGTCAGGCTCTGTGCTGATAGCTCTGAGAGCTTCAGATTCTGTGTCTCCCTTTCTCTCTGTCCCTCCCCCACTGTCACACTGTCAATCTCTCTCAGTCTCTCTCTCTCTCTCTCTCTCTCTCTCTCAAAAATAAATAGGGGTGCCTGGGTGGC
Source organism: Prionailurus viverrinus (assembly GCF_022837055.1). Lineage (NCBI taxonomy): Eukaryota > Metazoa > Chordata > Mammalia > Carnivora > Felidae > Prionailurus > Prionailurus viverrinus. Next base: position 204,812,238 of record NC_062561.1, read on the forward strand.
TCAGCTGGTTGAGTGTCCAACTTCATCTCAGGTCATAATCCCACAGTCCATGAGTTCGAGCCCCGCGTCAGGCTCTGTGATGACAGCTCAGAGCCTGGAGCCTGCTTCGGATTCTTTGTCTCCCTCTCTCTCTGCCCCTCCCCTGCTCATGCTCTGTCTCAAAAATAAATAAAAACATAAATAAACAAACAAACAAACATGGGTGCCTGGGTGGCTCAGTTGGTTGAATGTCCAACTTCAGCTCAGATCATGATCTCATGGTTCATGGGATCAAGCCCCACGTCGGGCTCTGTGCTGACAGCTCAGAGCCTGGAGCCTGCTTTGGATTCTGTCTTCCTCTCTCTCTGCCCCTCCCCCACTCATCCTCTGTCTCTCTCTCTCTCTCTCAAAAATGAATAAACACTAAAAAATTTTTTTAATAAAATAAAAACACTAAAAATTTTTTAAGTAAATTGTGAAAGAAAAGGAAAACAAGGCCAGAACAGTCAGAAACTCAGAATGAGGGGTGAACACAAAGGTAAACATATAAGTAAAGATGAAATAAACTGGTGTGCATAAAAATATTTCTTAAAAAAGTTCCTAACTTGTGGGGTGAACAAATACAGAACTGAGTATAAAACTAAAATATTAAGCAATAACAGTATGTCAATTGGAAGGTAGAATATGAGAGGTAAGCTGTTCAGCAATCCTTTTATTATTCAAGATGGGGATAGAACATCAAGATATGGTGTGATTTTGTATTTTAAATATGCAGAGTATATCTATGCTTAAGATGCAGGAAGCCACAGAAGAACTTTGTTCCCATATTAACAATGAAAACAAGCTAGACACAAAATCATAACTTTTCTCAACCTCATCAGAAAATAGATTAATTAAATCCAAAAGAATGGCAAACATCTCTAAGGAGATACCAGATAAATGAGCTGTTTCTCCTTTGACAGAGCATAACCAGATGACTATGGGTAAGAAGAAACAACTAAAATTCCAACAATTTCTTAAAGACCGATTGTGGGCTAATATGACACTTTAGAATAACTGGAAGCCCCAGATACTTACTTACAAACTCATTTCCACGGGCCTCTCTTGCAGACTCAAGAGAAAGGGGTAGAAGGAAAACTCTTCTGCTTCTGGATGAAGGACAGAAAAATACCCAGCTCCCAGGGGTCAGGCAAAGATTTACTACTTCCTGGAGAGGAGTGCCAGTAAAAGCTGACTGCCCCTGGAGGGACTCAACAAGGTCACTTCAACCTAAGATTCTACACTGATCCAAAACTGAGACCAGTTCTGATGTTGGATGGGCAGGAAATTGTTTACCACTGAAGATGCTCACAGATACAAACAGGATTTGGACATCATGGACTGGGAGGCAAGAATACTGAGAAAACCTCTCTCCCATGGATTGGGTACACAGGACCTGCCTAGTATTGAGGTACCAGGAGAACCAACAAACCCTCTGCCCTCAACATAAGACAATCATTGAGTAACAAGCAAAATAACTCTTGTGAGAGGGGCAAATGCATAAGAGAGACCCATTCTGTGCAGGCATGCAGGGATTTTTGAAAGCTGAGGGTAGAGTAGGGAGACTAAGAAAACCTTCTAATATCTCAGGCCCCACACAGAGAAGTGGCTGACCACCCGTGGAGGAATTTGAAGTCTGGAAAATGGAAAGTTACTATGGCAACAACAACAAGCCCAAACAAAGATCAAAACCTGAGACGAAGGACTCAAAATTTGATGGAAGAAATGGAAGAAATAATTATACCCAATTATTATTGGGAATAAATGCCACAACCTCCATTTCTACCAATCCTCTAAAAATAATGTCTGGCATTCAATAAAAAGTTATAAAATGCAAAAAAAAAGGCAAGAAAAAATTTATCAAGGGATAAAGTAATCAATAGAACAGAACCCGGAGATAAATGCAATTTTGGAGTTATAAGACAGGGAATTTATCAAAGCTATAATAAATATGTGCAAGGATCTAGTGGAAATTTGTATAACATGCATTAAGTTTAGCAGAATGATATCAGTATAAAATCGTCCAATGCAAATGCTAGAAATAAAAAAACAAAACAAAAACATGGTCTCAAAAGTAGAGAATCTTTTTGACAAACTACCCAGAAGATTGGACATAGCTCAGCCAAGAATTAATATGCTTGATAAATCAATAAAAAAATGTTCACACTGAAACGCAAACAAAAGAAAACGGTGAATACAAAAGAAGAGAACTTTCATAGCTGTGAGACAATATGAAATGACTTAATATATGTGTAATTGAAGTCAAGAAGGAGAACAGAGAACAGAGCAAAAATATCTGGAGACCTCCTGGCCAGAAATTTTCAATATTAATGACAGGCAACAAGCCACAGATCAAAATAGCTCTAAGAACTTCAAACAAAATTAAAATTTTTAAACAACAACCAGACACACTGAGGTCAAATAACTGAAAATGAAAAATAAAGAGAAAATTTTGAAGGCAGTCATGGTAGGGAAGGGTAGCATCACATACAGAAGAACAAATATAAAAATTGTAGTATATCTTAATTGAGAAACTATGTAAGCCAGAAAACAATACAGTACTGAGTGGGAAAAGAAAAACTTGTCTAAAGAATAATGAATACTCCCCCCAAAATAACTTTCAATAACAATAGTAAAATAAAAATTCTTTTAGGCATACAAAAGCTGAGAGCATTTTATTGTCATCAGACATACTCAACAAAAAATGGTTAAAGGATGTACTTCACGCAGAAGAATGTAATAAAAGATGAAAATCTGGATTTATTCAAAGAAATGAAGAGCACTAGAAATGGTGAAAATTGAAGTAAATTTAAAAAATGGCTTTTGTCTTTCATCAGGGAACTACAAATCAAAACTGCAACGAGCTATCACCTCACACTTGTCAGAATGGCTAAATTAACAGCACAAGAAACAAGAGGTGTTGGGAAAGATGCAGAAAAAGGGGAAGGCTCTTACATCATTGGTGGGAATGCAAACTGGGACAGCCATTCTGGAAAACAGTATAGAGATTCCTCAAAAAGTTAAAACTATAACTACCCTATGACCCAGCAATTGAAGTATTAGATATTTACTAATTCAAGGCAACACATGCACTCTGATGTTTATAGCAACATTATCAACAATAGCCAAATTATGGAAAAAGCCCAAATGCCCACTGACTAGTGAATAGAGAAGTTGTGGTATATATGTACAATGGATTATTACTCAGCCATAAAAGAGAATAAAATCTTGCCATTTGCAACAACATGGATGGAGCTAGAGTGTATTATGCTAAGTGAAATAAATCAGAGAAACACAAACACCATATGATTTCACTCATATGTGGAATTTAAGAAACAAAACAGATGTACATAGGGGGAAAGAGAGAGAGAGAGAGAGAGAGAGAGAGAGAGAGAGAGAGGCAAACCATAAAACAGTCTTTTAACTATAGTGAACAAATTGAGGGTTGCTGGAGGGGAGGTGGGCAGGGACATGGGTTAAATGAATGATAGGTATTAAGGAAGGCATTTGTTGTCATGAGCACTGGGTATTGTCTGTAAATAATGAATCACTCAATTCTACACCTGAAACTAATATTACACTATGTGTTAACTAACTAGAATTGAAATAAAAACTTGAAACAAACAAAAAAAATGTATGGTTTTGAGGACAGTAAGGCATCCAACTCTTGACTTTGGCTCAGGTCATGATCTCACAGTTGATGAGTTCAACCCCTAAACTGGGCTCTGCACTGACAGCACAGCCTGTCTTGGATTCTCTCTCTCTCCCTCTCTGCCCCTCCCCCACTTGCACTCTCTCACACTCTCTCAGTCTCAAAATAAATAAATAAACTGTTTATAAATGTATGGTTTTTGTTTTGATTACTTTAAAAGATAATATACTATCCACAGCAAAAATTGGGGGAAAGTATATTTGGAACGAATCAGTGAACCTGAAAATGGGTAAGTAAAAACCTCCCAAACTAAAATTCTGTAGTGGGTTGAAGAGTGGGGCCCTCAAAACTATTCCAAACCATAACTCCCAGAACTTGTGAATGCGACCTTATTTGGTAAAAGGATCACTGTAGATGTAATTGTATTAGAGATAATAAAATGAAATCATCCTGGATGTAGAGTAGGCCCTAAATCTTTTCCTTATTAAAAATAAATAAATAATAAGGCAGGCTATTTGAGACACAAGGGAGAGGGAGATATTAAGGTGGAGGCAGAGATTAGAAAAATGTATCAAAAGAAACCAAAGAAGAACAAAGATTGCCAGCAGACCCCAGAAGCAAGAAGAGGCAAGGGAAGACTCTTCCCTAGAAGCTTGAGAGGAATACAGCTCTACTGACACCTCAGTTTTGGACTTTTGGACCCCTGAACTGTGAGCAAATATAGTTCTATTGTTGTTTTAAGCTACTAAGTTTATGATGATTTGTTACAGCAACCCTAGGAAACTAATAAAATGCAAAGAGAAAATGTTGGGGTAGAGGGAGGAACAATGACAACAAAACACCCAACAAGATTTTGAAACACACAACATATGCATAATTGGAATGCCAGAAAGAGACAAAAAAGAGAATAGAACAGAACACATTTGAAATAATAAGGCAAACACCAAATAATAGATTCAGGATGCTCAAAAAACACTAAACAGAATAAATACCAAAAATCTACACCTTGGCATATCTATTCAAACTGCACAAAAACTAAGAGTGAAAATCTTGAAATAAGCCAGGGTGGTGAGACTCTTTTCAATAGAGAAATAAGGATAAGAGAAATAAGGATAAGCTGATATCTTATCTGAAACAAAGCAAGCAAAGAGAGTGCAATGAAATATTTAAATTATTGAAAGCAAAACAAAACTAAGCTAGAGTTCTATATCCAGTGAAATTATTCTTTAAAAGTATAGAAGAGTCATAGCTAATTCAATAAAATATAAAAGGAAATAAAAGGTATACAGATTAGGACGAATAAATAAAAAATGTCTTTGTTGATAGAGGGCATGATCATCTGTGTAGGAAAATCTGAATCAATAACAACAACAAAAACTCTGGAACTAACAGGCGATAACAGAAAGGTTGCAGGACACAAGGTTAATATACAAAAGTCAATTGCTTTCCGACATATCATCAATGAACAAATGGAATTAGAAATTAAAAACATTTGTAATGTTAATATAAATTATATATTTCATATTAGTAATATAATTATATCATTTATATTAGTATCACAAAATATTTACCTATAAATCTAACTAAAAATGTACAAGATCTATATGAGAAAAACTACAGAACTCTTACAAACAAAATCAAAGAACTAAATACATGAAGAGATAGTCCATGTTCATGGATATGAAGACTCATCAAGATGTCAGTTCATCCCAATTTTATCTATAGATTCGATCCAATCCCAATCGAAATCCCAGCCAATTATTTTATGGATATCAGCCAACTGATTTTAATGTTTATATGAAGAAGATGATGCAGAATAGTCAAGTTTGAAGAAGAACAAAGTGAGAGGACTGAGGCTATCTGACTTACTCTAAAGCTATAGTAATCAAAACTAAATAAAGAGTACAGAAATAGAAACTGATAAATACAATAAACTGATCTTTGATAAAAGAGCAAAGGCAATATAATGGAGCAAAAATAGTCTTTTCAAGAAATGGTATTGAAAGAACTGGAAAGTTACATGCAAAAAAAAATAATCTAGACAAGGACTTTACACTTTTCATAAAAATTAACTCAAAATGTATCATAGACCTAAATGTGAAATACAAAACTATAAAATCAGAAGATAATATAGAAGAAAATCCAGATGACCATGGGTATGGTGATGCCTTTTTAGATACAACACCAAAGGCATTATTCATGAAAGAAATTGTTGACAGCTGGACTTCATTAAAATTAAAACCTTCTGTAGGGGACCTGAGTGGCTCAGTTGGTTAAGCTTCTGACTCTTGATTTTAGCTCAGGTCATGACCTCATGGTTCATGGGATCGGGCCCTGCAATGGACTTTTCACTGGCAGTGCGGCACCTGCTTGGGATTCGGGATTCTCTCTCACCCTCTCTCTCCACCCCTCCCTTGCTTGCACGCATGTGCACTCTCTCTTTCTCTCAAAATAAATACATAAAAACTTCTTTTCAAAGTAAAAAAAAATTAAAAACTTCTGTCAAAGACAATGTCAAGAGAATAAGAAGATAAGTCACAGATTGGGAGAAAATATTTGTGAAAAATGTATTTGATAAAGAACTATTATGTAAAATATACAAAGAACTCTTAACCTCTCCTCTTAACTCTTAATCTATTAGAGTGGTCAAAATCCAGGACACTGACAATACCAAATAGTGGTGAGGATGTGGAACAACAGGCCCTCTCGTTTACTGCTGCAGGAATACAAAATAGTACAACACTTTGTGAGACAGTTTGGTGATTTCTTACAATACTAAATATACTCTTGCCAGATGATCCAGGAACCATGCTCCCTGGTATTTGTCTAAAGCAGTTGAAAACAAATACCCACACAAAAATCTTCATGCTTGTTTATAGCAGCTGCGTTCATAGTTGCCAGAACTTGGAAGCACCTAAGATGTCCTTCAGTAGGTGGACAGATAAATAAACTGGTACATCCAGACAACGGAGTATTATTCAGTGCTAAAAAGTAAGGAAACTTCAAGCTATGAAAAAAAGATATAAAGGAACCTTAAATGCATGTTACTAAGAGAAAGAAGCTAATCTGAATTAGCTACATACTGTATGATTCCAATTAGCTATATACTGTATGATTTCAAGTATATGATACTCTGTAAAAGGCAAAGCTGTGAAGATAAAAGATCAGTGGTTCCAGGGATTGGAAAGGAAGAGGCAAGGGATGAATAGGCAGAGCACAGAGTATTTTTAGGGCAGTGAATATACTATGTATAATACTTTAATGATGGACACATGTCATTGTACATTTGTCCAAACCCATAGACTCTATGACACCAAGGGTGAACCCTAAAGTAAACTATGGACTTTGAGTGATAATAGTGCATAAATGAAGGTTCCTCAGTTTTACAAAATGTACCACTCTGATGGTAGATGTTGATAATGAGGGATGTTACACATGTATGGTGGGTAGGATATATATATGAAATCTTTGTACCTTCCTCTCAATTTTGCTGTGAACCTAAAACTGACCTAAAAAAAATCCTTTTAAAAAACCTTTCTCAGACAAACAAGAACAGAAAAATTTACCACCAGCAGATACACTCCCAGAAGTTTTTCAAGGAGAAGGAAAATAATATAAGTCAGAAACTCAGATCTACATAAAGAAAGGAATGGAATCAATGAAAATAAAATAATCTTTTGTTCTTATTCTTAATCTGTATGTGACAGAATTTCAATTAATTAGCATAAGAATAATAACAAAGTATATAATTCCAAGCCAGTAAAGAGAAAAAAGAAGTGGAATGAAAAATAATGAAAACATAGTAATTTTAAAATGATAAAAAGTAATAAAGGACAAAATGGAAACAGAAAAACAAGGCAAAGTAGAAAATTTTAAATAAATTATTGGGAACAAGTTCATATAAATTGTCACAATAAATATAGATAGAACAAACTTTCTGGTTAAAAGAAAGGTATTTTCAGGTTGCATTACACATATAAATTTAGCATTATTTACAATTTAAGGACAAAGAAGTGTTGAAAGTTAAGAGAGTAAATAAAAGATATGAAGAAAATGCTACCTAAAATAAAGTGGTGTATCTATTTACCCAGAGGTAGCCAAACTATAAGATTTGAGGGCACTCCAAACCACCAAATGTAAGATTTCTAAAACCAACTGTGAGTTTGGGGACACTCAAATCTACACTTAGTTTCCATAATTTGCTAGAACTCACAGAATTTACCAAGAGCTATTATAGTAATATGTATGGTTTACTAAAGGGAAAGGATACACTAAAATCAGTGAAGAGAAGAAACACACAGGGCAGAATCTGGGCAAGTTCCAAATGCAAAGCTCTGATTGTCATTGGGACACAGTACTCTACAGTACTGATGTACAACAATATAAACAGGGTATTACCAACCCAAAATTTCATCTCATCTTTGGTGTCCAGAGTTTTTACTGCAGCTTCATTACCTAGGCATGAGTACTTGACTGATTTCCCAAGTGCTTAAACTGACTCTCCAGGCTTTCCTCATAATATTTATAGACAGGAAAAAATAAAATCTCCAAAGTTAGAAAAGAAAATAATCTCAGAGCTGAAGTTAATGTAAAAAAAAAAAATAAAAACCTAATAGTAGGCTTAATCAAAGAAGAGTTGATTTTTTTAAAGAGTTGATTCTTTTTTAAAAAATGCAATTTAGGGGCGCCTGGGTGGCTCAGTCGGTTGAGCGTCCAACTTCGTTCGGGTCAGGTCATGATTTCACGGTTCATGGGTTCAAGCCCTGTGTAGGAATCTGTGCTGACAGCTTGGGGCCCGGAGCCTGCTTCAGATTCTGTGTCTTCCTCTCTCTCTCTGCCCCTCCCTTGCTCACACGCTGTCAATTTCTCTCTCAAAAAATAAACATCAAAAAAAATCTTTCATGCAATTTATATAAAACTTCAGTGTGATTAATTAAAAAGACAACAGATGAACAAATGTCAAAATCATAAACAAATAAACAAACATTAAACTTTTAAAAAGAATAGACAAATACTATTGATGAATCTATAGCAATAAATTAAAAAACAAACAGAACTGATATTTAAAAAAAAAATTTTTTTTTCAACGTTTATTTATTTATTTTTTGGGACAGAGAGAGACAGAGCATGAACGGGGGAGGGGCAGAGAGAGAGGGAGACACAGAATCGGAAACAGGCTCCAGGCTCTGAGCCATCAGCCCAGAGCCTGACGCGGGACTCGAACTCCCAGACCGCGAGATCGTGACCTGGCTGAAGTCGGACGCTTAACCGACTGCGCCACCCAGGCGCCCCCAGAACTGATATTTTTAAAGAAATTCTGAGTAGCTCTGTAACTATAAAAGTAAATCCACAATTATAAATGTTCCGATAGACCAAACATCACTCCCAGGTAGTTTTATAAGTGAGTATTACCAAATTTTCAAAGAACAGATTCTCTAATCTAACTTCTTACAGAAAGTAAATTAAGAAAGAACCCTCTCCATTCCATTCTATAAAGCTATTATAGCTCTGATAACAAAATTAGCTATCTAAATTAAAAAATGTTAAAACTACAAATACACGTCACTCATGCATGAATATCATGAACATAGTATTTTCAAAAAAAATGTGTGTAAAGAAGCAATATATTGCAATTAAGTTATATCTATCTTGGAAATGCAAGTAAGATTTAATATTTCCTAATATTTAATAATATCTATGAATGTTGATCACAGAGCGTGAGCAGGGGAGGGGCAGAGAGAGAGGGAAGGGGCAGAGAGAGAGGGAGACACAGAATCAGGAGCAGGCTCCACTCTGACCTGTCAGCACAGAGCCCTACGTGGGCTTCTAACCCACGAACCCTGAGATCATGACCTGAGCCGAAGTCGGACGCTTAACTGACTGAGCCACCCAGGCGCCCCATAAATGGAAATAAATGAATTTAAAAAAATGCAGTTTTGTATGAGAAAAAACAGAAGGTAAACAAAAATGTTTCCATATTTTTGTCAAAATAATGAACACTGTTGATTCATATAGTATACAAAAATTAGTTTAACCTTTCCAAAGAACAACTTGGTATTGACCTTAAAATTGTTCGAACACTCCTTAACACATTAATTTTACCTAGATGAAAAATACAGGCTTTGGAATGGGTCAGTCCTTGGTTCAAATTCTGACTTCAACTCTTACTAGCTTTTTGACTCTGAGTATATAAAATAGGAAATTAATACCCACCTCACAGGTATTTTGGGAGAGATAAATGAGCTAATGTTTACAAAGGGCTTAGCTCAGGCTCAGAAAGTGCTCAATAAATAGTCATTATCAATTTTTAATTAAGAGTTCATCTTAAGATAACTATGAGGGGGGCGCCTGGGTGGCTCAGTCGGTTAAGCGTCTGACTGACTTCAGCTCAGGTCACGATCTCGCGGTCCTGAGTTCAAGCCCCGCGTTGGCCTCCATGCTGACGGCTCAGAGTCTGGAGCCTGTTTCCGATTCTGTGTCTCCCTCTCTCTCTGACCCTCCCCCGTTCATGCTCTGTCTCTCTCTGTCTCAAAAATAAATAAATGTTAAAAAAAAAGATAACTATGAGGGCTGTGCTTTAAAATACATTTTAATAGTCAACAGAGAATCAATTTATAATAACTGCCAAATATTCGAGATATAACAGGTAACAAATAGCTTAGATAAGCTTTTTTGTAGTCATCAAAATAAGGAATATCTGCTGTCACTGGAAAATATTATTGTTGGGTCAATTAGAAAAACACACTTGTAATTATAAGTCCAAATTTTAGTATATTTTATAAGTGTGTGTGTACATACATATAAACTCAGTTGAAAACCTGAGTTGGTGAGGTGTGTAGGGATTTTGTTAGCATTTGTATTGATTCTGGGATATGAGATTTCTTATTCATACACTGGGTTTTTTTCCCCAAACATTAACAAAGATGAAATACTTCTTTTATAAATGAAGAAATATAATACCTATGCAGTAATTATACCTAAAAATAATACTTTTCAAAGTATTAAAGTATTTTCTTGCCTGTCATTACATTTCTTTGTATCTTTTGGCATAAATATTTTAACTGGTTGTGATTCATCACTTATTTTTCTTTCATAGTATCACCTTACAGGGATAAACTTTCTGCTTGTTTCTGCGATACCAGATACAGACAGGGAGTCATTAAGCAAGTAACTTTGTAAAGATACCATATCCTGGATTTAACATTTACTCCCATGACAGAATTATTCATGAGATTTAGCAGAGGAGGATCAATTTAGGTGAATTGATATTACTGAGAGAAAAGCTGCAATAAGTTTTCAGCCATTTCTCTGTTATTCTGGTATACAAATTATTTAAACATTGTCTCATTCACATTGTAAGATCCAATAGTAAAAATTTAAAAATAAAATGTTGGATACAGCAATATATCTCAAAGTATATTCCTGCAGGCTAAAGTTTTAAAGAAAAATGTCTGCCTTTTAGTTCAATGAATTTATTAGAACACCTTTGTTTCTACTTTATGACTTGTATTTGGCTGAGAATATAACGGTGAGTGTGAGTGGAGAGTTTCTGCCCATTGGGATTTTTTTTTTTAGTCTGGAAACCAACCCAATAGGACATTCAATGTAGCTCAGAAAATGATAATATCCTTCCCTCATAAGATCTAATAGTATTCACCTCATGTATTAAAGACTCTCAAACTTTCGAGGGCATAAGAATCAGAGCTTGAATAATGTGGAGATGCCCAGCCCTCTCTCCAGAGACTTGGATACAGTAGATATGAAAAAAAGAACTATGAGTCTGCAGACTTAACAAGAATTTACATATTTCTGACACAGATAATCTGCATTCCACACTTTGGAAAACATTAGCATCTGATGTAACCAGTACTTCTGAATTTTGCAAAATCAGGAAGAGAATAGACGTTGATTTCAAATTCCTGAAAGCTCTTTCTGGTTTCCTGGAATGATTAAACAATAGTTGTCAGATTTAAATATAAATAGAACATTACATAATTTAATGTATAATTTAAATTATACCTGAGTGGTTAGTGCAACCACCTTGCTGGTGATTATAGCACAGAGACGAGTATGCCTCTGATACAGACTGAATGGCTGTGCCTCCCACCACCCCCGAAGTCATATGGTAAAACTAATGCCCGGTGTGATAGTATTTGGAAGTGGGACTTTGGGGAGGTGATTAGGTCAAGAGGGTGAAGCCTTCATGAATATAATTTATACTCTCATAAAAGCTCTCAGACCCGAGAGCCACCTTGCCTCTTCTGTCATGTGAAGGCACAAAAAGTTGGCTGCCTCTGAACCAAGAAGTGGGCTCTCACCAAACCCTGAATTTGCTGTGGCCCTGATCTCGGACCTCTTAGCCTTCAGAACCACGAGAAAGTGTTCATTGTTTACAAGCCACCCAGTCTATAGTATTTTGCTATAGCAACTGGAACAGACTAAGGCAGCATCTGACTCCCCTTTTGAATGGGGCAGAAACCCACAGTGTCTGAGGTCAGAGTTGATTGGTACTACCAATGAAACACTGAAAAATCCAGCTGTGTTTTGGGTTCATCACACAACTTGAACCATTTTTCAAACCCTTTGGAGTCCGTAAAACTAAAAACTCATTTTGTCAAGCACTTTCACCCCTAATTTTTAAACCCATGTGTATTTTAAGAGAAATTTAATCCATATGTTTCTGATTCATTTATACTTAAATCATCAAAATGTTGTTTTGTAAGAGCTATTTGATGTCCAAGGTTTTCTGAGCTTTGTAAACCTCTTGTCTTAGAAACAGAATGCTGTGTTGTGCCAGAGGTTTGGGTCCTGGTTGAAATGCCAAAACCAGGAGGTTTCAGTGGGTTCCACATTTACCACAGAAAGCTTCCTCTTTCGATCAGCACAACACAAGACGAAACCCCAGAGGCTGGCTGACACTATTCTCACTTTATCATCATGCTCTTTTTCTCTTCATGTTGTAGGAATGTACTGAGGGGTCTGAAGTTTTGTTTGGTGTTTATGAAGCTTCTCCAGGAGGATGATTATACAAGGTTTCTGTAACCTTGGGGATTGCTCAAAGCTGTTTAATTACAATGCAAAGCCAAAAACACAGACTTTTGAAATTTAAAACATACATTCAGACAGAAAAACAAGTAGTTTACATTTCAAGAGGGACTCAATTCTTTTCAAAAGGTGTCCATCTATCTTTCCATTTTTTTTTATCTTTCCATTTTTAACTTCTTAACAGAAATATATTTAGACAAGGAAAGTTGTTAACTGATACCTCTCTATAATTTTTATTTACAAAAAAAATACGATCACTAATTTCATGATATTAAATATATGAATTCAATAAAAGTACATTTTCAAGATTATTTCCGCTCAATGATTAGAATATTTTAGCAGGTTTTGAGGAAATAACATAACGCTTTAAAATCATTTAATAATCAGTTTTAGGACCTTGTAAAACACATGGCACTATGTGTTACATGAGCGATAAAACACAAATACATCTTAAAAGAATTAATGATACAATTTTCTTTGAGTCATTTACTAATTGTTTTTTTTAAGCACTTATAAAATACACCATAAAGTATTACCCAGATTTTAAACTATTGGCGTAGAGAACATCCTGCTTCTTGTTTTTGAGACACTTCGCGAGGAAAATCCAAGGTCACTTAGCTTGCGGTTTGGAGTCCTACAGGTTTTTCAATTTTCCTTCTCCCTTTGGCTGAACTTTTTGATAAAAATGAGACACTGGAGATTGTGAAACATGAATGGATTTCGTCCTTGAGTTTTGCATTTTAGTTACCCTTAAACCTTGACTTTCCAAAAGCTTGACGGATACTGTTAAGGCTTCAGCCGATTTTAAGTGTTCAGTTTTATGATTTTTCTTTAATTGCTTATGTAACCTGCAGCCTTCTCCTATTCATTAAAATGGTTTTGCAAATAACTTAAGGCCTGTTGCTTTGACAAATAAAAACCAGGCTTATTATTCTGCCTATAATTGAACAATAATTACAATGTTGATTATCTTTTGTTGGGCTTGCTTAATAACGCCCTAAGTAGTTTAGTGGGATTTATAGCTTCCAGGATTTGAACAAGAGGTCATAGAGGTCTTTACTTTTTGCCAGCTGACCTTTTGTTTGAGTTTAAATTAACTCAACTGGTGCTGCTTTTTATATCTGCTCTCAAAAGTCAGGCCTGTACAATATATAGACCTCTACAGGTGTCTAATAAAGTAATTTTTATTTTTTATTAAAATTATATTTAAATATCTAGGTGATTTAAAAATAAGATGGGCTGATGTTTATCACTGCAAACACAGTCATGTAAATGACAGAACAGTTAGATCTGCCACATACTTCAATGAATATTTAACTGTTCTCTGCAAACTCTTACAAATATTGGTTGTTAAAATAGGCATTTTTTTTCTTTTTTAAATAACTTTTGTTTTTAAGTTTCTTTATTTTGAGAGAAAGAAAGAGAGAGAGAGAGAGAGAGAGAGAGAGAGAGAGAGTACAAGTGGGGGAGGGGGAGAGAGAGGGAGAAAGAGAATCCTAAGCAGGGTCCATACTGTCAGCACAGAGCCTGCTGAGGGGCTTGAACCCACAGACGGCAAGATCATGACCTGAGGCGAAATTGAGTTCCAACACTTAACCCCAAAGCCTTTTTTTTTCCTATTCACCTTTCTATACTCTTAAATAAAGCTGTAACTATGTTTGTTCTTTTCTTAAACAAAAATAAGTTCATAATAATTACATCTGATAATTATGAGCAAAGTCTAAATATTTGAAAACAAAATCCTTGCCTTTCTCATGTATTTTTATCTGCTTAGCCTGTGGAACAGGAAGAAAGGACTTTTATAATGAGTTTTAGGATTCATCCACCAGTGTGCTAAGTATCTGCCACATACCTGGTTTTACAGAGATAAAGGAAATTGGTCCCTGCTGTCCATAAGTTCAGGGTCAAGACAAGAATACTGTTTTCTCCTTTCAGTATTATATATATCCTTAGACACAAATCCAAGTGTTTTCTGTCACATTACATAGCTTAGGCCTCCTAGGATAGGGGTTATAAATAATCATGACTCTTTGTAGAGGAGAAAGCAGTGTTTTACCGTGCTATTCTCTGTGGCTTTTCCCTGACTGAACAGCACCATCTCCCAGTGAGGGTCAATGCCTTTTTGGATGCTTAGGTCCCATGTGTCTGTTGGAAAATCAGCTCCTACCTTAGTTACCATCAGCAGCAACCACCTCCTGCAGAGATGGGCATATCACTGGATTTACTGCAATGAACGTACAATAGTCTGATCCCAAGGGTATGATACTTGCTCAGACAGCTTCAAATACAAATGTTTTTAACAGTGTGAGATGAAAAAGGAGTACGGTTTAAAGGGTTCTGGACTTGGAATCAAATGTTTGAGCATCAGCTTTACTAATTGTACGTACGGGCAAATTTTCGATCCCTAAACCTGTGACCTTATCTGCAAAATGGGGACCATACTTATCTCGCAAGTTTTTGTCTGTGTTTGGCCAGGAGTAAGTGAGATTCATATAGGTGAAAGTTCAAGGCACCGTGTCTAGCATGCAGAAAGCAAGCATTAAACATTAATTGGATCAAAGCAGAAGGAGAGGATCTACCTATTCCTTTAAGCAACAAGTGTCGTGCACTCAGCTGTTTCCTGGAAAATGAAAAATGAGCAAGATGGCATTCCTGCTTTTGAAGAGTTCAGTTATATTTACTTGAGCCTAGGAACTAGACAGTTTCTGTATTGTTTGCTCATCTGTCACAAGCTTCATCTACCATAGCTTCCTCCATCCAGCTGGTCAGATCAACAGACAGGACTATTGCTGTCAATCAGGATAAAGAATTAGTTGCTGACAATCCCTTTGCATTTGTTCTCTGTCCAAGAGATTAGGCTCCAAAACTCTTATACATGTTGTTGAAAATAAAGTGTTCTAATTTCCTAAGAATAAAAACAATATTATTTTTTCTTAATATTTGAGAGAAAGAGAGAGAGAGAGAGAGAGAGAGAGAGAGAGAGAGAGAGAGAGAGACCATGAGCAGGGGAGAGGGCCGAGAAACAGAGAGAATCTGAGGCAGGCTCAGGCTCTCAGCGCAGAGCCAGATGTGGGGCTAAGACCCACGAGCAGTGAGATCATGACCTGAGTCGAAGTCGGATGCTTAACCGACTGAGCCATCCAAGTGCCCCCAAATACTATTTCTCTATAGAAAAACAGTACTAGTTCTACTATTTATTTTCTGGGTAGGATTCACTTGGACAAATCTCTTCCTGTGTCTATATTTCTCATTTGATAAAGAATAGATTAGACGAATAGTTGCTAACATCCCTTCTAATTTCAACATTCTCTTTTTTATGATGCAGGCTACTGTTTTGAAAAATGAATCCTTCCCAGATAGGTGACTGGAGAAGACAAAGCAGGGGTACTTGGGTGGCTCAGTCGATTAAGTGTCCGACTCCTGATTTTGGCTCAGATCATGATCTCACAGTTTGTGGGTTCAAGCCCTGTGTCAGGCTCCACACTGACAGTGTGGGACCTGCTTCGATTCTCTCTCTCGCCCTCTCTCTCTGCCCCTCCCCTGTTTGTGATCTCTCTCACTCTCTCTCTCAAAATAAATAAACTTGAAATTTTTTTTAAGTTGAGAGTGGCTACAGTGTTACTGCCAGTGCTCTAAATAATAAGCCTCTTTAGGGGCGCCTGGGTGGCGCAGTCGGTTAAGCGTCCGACTTCAGCCAGGTCACGATCTCGCGGTCCGGGAGTTCGAGCCCCGCGTCAGGCTCTGGGCTGATGGCTCAGAGCCTGGAGCCTGTTTCCGATTCTGTGTCTCCCTCTCTCTCTGCCCCTCCCCCATTCATGCTCTGTCTCTCTCTGTCCCAAAAATAAATAAACGTTGAAAAAAAAAATTAAAAAAAAAAAAAAATAAATAATAAGCCTCTTTAGTATTCATAGTTATCTGTTAACTGAGAATGGAAAGTCACAACACATATATTTAAATTCTTCTCATACTGTTTTTTGCTGAGTTGTGGGTGATTACAGTGCTTTGGGGCACTTTCATCATTTGGGTTGCACATTTCATATCCATGTTAATGCCTATTGTGAGTGCCTTTAATATTAAAATGCATACCAGCTCTGCAACTTATAATACATGTGACTAGGATAAAATATTTAACATTTAGAACCTCAAAATTTTTTTGCTTCTATAAAATAGAGCCAATAATACCAAACTAACAACACTTTTAAGTCCTTATCACAGTGTCTAACATGAACCCAATAAAGTTTTTACATTTTTTAAAATTTTCTTTCTTTTTCTTTTTTTTTTCAATATATGAAATTTATTGTCAAATTGGTTTCCATACAACACCCAGTGCTCATCCCAAAAGGTGCCCTCCTCAACACCCATCACCCACCCTCCCCTCCCTCCCACCCTCCATCAACCCTCAGTTTGTTCTCAGTTTTTAACAGTCTCTTATGCTTTGGCTCTCTCCCACTCTAACCTCTTTTTTTTTTTTCCTTCCCCTCTCCCATGGGTTTCTGTTAAGCTTCTCAGGATCCACATAAGAGTGAAACCATATGGTATCTGTCTTTCTCTGTATGGCTTATTTCACTTAGCATCACACTCTCCAGTTCCATCCACATTGCTACAAAGGGCCATATTTCGTTATTTCTCATTGCCATGTAGTACTCCATTGTGTATATAAACCACATTTTCTTTATCCATTCATCAGTTGATGGACATTTAGGCTCTTTCCATAATTTGGCTATTGTTGAGAGTGCTGCTATAAACAGTGGGGTACAAGTGGCCCTATGCATCAGTACTCCTGTATCCCTTGGGTAAATTCCTAGCAGTGCTATTGCTGGGTCATAGGGTAGGTCTATTTTTAATTTTCTGAGGAACCTCCACACTGTTTTCCAGAGTGGCTGCACCAGTTTGCCTTCCCACCAACAGTGCAAGAGGGTTCCCGTTTCTCCACATCCTCTCCAGGATCTATAGTCTCCTGATTTGTTCATTTCGGTCACTCTGACTGGCGTGAGGTGATACCTGAGTGTGGTTTTGATTTGTATTTCCCTGATGAGGAGCGACGTTGAGCATCTTTTCATGTGCCTGTTGGCCATCCAGATGTCTTCTTTAGAGAAATGTCTATTCATGTTTTCTGCCCATTTCTTCACTGGGTTATTTGTTTTTCGGGTGTGGAGTTTGGTGAGCTCTTTATAGATTTTGGATACTAGCCCTTTGTCCAATATGTCATTTGAAAATATCTTTTCCCATTCCGTTGGCTGCCTTTTAGTTTTGTTGGTTGTTTCCTTTGCTGTGCAGAAGCTTTTTATTTTCATAAGGTCCCAGTAATTCACTTTTGCTTTTAATTCCCTTGCCTTTGGGGATGTGTCGAGTAAGAGATTGCTACGGCTGAGGTCAGAGAGGTCTTTTCCTGCTTTCTCCTCTAGGGTTTTGATGGTTTCCTGTCTCACATTCAGGTCCTTTATCCATTTTGAGTTTATTTTTGTGAATGGTGTGAGAAAGTGGTCTAGTTTCAACCTTCTGCATGTTGCTGTCCAGTTCTCCCAGCACCATTTGTTAAAGAGGCTGTCTTTTTTCCATTGGATGTTCTTTCCTGCTTTGTCAAAGATGAGTTGGCCATACGTTTGTGGGTCTAGTTCTGGGGTTTCTATTCTATTCCATTGGTCTATGTGTCTGTTTTTGTGCCAATACCATGCTGTCCTGATGATGACAGCTTTGTAGTAGAGGCTAAAGTCTGGGATTGTGATGCCTCCTGCTTTGGTCTTCTTCTTCAAAATTACTTTGGCTATTCGGGGCCTTTTGTGGTTCCATATGAATTTTAGAATTGCTTGTTCTAGTTTCGAGAAGAATGCTGGTGCCATTTTGATTGGGATTGCATTGAATGTGTAGATAGCTTTGGGTAGTACTGACATTTTGACAAGATTTATTCTTCCAATCCATTAGCAGGGAATGTCTTTCCATTTCTTTATATCTTCTTCAATTACCTTCATAAGCTTTCTATAGTTTCCAGCATATAGATCTTTTACATCTTTGGTTAGATTTATTCCTAGGTATTTTATGCTTCTTGGTGCAATTGTGAATGGGATCAGTTTCTTTATTTGTATTTCTGTTGCTTCATTGTTAGTGTATAAGAATGCAACTGATTTCTGTACATTGATTTTGTATCCTGCAACTTTGCTGAATTCATAAGTTTTTACATTTTAATTAAAAATTAAATATGTATATCTTGGCATAGAGTTATTGACTTTAAACATATTCATTCAAATATTTGATAAGCCTACCCTATATACACACACCTCATCAGAATAGGCTAAGAAAAAAGTCTACATTCCCTTTTGCCATAAAAGCTCATAATCTATCTCAGGAAAAGAGACATAAGATTCAAGAAAAGCTGGATGATAATAAAGTAGTTGTTATAAGAAATTCCATAAAACAGTATTTGTTAAAGAGCAAATTAGTGGCAAGACAATATTTATAAATGGATTCAGAGACAGGAGACATCATGGTTAGAAAAGTCTGCGTGGAGCAGCTGATGAGCCAGGTTAATGCGAATTGCTCAAACTGATGCAAAACGTGAATCACCGCATAAGCCAGAGGAAAAGTTTTCAGAAAAACATACAATAACACCCTAGATGTATATGTGCACGCACGCACACACACACACACACACACACACACACACACACGAAGCTTTTTTAGGATAAGTTATATAAATCACCAAACACAGTGCCTGACCTGTCATCAAACAGATAATAATTGTTACTTCCTATTGCAGAAGCCATGAATTTGTAGCTCATCCGACAAATTAAATCCACATACACATTTTCTTTAGCCACAGCTTTTTCTCCCCATAACCCATAAGCCAGCTTTTAAATAGTGGAGGATTTCATAATTAAAAAAAAAAAATCTGAGTCTCTGGTCTCTCTTGAAAAGTCCTAAAGACTTGCTATAACTGAGCCTGCATTTCCTTAACACCAACCTACTGGGACTGAATTGTTGCAGCTGCTTCCTTTAAACTTGACCCCAATCACTAAGGTCTCCAACAACACAGTCAGTGCTCACAGACGTACTTAAACCCAGTGCATACACCGGCTACTGCCTTGTTGAGTTTGGTATTTGCAACCCCCCCCCCCCCCAAACCCTGGAAGAAAGCTCCGTTTGCTCCAGTCTCCTGGGGAACCCATCAAGAAAGCACCTGGGTCAGGCTGGGAGGTGAGTGATCAGGGAAGCTTTGGAAGGAAAAAAAAAACCAAAAGGCATCTTCCCTTGTCTCCTCCTGGCTAATACCTTCCAGAGTAGACTGATGAGACGACTTAAGGCTTTTCTCACCACTTAAAGTTCTGAAGGGCTAAAAACAAGGCCCAGTGAAAAGAGTCGCTGGTTCTAATCCATTTTGGGGGGGAGGGGGGTTACCTTTCTATTGCCATTTGGTCCCCTCGCAAAAAAAGCAGTTAGGAATTGAGTGCAGAAGTCCTGGTGAGGAAAAAAATGAGTGGATATTTAGAGGGAATGTACTTAGGCATCTCTTCCAAATCTAATTGGAGTAATAAGCAGCTGAACAAGCTGCAAAGCAGGGACCAAGACAGCCATTCCAATTCCCTCTCTGCTATAGGGTATGCCTTAGGTGCACTGAAGGGATTCTATAGCCTAAATAATACTGGGCAACCCTATTTTCCTTGAAAAGCTTAGTCAATATATGCATATATTTGTCCCAAATGTCAAGATTCACTTTAGAGTTGGCCATGTAAAAGAACATCGCCAAAATAATAAAAATCATTTCTGTGACTAAAAAGACTAGAAAATTCCATGGAATTTTAAAAATAAGCAACAGCAATCCAGAGCTGCCATGTGGGAGATTGAACGGCGAGAGCAGAATCAGAATGAAGCACGTCTAGCAGCAGAATGAATAATTCAGATCTGGTATTGAGCCCATGCAGTTGTTCATATAAGTATTCTTGGGAGACAGAAGGAAAGCTAGATGCAGCAAATTAGTGAATAAACAAGAGTATAACTGGAACATTAGGCTGTCATAGCCTGCCACGATCAATTTTTATGGAGGAAAGAAACTGTGTTTTTGGTTTCACCACTCATGCGACACAGTAAAACCCTAACTTAACCAGACAGGTGAATGTAATGGCCCCTGTCTGGTTCAGCCAAGTCTTCAGATATTTTCTCTCTCGTTCAAAGATGATACCATACAGTACTCTTAGCATGAAGAATTGTCAGAATATTGTAAGAGGGGGCATTTGCTAGCAAGTTTCTTAACCCTTTTATGCCCCCCAGTTCTGCATTTATCAAATGAAGAAAATAGTCCCAATTCGTGTGGTTGGTTATCATGTACTTCGTGGGGAGTCTAACTCATAGTAAAGGTGCAACATCACAATTATTGTTGTTCATATAGCACTCCACCAAAAAATAATACTTCTAAAATTTTTTAAACTGGAAATTGTGTATTCACATAGTAATTTAAGGTATTATAGAATTTTGTTCTCTCTCAAAGAGCAGAGTAAATAGCATTATCCTTATTTTATATGTAAGAAGTCTGAGGTGGGGATATTTGAGTGACCTAACCAAGAAAAGTACAGGGCCATGGTGGAGCACAAACCAAAGCCTGGGGCTCCCCTCACAATTCTGTGGCGCCTAGTCTTTCTCTGTGTAATCAAATAAGGACCAAAAAGAAAGTGTCTCCAAGACACTAACACAGAAAAAATAAAACTCCATGTGGTTACCTATACCACAGTTTTGTTCTAAGAAAGTGAACAGAAAACAGAAAAATTACCTCTGAACTGAAATGCTCATTGATAGATGTGCTGCATTTTAATAAAGCATCATTTACTTGCTTACGTACAGGATGCTCTGAAGACAATCTTATAAGTAACCAGTTTTAGGCAGTGAAAGATTTAACCCTGTTTCACAAAGTCCTCTTTCCAAGCACCATGATGATTGTGATCTCAGTGTACAACTTCTACCTTTGTGACAACTCATGAAGTTACTTTGTTCGGTTTCTTTCTGGAAGGAATGAGAACAATATTGTGGCCATTTTGGAATTGTATGTGAATTGTGGGTGAATTAAAGTACTTATGCTTCTCCATGGAATATTCCTGCATTAAGATGCCAACTATTAACATGTCATACTCCATTCCTCATTCCCCAAACTGACATAGGGCAAATTCTAAATACAGAAAAAGCTAATAACATGGCTCCATTAAACAAATACTATAATTTTGGGATCCATAACATATGTTACTATAAACATGGTTTCTACCTCCAAATTCTTCTTTTTAGCTATGTAAAAACTCCTAAAAGTTCTTAGAGCTTAGCATATTATCGAACACATTCACAAATATTTCCATGGGCGCTTGGGTGGCTCAGTTGGTTAAGCATTCAATTCTGGATTTCGGCTCAGGTCATGATCTCTCGGTTCGTGGGATCCAGCCCTGTGTCAGGCTCTGTGCTGACAGTGTGGAGCCTGCTTGACATTCTCTCTCTTCCTCTCTCTCTCTGCCCCTCCCCTGCTCATGCTCTCTCTCTCTCTCAAAAACGAATTAAAAAATTCAAATATTTCTATAAGTATTCAAAACCATTGCTTGAGAACAATGCACTGTAAATTAAAATGTACAGGTCACATGGATTTCTCCCCACTTATTATATTCAGACTGTTTTTCCTTAGAAATATGTACTTGGAGCTTTTATTACATGCAATAGCAATATCAGAGAGTACCTGCCACTGTTCTACAGCTATTGATTCCTGACTGTTTAAATTAGAATGCATTATCCCAAAGTAAGTATTAGTTTATTTTCTCTTTTAATAAATTAAATACCCATGATATTGGTGACTGCATTACCAAGAGGAAATCCAAACTTTAGTTCTTGAAAAAAATTTTTAATGTTTATTTGAGAAGGAGAGAGAGAAGGAAAGCATTGAAGGAACAGAGAGGAGAGAGAGAGAGAGAGAGAGAGAGAGAGAGAGAGAGAATGCCAAGTAGGCTCCACACTGTCAGTGCAGAGCCTGATATAGGGCTCAAACTCATGAACCAGGAGATCATGACCTAAGCTGACATTAAGAGCCATTTAAACAACTGGGCAACCCAGGTGCCCCTAAAAAAATTTTTTTTTGAATATTTATTTATCTTAAGAGAGAGAGAAAGAAAGCATGGAAGGAGCAAAGAGAGAAGGAGAGAGAGCCAAACTTCAGTTCTTATATACCACTGTGACTTAATTTTCAGTGGAGACTTGAAAAAAATTGATGTTTTAGAAAATATGTTGAGGTTTGAAATTCTGGTCCTATAGTTTTAGATAGCATATGACTTCAGTTCTACTTAATTTTTTTTTAGTTATAGCTTAAATTATATTATGACATTTCTATTATTTAGATTTAAAAAACAAATATATAAGAAAAAATTTCAGACATTAAAGTAAAATTCAATTTTTATATTTTAATTTGGTAGCAGTTGCTGTTTTTTAAAAAGTGGAGTGCTACACAGTTGTATTTTCTTTGAAATACTTCTAAAATCAGAAAAATATAGGGCGCCTGGGTGGTTCAGTCAGTTAAGATCCAACTTCGGCTCAGGTCATGATCTCATGGTCCATGAGTTTGAGCCCCACATCGGGCTCTGTGCTGCCAGCTCAGAGCCTGGAGCCTGCTTCAGATTCTATGTCTCCCTCTCTCTCTGCTTCTCCCCCAACTCATGCTCTATCTCTCTCTGTCTCTCAAAAATAAATAAAAGTTAAAAAAAATTTTAAAGAAAAAAAAATTTTCAGTACACTTGCTCTTTATTCTGCCTCCTGCTCTTATTGTAATGTTTTTGTTATCTTCAATGATAATCAACAGCTGTACTTTCTCACAGAACTTATTAGCAGCTGTGAAATTCTACTGTCCTAAATAGCAGCATTTGTTGGTGACTATTGAGATGTGATTACTGTGACAATGAAATTCACAGGATTCAGACAGTCTTCAGTCAACATTTACTTGAACCTACTACTTGCCAACACTGAATTCACCAACACTAACAAAGATTAATCTAATTGAAGACATAGAATTTAGGTGCTAAATTACTTTTGCTGCATACCAATAGGGACAAATTAATGCCATATAAACTGAGTATTTAGGTCTGAGGATGACCAAATAGAAGAGTGAAATAATCCAAAGGAGACTCCCATGTGGACCAGGAGAAGGGAATGGTGGTGAACCAAGGGCATCTGGAGATTAATTAGCCTTAGGAAAGTAGTACAGAAAGTATCAACAATAAGACTGAAAAATAATAATGAAGCACACACACTCTGATGCATCTGGTACCTTATCTTCTTACATGTTTGCAAACCAAGAGAGAGGATGCATCCCAGTAAGTCATTTCTTGGACAGGAAAATGTCTAAATGGAAATAGAAATACCATACATAATCTCAGGTTTGAAGTAGATTGAGCCATAAAATAATAACATCTAAAAATAACTAAAAGTCACGGCTAACATCATAGTCAAAAATGAATGACTGAAAGCTTTTCCTCCACGATCAGGATCAAGGCAAAGATGCTCACTTTTGTCATTTGTATTCAACACAGTACTAGAAGTCCTAGCCAGGGCAATTAGTCAAGAAAAAGAAATACTAGGTATCCAAATTGAAAAGTAAGAAGTAAAATATTCTCTGTTCTCAGATGAGATGTAGAAAACTCTCAAAATTCCACACACCAAACAAACAAACAAAAAGCTGTTAGAACTAATAAATGAATTCAGCAAAGTTGCAGCATAAAAATCAATACACAAAAATTGTCTGCATTTTTATATACTAACAATGAACAATACAAAAGTTAAGAAAATAATTCCATTTATAGTAGTATCAAAAAGAATAAAGTATTTAGGAATAAATTTAACCAAATAGGTGAAAGACTTATATACTTCAAACCAGAAAGCATGGCTGAAAGAAACTTTAAAAGACACAAATAAATGGAAAAAACATCCCATATTTATGAATTGGAAGGCTTAATACTGTTAAGATGTCTATATTATCCAAAGCAAAATCTATAGATTCAGTGTAATCCCTATAAAAATCCCAGTGACATTTTTTTGCCAAAATAGAAAAACCCCAGCTTAAATTCATATGGACTCTCAAGGGACCCTGAATAACCAGAACAATCTTGAAAAGTAGGAACAAAGTTGGCTGTCTCACATTTCCTGATTTCAAAACTTGCTATAAAGCTACTGTAATCAAAACAGTGCAGAACTGGCATACAGATATGTAGACCAATGGAAGAAACCTCAGAAATAAACCTTTACATATATGGTCAAATGATTTTGAACAAGGGTACTGAGACCATTCAATGGCTAAAGGATGATCTTTTCAACCAACAGTGTTGGGAAAACTGGAAATCCATACATGAAGGAAAACAGCTGGATACTTACATTTACCATATACAAAAATTAAGTTAAAAAATGGATCAAAGGCCTAACAGTAAAAATCAAAACTATAAAAAACTCTTAGAATAAAACAAGGAGAAAAGCTTAATAGCATTGGATTTGGCAATGATTTTTGGGATATGACACCGAAATCATTGGCAATAAAAAATAAATTTGTCTTCATCAAAAATTAAAAATGTGTGCATTAGGGGTGCCTGGGTGGCTCAGTGGATTAAGCATTTGACTCTTGATTTCAGCTCACGTCACGATCTCAGGGTCATGAGATCAACCCCTGTGTATTCTCTCTCTCTCTCTCTCTCACTTGTGCACGTAGACTCTCCCACTGCCCTTCCCCTGCTTGCACACATGCACGCTCTCTCTCAAAAAAAAAAAATTTAAAATTTGTGCATTAAAGAACAGTATTAACAAAGTGAAAAGGCAACCCATGGGATGGGCGAACATATCTGCAAATCATATATCTGATAAGGGGTTAATATCCAGAATATAAGAACTCCTACAATGCAACAAAAAAGACTTTTTTAAGTGACCAAAGGACTTGAATACACATTTCTGCATAAAGAGATATGCAAATGACCAATAAGCACATGAAAAGATTCTCAATGTCACTAGTCATTAGAGAAATGCGAATCAAAACCACAAGGATATACCACCTCACACCCACTAGGATGGCTATTATAAAGAAAATAATAAATATCGGTGAAGAAGTGAAATTGAAACTTCTGTGGATTGCTGGTGGGAATGAAGAATGGTGCAGCTGCTATGGAAAACAGTATGGCAGTTCCTGAACAAAATTAATAATAGAATTACCACAAGATCCAGCAGTTCCATTTTTTAGTATATATGCAAGAGAACTAAAACAGGGACTTGAACAGATATGTCTACCCCCGTGTTTACAGCAGCATTATTCACATAAGTCAAAAGGTGCAATCAGCCCAAGTGTCTGTCTGCTAATGAATAAACAAAATGTAGCATTATACTGCACTCTAATATTAGTCTTAAAAAGGAAGAAAATTCTGCCACAGGTTACAACATGGATGAACATTAAATACATCATGCCAAGTGAAATAAGCCAGTCACAGAAAAGACAAATACTGTATGAGTCCCCCAAACGAAGTACCTAGAGTAGTCAGAATCATAAGGACAGAAAGTAGAATGGTGGTGGTCAAGGGCTAGAGGGAAAGGGGATGGGGATTTAGCATTTAGTGAGGATAGTGTTTCAGTTTGGGAAGATGAAAGAGCTTCTGAGGATGAATGGTGGTGATGATTACACAACAAAGTGAATGTGCTTAAACCCACCAAACTATACATTTAAAAATGTTTATATTGTATGCTTATGTAATGCACTTTTTATCATAATAAAAAAGACAATAAAATAATCAAAACTAGAAAAGGTAGCATCTATAGGAGAAAAATGAAGGAAATCACCATTGTTTTGTCTTGATAAAAGAAAGCGATTCTTGCCATCAGATAAACAGCTTTTTTAAAGGGATTTAATTACACATTGCAAATGGAGAAGTTAAAAAAAAAAAGAAACAAAGGAAACCCTAAAGTAACCCTAAAATCCTAAAGTAACATCAGTGTGTTGGTAAATATAAAAGATTTTCACCTTGACAATGAGTGTTAAATGAAATACATAAAATAATACAATAGGAGAAAATATAACAGAAAGCAGAAGATGGATTTAAGTTAGATCAAATGAAGTAATGCATCTAAGCAGAAAACGAATAGGGAAAGGAAGAAGAATCTTAAGGTGAGGGGACTTCCATAGGACTTCTGCTAAGGATATGGGCTTGTCAGGGCATCTGGGTGGCTCAGTCAGTGGAGCTTCTGACTTTGGCTCAGGTCATGATCTCATAGATCGTGGGTTTGAGCCCTGCACTGGGCTCTGTGCTAACAGTTCAGAGCCTGAAGCCTGCTTCGGATTCTCTGTCTCCTTCTCTCTCTGCCCCTCCCCTCCTCGCTCTCTCTCTCTTTTAAAAATAAATAAACATATGGGGCGCCTGGGTGGCGCAGTCGGTTAAGCGTCCGACTTCAGCCAGGTCACGATCTCGCAGTCTGTGAGTTCGAGCCCCACGTCAGGCTCTGGGCGGATGGCTCGGAGCCTGGAGCCTGTTTCCGATTCTGTGTCTCCCTCTCTCTCTGCTCCTCCCCCGTTCATGCTCTGTCTCTCTCTGTCCCAAAAATAAATAAATGTTGAAAACTTCCAACCGTCTTAAAATTAAAAAATAAATAAATAAATAAATAAATAAATAAATAAACATAAAAAAAAAATTTAAAGAAGTGGGCTTGAACCCATAGCCATCTTGAAACTGTTTGCCTTAATGCTAGTTTTAAGAGTAGGCTTTATTCATGATTTGGATAAACTGTATCCTTCATTGGTTCTCCAATATACCCCCAACTAGAAGGACAATATAAACATAATGGAAACATTAATGGCTAGAAATGAAAGGGTGCGGAATCCAGGCTATATCGTGTCCCCAGTTTCCTAATTTGGGGCACATCATTTAAACTTCCTGGGTTTCAGGTCAGTTTTCTTTCTTTTTTTCTTTCTTTCTTTCTTTTGTAAATTTTAGAGAGAGGAAGCATGAAGGGAGGAGAGGGGCAGAGGGAGAGAGAGAGAGAGAGAGAGAGAGAGAGAGAGAGAGAGAAAGGGAGAGAGAGAGAGAGAGAGAGAGAGAGAGAATATCTCAAGCAGGCTCCACGCTCAGCATGGAGCCTGACACAGCACTTGTTCCCACAAATCTGGGATCAGGACCTGAGCTGAAATCAAGAGTCAGATACTTAACCACCTGAGCTACCCAGGTGCCCCTCAGTTTTCTTATTCATAAATAAAAATGTTGGATTAAAGAAGACTCCTTCCTGATTCCCCATTTTGTGATTTTATGTGGCTTCAAATCTCTTTGGCAGGGAATGAAAACTATTCACAATAAAAAAAAAAAAGGCTTTCAATGCAAAAATTGGCACAAACAGTACTTTGACTGAAAATAATAGTTATAGTCAATCAGTATAAATGACTCATTTTCCTGCTTTGACATATAGGAAAAAGGGTGAAGGAGTAAGATATTATTCAGTTCCTCGGATAAGATACAATGTTACCCACATAGTGGGGTCAGGGGAAAATGGAATCCAAGGAGGCTGACTACCAGTTTCCCAGGCTCAACTACGTGTGATCCTATCCATCTTCCTTATAGAAGGACAAATCAAAGCATGCACAGGAGGTATCTGTGAAAGCAGTGGCTGTAGAGGCAAGTCTGCTGCTCATGATTTAAAAGCAGTATCGCTATCAAGGGGGTTTGCTGCCAGCAGATTGGCCCATCAAGATACCCCAATTCCACCACCCACTTCTGGATTTGAGCATTCAAACCTGCAAACCAATTCTCCAGGGCTCAGGAAGGAAACGATTACCTGACACTTGAGAAAACTAGTTTCGGGAAGATGGGGGACTTGGCTTGGCAAAGGAGAGAATCCAAGCAAGAGAGTGGGATTGGAGGGAGCCAGGAGAAAGGAGGGAATGAATCCTGCAGAAAAGCACAGGGACTCTGAAGAAGTAGCAAGTCTGCTCAAAGGGAAGAATTGAGACATTAACGGCAGCCTCTTCTTGTTGTTTTAGGAATTTTTTTATTGAAGGCTATTGAGCCATTACATATTCTTAAAAACGAATAAAAATGATTTCTCAGGAAGTTAACTAGCACCTCCAACTTGATTTTGAAAAAAAAAACTTACTTCAGAGAGATATCTTTAAAATCATTTGTTGATTCAAATTTATTATGCCAATTGTTCTGCTAGATGTTAGAATAACCTGTTTGTTCTGCTCTCAAAAAGTTCACATGTCAACAGGTGCATAAACAATTATGAAATTGTTTGGAATATGCAATGGGTATTATGTGAGCATTGAATGGCACCTTAACTCAACCCGAGCTGAGCAGGAAGACTTTATTGAGGAAATTACACCTGTGGTAAGTCTTCAACAAAGAAACATGATTAATCAGGGACAAGAGCAGAAAGGGTGCAAGCTGGAAAACTCTAAGCTACAAGGGAAGCTTGAGCAATGATACAGGTGTGAGAAGCAGCAGGTTGTAAACAATGTGGTGTTTCTGGGGCATAGTTATATGTGTATTTGTGTATAGTGGTTCAAGACAAAAATATCGTCCCTGTGTTATGGCAAAGAGCATGAAAATTAAATAAAGATACTGGGACAGAAGACCATGTAAAAGATGACCAATGGTAATGGCAAAGATGGAGAAGAAAGAATACATTTGAGAAATATTTGGGTGGGAAAATCCTTGGGACTTGGTAACTGAGGACAAAGAGGGGAGAAGAATTCAAGGAGGTCTCTTGAGTGGCCCACTTTGGTGACTGAGTATGAGTAGATGGCAGTGCAATTAACTAAGAGTTTGAAAAAGAACAAACAAGTTAGGAGAAAAACTACCATCAGGCCATGTCTTCAACACGAATGTACACTTGTTTGCCCCACCAATTGCCCATCAGACACCCAGAAGGTATATTTGCTGAGGGGGCATGAAAGACCTAGGCAAGAAGAGAGTTCCCTGGGCTCTCGATTTACAAAATGCCTCTGAAAAAACTACATTCACCTTCCCTCCCCCCACGAGGAGCAAATGTCTACTCTGAGACCCGTGCCAGAAATAAAATGAATGATAAAGCAGATATAGTGAATACCTGAAAAATAATGAAAAAAAGAAATGAAAATGAAGTCACGAGCATTACGAGAAATATGTGGAAGACAAGAACTCTCAAAACAATCCTGCAGAATCTTGCACAATCTTTCACTTCCTCAGGCAATTCCTGCAGTGACTGGAATGTGTGTCAGGAAGAACTGCAGGCAGCACCGTGCTCTCATCTCTTACAGTCTCCTGGCAAACAAGGCATTACTCCCATCTTTACATGTAGCCACCTCCAGGGGGCAGAATATCGCCCATTCCATCTCACCTCCTTCCTCCACAGACACCAGGGTTTTCAAATGGCCACATAACCGTAGACACCAGATGCTTACACTCCCAAGGGAACTGAAGATTCTGGAGACAACACTGCGGTGGCAGTTGGCACTTTTCTGATTGGTTAAGTCTAAACCTCTCCCAGTTTACACGGGGCTCCAGGAATGTGAGGCACTCCACCCTCTCTTGTATTTTTGTGAATGTAGGGAGCCAATTCTTTGATCACAGGTCATTCAAAGAAGGGAAGAGATAGATGGGCCCTTCTTCCCTAAACTATCTCTTTTTGTAAAGCCAACATGTTTACAGGGCTGCTGTGGCCAACTGGGCAAAGAGCAGGACAGGGATGTATATGTGAAGGAATCGTTACCAGTTGCAGTAATCCACTAAAACAAGAACAATACCTCTTTAAGGTCTAAAATCTGCTATGATAATGGAATTTCAGTAACCAACAGAGCACTGAATAATTTTGCTCTGCCTATGCCTCACTAGTTTCTCATTTGAAGAAATTGATTCAGAAGCCCCTTGGGTGGCTCAGTCGGTTAAGCATCCAATTCTTGATTTTGGCTCAGGGTCATGACCTCATGGTTGCAAGATAGAGCCCCTTGTCAGGCTCTGTGATGGGTGTGGGGCCTGCTTAAGATTCTCTCTCTCTCTCTCTCTCTCTCTCTCTCTCTGCTCCTCTGCCCCCCACAGGGGTACCCCCTCTCAAAAAAACAAAATTTAAAAATAAAAAATAAAAACAAAAAGATTGGTTCAAATTTCTCATTTCCCAACAGTACTGCTTGTCATCATAATGTAAGTATTGTGTCCATTGTTTATCAATGCAACCCAGTTTGGATGCTATTTAAGCCCTACACTCCTTAATAGGTAGTAATTCTTTCAGGACTCTATAGTACTAAGCACATTCAGCAAACCAGGAACCAAATGAATTGACATAAATCATGACTTCAGATGCAAATGAGAATATGGACCACCAGCTCAGCAATATGAACATTTCTGACCAATATATAGTAACGGTTTTCATTCACACTATTAGAAATGTCAAAAATGATTTCATACATCATTGTATGAAAATCAACATATAAAACATTCTTGGAAGTTGTCTTTAAAGAGTAGCTCTCAACCGCTGCCAATAATCCCTCTTCCATCATATTTATGCATTTTAACAACAAGCACAGAGGATCGCTTTGGCATGAATATCTTCATCCTACCTCTGTGTTTTTCTTATTTATAGCCTGGACCTGAATCTCATAAAAAAGATGCGGCTCTTTACCTCATGCCAATTGCTTCCCTTGGAAAGGACAGTAGAGGACTCCGGTGCTTCTGTGGCTCCAGGTAAAGGAGCACTGAGGTTGGAGAAGGGTGAGATCTTTAGAGTAGCCAAACAAGAGGCAAGGCAAGTAATGAGACAACTGAAAGAAGGGCTCACAACCACAACCTGAGGGTGAGGACCAGTGGGGGACATACAGAAATCACACACCACCTATTACAAGCCTCGTAAGCACCAAACCAAAGCAGAAACCAGAAATGTAACACTAACCTGCAACCAGTTACAAAAGAGGGTTTCTGTCTCTCTCTCTTCCCTTTCTGCACCTCCCTCAATAAAATATCGAAGCCTTAAATAGAGAAAAAAGAAATACCTCTGAGCCAGGCCATGGCCCCTCTTCTGAGACCCCTTAGCCACAATCTCCATCAGTGATGGGGAGGATCTAGTCCAACTTTGATGACCAAAAGTGACCAGAAGAGTTGTGGAATCATTCAACATATTTAGACTAAATCTTAATTTACTGTGGGTATGGGCGGGGCAGCAGTGTAGCAATGTAGTAGTTGAAAGCAATGATAAGGAAAAGATTGTTTTTGTTTTTGTTTTAACAGAGAGAGAGAGAGAGAGAGAGAGGGAGAGAGAGAGAGAGAGAGAGAGAATGCTGTGTCACAATGAAGAATACTGTAACAGATACTGGAGCCATGCTGCCTGGGTTATAATCCCAGCCTGCAATTTACCATGGGATCATCAACACTTTACTTAACATCTTGGTATCATAGTTTGTTCACTTTAGGAATGGCAATAATACTAGTACCTACCTCATAAAGTTGATACGAGGATAAGACAAGCGAATCTCTCTGAAGTGGGAGGCTATGCAAGCATTAGCTACCGCACGACACCCCATTAGCCAGTTACATTTGCTTAAATTTTAGCTTTAACTCTATACTTGAAAAAAACTAAATTATTTAACTGTGTTTGTATACTATTTATACATTACTGCAAGTTTAGAGAAAGAAAAAACCCTACCAATCATGAGAACTTTCATTTATGTTGGTTTTCCTTCTAATTGATCCAATAAGTTATTTTAGTAACTTCATCGACCTGCACTAATTGTAAATTAGATTAGAACTTTTCCTTTTTTTTTTTTTTTTTAAATAGCAGTTTCTGCCATAGAAGCTGATGGTCACTGTGTAAAATAATCAGGACAATGAGATCATCGCTAAAAACTAAAAGCTCACATCATTTTTTGTTATAATCATAGATACTTTTGCTATCTTCCTTAATCAGATATGTGCTTTTAAGTCATACATTTGCTGATTTATTGCAATGTATTAACAAATATCTTGTATTTAATGGAATGAAACTAGTTTTATTAATACCCTAGATGTTTTGTGAGAGAACACTTAAAAGTTCATTTCTCATATGTAATATTTAATATTTTTTATTTTTAATTTTTAATTTTTAATTTTATATTTAATATTTTTTCTTCTGATTTATTTGTCCTTGAACTATATCGGGTATCAGCTATAATGCAAAGGCAGAAATCTGCTCTATTTCAAACTCAAAGAGAGAGCACAATTTAGAAAATACATTACTGCAATTCTCTTCCAGTGCTTTACAAACTGCATGTTTTAAACTCTGAACTTAAAAAGCAGGTTATGGATGAAAGAGGGGACAGCCCAAATAACATGCTTAAGCACATGTCAGTTTGGGGACATCAAACAACTGCATGGTGTTGTCATACCAACCCTGTCCCATTCACTAGACCATTAAAGGAAAGAGGAAAATTACAAGCAACCCTGAGTTTATTTAGTTACAGAAAGTTTAGTGAACTTCAGTTCATGTTAAGGCCTGTTAACAGCAGGAAGAATCCAAATTTCTGCCACTGAGGATGGGGAAGCCGAGTGACATTAATAAGATCCAGATCCCAGGCCAAACAACTGTGATCTTCCTTATCCACTGTCCCACAGGGTGAGTATGGTAAAGCTCTTCATTTTGCAGTGGTTTACCCTCCTCCTCCATCTCTGATTTGCAACAGGGGAAGGGGAAAGGGAAAATAAAAGTAGAAACCACCAGAAACTACTGTTGTAATTTAGCATTAGTAAGAATTTGTAAATCACCACCAAGCAGATAAAGCTAAGAGCTACTAACTACAAACATAACCAAGAAATAACCTCTGAGACTGTTTAAAGGAGGCCCTGATTAGAAACACAGAAGGCAGGAGCCTTTACTGGAAACCAGGGAGCAATAATGGATTGAGAGAGAAAGGCTAATAGGCTGGAGCATAAAATAGGCATTCGATAGAGAGAAGAGAAAGAGAAGCAAGCAGGTACAGGAGTTAGTATTAATGCAGCAATTTGAAAACTGGCTGTAAAATATTTACACTGATTATTATCCTGAAGTTTATGAATTAACACAGTGGAATAAAGACATAACATTGAGAAACACTCACCTACTTTAACTTCACACGATTGTACCCAGATACAGATAGACTTCTGGAATTTTTTTTTCTTGTTCGAAATGTAGTTTGTTGTTTTAGAACTGCATGAGTCACTGAATAATCTTCCTTTGAGTATCAGATTTGGTGTTGCAGTCAGCTCACAGCAACCTATTTTGCATATTTTTTTGTTGCCAAATGCACTCTCCACCCATTCAAAGAGCCAGGTACAGTGCACCTGGTGATATCTTACAGGAAACTCCACAGGAACTATAGCTATCACTTCCTACTTCAGGACTTACAACCTTTGTCACTGACACAACAGTGGCCAAAACAGTCTGGTTGAAGGGTCTCTTACAATACCTAGACATAACAGTTTCTGCATATTTGATTTGTTGCTTTTCAAAGGTTTAGTTGATTTGGAAAATAATGTAGAATCTCACTTTTCCTGGTGATAACGAAAATCAATGCTAAAGACACTAGGCATTTCACCCAGCTAATACTCTGTACTGTGCTGTCCAATAAAGTAGCCACTAGCCACATGCTATTCAAACTTAAATTCGTTAAAGTAAATAAAATGAGAACTTCGGCCCCTTAGTAGAACTAGCTATACTTCAAGTGCTCAGAAGTCACATGTGGCCAGTGGCTAGTGTTTTGGGGCATGTGGCCACAGAGCATTTCCATCATTCCATTCTACTGGACAGTGCTATATAGCAAGTCAACAGTTCAGAGAACTATATTTGTAGAAAAGAATAAAGAGAAAATAGAAAAATACATTTCTTCTTTTTGTTGTTTTCAATGATTTTCATAAATGTAAGCATTCTTAAGAGTATATTTCTCATACTGAAATTGTATACCCTGTCTTATCCATTTTATATGCTTATGGTCCAAAGATTAAAATTTTAAGTAATCAATTCACATAAAATGACATATCTAATGAAGTTTTAACATTGCATTTAAATTCAACAATGCAACAACAATTAAGACTTTTTGGCCAGATTATTCTCAAGTGTAAGGTTTTAATAATAATCAGATTAGGATAAACTTAAATATGTCAGGGGCATAAGACAGAAGCAAATATTTAATAATCACATTGATATGGAAAAATTAAATATGCACTAACTCATTGGTTTGAGTATTTCAATGGTATTTTTTCAATATTGGTGCTAAATCAGTAGCAAATATTTCAAAATACTAATTCTTACAATGTGTTTTTACATAGAAGAGGCCAAAGATAAATGAATTGATTTGAACTCTAAGAATTTTGAGTTTTCAGTTTTACTGACAATAGTATCAGCAGTGATAAATCTGCTGGATTCCCCATGGTCTCATGAGTGACTCAGTGAGTGCAACTTTTATTTGTCAAGAGCTGTTAGGTCTCATTTCTCTCTTAGGATAGCCTCACTAAAAGAAAATCTGTACATAAAGTTGTGTATATGCACGTATACACATATAATCAGAGGCTTCACGAACACTGTTCAAAGAAAACACTCTTTCTTTGAACATGTATGATAGCATTTCAGGCAAAGCTTCTTCTAAATGGATGAGGAGTTAATCTGATGCCTGTAATTTAGCACGTTTGTGCTATAGTAGTAGAAAGGGACAGATCGCTTAGTGGTTTCAGATGTTAGACTTTAATGAACCAGGATGGATTTCCTTAGCATGACACCCGTTTATCTAGTTTATTAGCTTTGTAGTTTAAAAATTTATTATTCTTTTGTGCCTGCGAGCATTTTCATGAGTCTTCTTCCTTTTAAAAAATGTTCCATTTGTTGTGCTATGTAGGAAATAGTCCGTTTAATAACTGCTTAATTGCTGGATTTAGCTCCTTCAATCACGATTCAATTTCTTTTCAATGTATTTAAGGGAATTAAAGGACCCAGTCATGTAGGTCTATGTCAATTTTCATCAGAAGTTCTCAGCAATTCATGAATAAGTACTCCATGGCACTCAGCTGATGAGCAAAGGGGGTGATGCACTGCAGTTGCCTTTAAATAGGAAACGAGTGTTAGCGTTTCTTATATCATAATACATGTTCTCATATATTATATAGTATTTCTTTCAAATGGTTTTTTTGAAGTTATCAATTAGTTGTACTTTGAGCATACGGTAACATTTTAATAACACGAAACAAATATTTATTTTTCTCTGGATCCAAATGCATTGTCAGGCCACACAATTTATACAGTGGTCTTGTGAGAAATTTCAGACTCACTGCCATGCTCATAACCCCAGTCCGATGCGTTTTTTTCCTGAGCGGTCTTTTTTTCTTTTCCTTTTTTTTTTTTTCTTTTCTTTCTTTCTTTCTTTCTTTTTTTTTTTTTTACCATGTGTGGCCTCTGTGGACTACAGCTAATTGGAATGGATGAGAAATTGTTCAAAGCAAGCAGTCTGCAAGGCAGCTATCAGATAAACTCTGACCAATGTGTCTACCCACTCTAGAGGTGCTAGCCAGACCAGCTGGAACCTCCTTATGCCCATTTATGAAAGACAGACACATATCAGTTAGTTAGCAACAGTGAACAGAATAAACAGAGATGGAAAAGTGGCCCAGTGCTTGTACAATAGCTAACAGAGTTGCCATCAAATCATTAGACCTGTTCCTAAAGCCTATTAAAAAGAAAATAATAATGTTTACTTTTGAGTGAGTGAGAGATAGTGAAACCGAGCATGAGTCGGGGAGAGGAAGAGAGAGAGGGAGACAGAATCTGAAGCAGGCTCCAGGCTCTGAGCTGTCAGCACAGAGCCCAATGTGGGCCCCGAACCCACAAACCGCGAGATCATGACCTGAGCCAAAGTTGGATATTTAATCAACTGAACTACCCTGGCACCCAAAGCCTATTTTGCTTTAAACTAAAAAAAGATGTTATAGTTGTCTGTGATGCCTCACTGAGACATTTAAGACATTTTTCCCTGTCTTCCTTTGCTATCTTTCCAACAAAACCTCCATTTGTTGAGGCAAACTGAACTTGAAAGACATCAAATACATAGGTTACTGTATGAACGCACTGGATATATATTCATTGATTAAAATGGCTTTTTTATAACTGTGGTGATGGACGCTCAGTAGACTTATTTTGATAACCATTTCACAATGTATACAAATACTGAATCATTATGTTGTATAGCCCAAACTAATATGTCAATTTAATCTCAATTTAAAAAATTTTAATTGCTTCCATTAATGATGAAAATTGAGTAGAAGCAAAGGTACAGTACAAAGTGCTAAGTTCTTGAAAGTGTGATAATTGCACAAATTGGTTGACTAATTATCTTTCCCTTTTGGATTCAGACATAACTTTGTAAAGACTAAATTAAAAGGCAGAGAGATTATAGTTGTCCCTAGATAAGATCAGTCTTCACTGTGATTAGGTCTATAAATTAACACACACACTGAGCCCATTACATATTTTATCTGATAAAAAGCAGCATCAAGAGGAGCCCACCAAAACAGAAGTAAAATAAATGAGAAGGAAATTTCCATTTTTCACAATCTTGTTTCTAAAGGAAAAATTATTATTGTATTCTTAGAACGCTCCTCAAACAACTTTGACAATTTTATCCAGTCAGTTATTCCTCTATTTTACATTCAAAGCAGGGAGGAAATGCCAACAGTCATTACTGATTAGCTCCAAATACACACATGATGACAACAGAGGAGGCATCGTCCATTTGTCTCAATCTTCTATGTCCAACAGCTGCTCTAACCCCCTGCCTGTTCTTGGAGAGCGCCAAAATCGCCTTGAACCCTCATTAGAATGTGTTTTTCTTCACCCCAATAAAAATAGTTGAACTCTTCACTTAGGCACACCTTACAAAACAGTGACTTTAGATAAAATCATTCCCCACACTTTCATAATTAGTTTGAGGTCTGGGTGCAGAAAGGGAAAAAAGTTCAGTGTTAAATATTGGAAGACTTCCGCAGTTTTATACGTAACATCAGAAAAGAAGGAACTCCTACACGAGGCCATTCTCATGGTTTTCATTATCACATAGAGTTAATCAAAAACAGATCAACCTCAGGCAAATATCACCCTAGGATGAAAGTATTAAGGAGGAATAAAACATCTTAGTTGCTTGGATACTAATTAACCTTGAGAAAGCCCAACGCAGCACAAAATTTGACATATTTACCTCTGAAATATTTTCCCCTAAATATCAATGAAAGTGGAGCTGATAATATATTCATTCATGGATTACCAATCCTATGCTGTGATAGGACTAAACCAAACTGGCAAGTGCCTGTCCTCGCTATGTCCTTCAGGCACATGAGGTGTTTTAAATAGATATCTACACAATTTAATGCATGGCACAATTATTTTATCATGAGTCAACATGCTGAAATGCTACCGTGCTATTGTTTAAAAACGTCAAGAGCTAAAGCACTGAATACGGTATGCAATCCAGATGGCAAATTCTCAAGGCATGGGACTAAAAAAGAAAATTTTTTTAAGAGTTGTTTGGGTTTCTCAGTCATGCAGCTTCCTAGCTTGCTTTTACCTTTCAGCACTAGCAAGGATTTAAACACAAAGAAAGCAATTAGTACAGCTGAGAAATAGGATTTGTTACAGGACTGCCGCTCTTTTGAAAACATCTTTATTCCTGCTAAAATGGCCTATGCTATTTAAGTTCTTGTGTTGCACCGATTAATACTGACTAGAGCACATTAAAGTAGCTTTATTTACCTAACTTCTTGTACCTAACTTTATTTACCTAACTGCATGCAAGCTAATACACATCTATTATTTACATTACATATATATATATATATATACATACATATACATATATATATGTGTATATATATATATCTTTCCGCTATCCTAAACTTTGCAGGATAAGGAATAACCAGTAAACTAATTTGCAAAATATGTTTGTGTGTTACATGTAACTGATAAAACAACTGGTTAGAAAACAGACAAATATCAAGAGAGCAAATGCAATTAATTTCCCTAATTAAAACATTAGACATCTAACTATTCCAAATCACAACTTAATCAAAGAAACCCAGACCTTACACTTAAAAATGAATACTTCAATTGCAGAATTTTAAGTAACTTCATTGTATATGGAAAATGTGGCTTGAAAATATAAACACAAGACAATGTGTTTTGGTCTTTTTGGTCAACCTACTTAGGAGGATAAAAGTCTTGCATGTATTTGAGATTAGATATTAATTTGTGGCTCTTTCTCACAATATTCCATTAAGTGTTCTTGATTGTCCTTGCACAGTAAACAACACTGTCTAACTTCTAGTGTTTTGTTGTTGTTTTTTTTTTTAACTTTTATTTATGTTGGTTCAAAATGCCTTGAGAAGTTGCCAAACTCTTCAGTAGCCAAGAGATATTTAACACACTATCCACTTCAGGGTCTCAGTGATCGCGTATTCCACCTATTCTAAACTCCTAAAATGAAGCAGCAGTTTCCAGCAGCTTCCAGTACCATCAATTGACTCTTCTTGAACCAGTGTTCCTATTAATAAAATGTAAATTAGATAATAATTCTTAGTGGTACAAAAACAACATTGGGGTGAGCCTACTAGTGCTACATCAGTGACATGAAAATGCTGTTGTTTTGATTTGGAACTTATCTGGGTTTTTCACTTAGGCTCAGCAGACTTAAGTAAGAGGTCTTTATAGGCAACCATTATGGTTTTACTTGCTTGTTTGTTTTTCTTTTTTGATCACCAAGGCACACAGAAACATTAGTCTCAAGCCTAAAGCCCTAAAAAAAAAAAAACAAAAAAAAACCAACAAAAAAACAAAAAAACATTCTTTAGCTGGTGAAATTCTGATCTCATTTTATTATGTTGTCAATGGGCTGCAGAGATTCGCCTTGGCTTGTTAACATGATAGCAGACAGATGAGAAGAAATAAAAGGTACTGGCCTGTGAAAGCCAAATCAAAAAGCCAGATTGAAGGCATTCTCAAGTTACTCAGGTGAGGCCCTCAGTCCCTAGCTAGTGACCCAGCTAATGGTCAGAATGCTGTAGGTTCCGTTTGGACGACCCAAATGTTAAAACATGGTATTCAAATGTCTGCATAAATGGCTGAGAATTTGCCTTTTCTTTGTAAGCTTACTATACAATAAACAAAAGACTGGTATTTGATACTAACTAAACATAGAAAAGGAACAGACAATAACACTGGATGAATGTATCCAAGACACAAATCTGTATATGGCATAGAAGAACTTTAGGGTCCTAAATTTCTTTAGCACAGATTTTTAATTGCCCTTGGCTGCAAACCTATTGTCATTTATCAAAATACAAGTATCTGAAAATATAGTATTGCTTTCATACAGTGAAATGCGGATAAAATAAGAGAAAGTTGCTGCTTTTAGTACTAATTAAAGGATTTGAGAGAAAGGGTACATGACAATACTCTTTGAAGAAATATTTTTGGTAGTGTTAAAACAGTAGTATTGTGTCTAAGAACGCTGAATTCTACAGATTGATTTTTCTTTTTTTTCCCCTCTTTCTCATAGACTAACTCCTTCCTGGACATTGAGAATCTATTGCCAACTGTCAATCAAATAAACGCATGTTAATTTTTAAATTAAATTATAAAGCCAAAAAATGTTTGTTCTATTGATCTTTTCTTCTTATTTGTTTTCACAGGTGACTATTTAATTTCAAAGAAAAGTTTATTCTTGGCAAACTGTAAGAGACTCTTAAAAACTGAGAACAAACTGAGGGTTGATGTGGGGTGGGAGGGAGGGGAAAGTGGCTGAGGGCATTGAGGAGGGCACCTGTTGGCATGAGCACTGGGTGTTGTATGGAAACCAATTTGACAATAAACTTCATATTAAAAAAAAGAAAAGTTTATTTTGAAAATTCACCATAATTAATATTTAATCATTAAATTTCAGAATAAAATTTTATTTCATATGGCTACTTATGACTTTTGGAGTAAGAAAGTCATCTGTAAAAAGCAAAGTGTTGACTAGTAGTGCCACCTAGCATCACAAAGAAAAAGTTGTTCAACTACTTTGTAAAACCCTGGGAAATTTATCAGGTCCATTAATACACTATGTTCTTGGCTCCATTTCCCAGGGGAAAATAAGCAGACGTGATCAGTTGGTGGAAACGCAC
Organism: Prionailurus viverrinus; assembly: GCF_022837055.1. NCBI lineage: Eukaryota > Metazoa > Chordata > Mammalia > Carnivora > Felidae > Prionailurus > Prionailurus viverrinus. The sequence goes on from NC_062561.1 coordinate 204,853,089, forward strand.
ACCAAACATATACAGAGATGATAAACCAAATAATACAAATAACAGTGTTTTTCAGAAGATACATTTAAGAGTGGTAACAGGGAGGTATAATCTCTGGTTTGGTAGCTGTCATCCACCATTTTATCCTCCCATTTAAGAAAGCATGTTGGAACTCAAACGAATAAAAATGTTGGTGTACTGAAATATTGGCTATGTCCTAATTTATAAAATAAAAAGCAAGTCATTCACAACCTTCAGTATCTTGTTATGGGTAACAATTTGTGACACCTGACAAATGACTGAGAACTGCTAGTATTTTAGGTAATGAATTTAGAAACTCTGGGATACAATACAATGGAAATAGAGATGTCGCTAATTCAATGCAGGACAGAACTGAGGACATTATTATAATCTTCTTTAAGAAGCTTATTACTGGTGATAGGCAATGGTATGACAGTAGAGGAGTCATGACGGACACGAGTCATGAGTCAGATACATTTCTTTCACAACTCAGATGGGCTTAGATGTGTGATATTATGGAACTTAGGTGGTTATCTTGGAAAATGGAGCAAGTCATGGGACATGGGCCAGACTCCAGAGCTTGCTCCTACGGGAGTGGCCAGCCACTCAAATTAGAATATGGTAAGAGGAGGCTAACTTGAGCTCTTTTCAGGACAGTGCCCGGGAAAGGGACGTCTAGTGAGTGGGACTCCAAGGGCAAGTGGACAACCTGGTCAGGAAATGGTTGCTTTTCAGACTTCAAACATTAGTTTAAGTTCTAGAACTAAAAAGGAACTGTAAATATCTATCGTGAAATTGAAGTGTAAATCCAGCTATACGCATTAAGCAACAGTGTATCTAGAAACAACCCAGGCCCGAGGCAGCTGGCTGACTAGGTCACTAGAGCGAGTAACTCTTGATCTTGGGGTTGGGAGTTTGAGCCCCACGTTGGGCATGGAGCCTACTTCAAATAAATAAATACATAAATACATACATACATACATACATACATACATACATGCATATATACATAAACAAGTAAGTAAGTAAATAAATAAATAAATAAATATATCCCAGGCCCTAACAAAAGTAACATTAGACTCCTATCTTCTAGGAGGCAGGATAGCATAATGGTTGGGAGTATGATTCTGAAGGCTCAGTGCCTCACCACTTAGCTTTCTGATGTTGAGCAAATTAGATCCTTTGTCTGAGACCCAATTTCCTCCTCTGTAAAATGGATTGTTGACATAACGTCCAGGCCTAACCCAGGATGATGGTGAAGACTGAATGAGTGAAGAACACTCAGCACAGTTCCTGTCACATAATAAACAGTCAACAACAATGTGTTATTAGTATTATTTCCTTACAGCTCCTCTCTTCTCTGGTTAGATTTATCTCAGGAACTGGGATTAGGCTGGGTCTGTAGGTACAAGGTCTTATCTCCAATGGAGCATGCCAAGGGAACATAAACACATTCCTGGCCTAAGGAAACTGAGTAGCAACACTGCTACAATAAATATAGGGAGTAATGTCACAATGGACAAAGTGATGATCATCTAACACATTTTTCTGTGTAACATTCACATACGTTACCAAATTAAAATGTGATCGATTTATTTATTGCTCCTCCAAACTTTAGATTACAGTTTAACACAAGATATCATTAGCTGTCATGAACAATGTTTGTCACTAGCTTTTTGTTGTTGTTGTTGTTTGTTAATTTATGGGGGGTGGGGAGGAAGGGCAGAGAGAGACAGATAGAGAGCGAGAATCCCAAGCAGGTTCCACACTGTCAGCCCTGAGCCTGATACAGGGCTCGAACCCACAAACCACGAGATGATGACCTGAGCCGAAACCAAAAGTCAGATGATCAACTGACTGAGCCACCCACATGCCCCTCTTTGCCCCTAGTTTTAATTCTTCCCCTAAAACACAAGTTTTGGTGTCACAAAAGTGAAATGCTGGTACTCCATGCATTCAAACGTGTACTCCAGGCTTAAGCTACTCTCAAAAAAGTACTGCTGTTACTACAATGATTATTCTCAGATTCTGAGTTATACATAATTAGAAAGAAGCTGGGTGAAGTTACAAAAAGAAAGAAGCTTTATCTCAACTTCCAAATGAAAAATCAGCACTGAAGCATCATGGAAGGGAAAAAGTTCTGCCTCAGAGGATCATGCCAGGAGCTTAGCTTACTTCTTGTGCTTCTGTGGTTGCCTTTATTCTTTCCTCCAGATATTCAAGCATCTGACATATCAGTAAAAACACTTTATTAGTTCTGGTTTCTTACACATATCCACAATTCTCATTTTCAGCAACCAAAATAAGGAATTTTGGAGACTGAGTGATTTTTTGGGGGGGAGGGGTGCCTCCAGATTTAGACAGAATGAAAATGACCAATACATGTCTTAGGGCCTCCATTAAAATGGGAGGAAACGTCGCCACCAGCAAATATTCCAGAATACGAGAATCCCCCATCCCAACTCTGCCTCTCTTCTGTGATGACAGTTATATGAATAGAATACAACAACAATGGAATACAGAACTAGAATGCATTTTGCCTTAATAACTGGCAGTCACTTGAAATACAAGAATTTCTCCTGTGCTCTTGTAGAACAAGCACGAAGAGAAGCACTTGCCTGCAGAAGCCAGAGCCTTAAAAGCTTAAAAGCTCATGATGTTTCGCTTCCTTGTAGTCTTTTTCTCCCTCCTCCCATACCCCTACTGATAATATATAAAAAGTAGGATAAGACACTTATTTCCGGGTGAGTGTCCCGCTTGGGTAAGATTTTAGAAAGCTTATGCACCTTTCGTTTAACAGCAAGAGAGCTCAAGGATGTAAGCCTGAAAGGGAGAACTAAAGAATCAAATATGACTTCCTCAGTTTCCCACTATCAAGAGTCACTATTGAATAAACATTGATAGCAACTCAAGTTATAAGGCTATTTTGACTGAGTTCTTAATGATCCTGCACCTTTCAGCAGTTCCGGAGGCCCGCAGAAGCATTACAAGAGGTTTCAGAAGGCAGCCATGAAACAGGACTGTGTAGCTTAGATGAGCGTCCAGTTCACACAGTTTATATAATCTTCAGGAACGTTTTAAGCAATGTGTCCAGGATGGAGGCGTAGATGAATTTGAACTTGGTTGCCCAGGACTCTTTCTTCTCCACGCTGTATAATCAGACCTCCACTTAACTTTTTATGCTAGACTGAATTACTGGCCTCAATATCTCCTCTCTTCCTTATGCACACACTTTGACACATAACTTTGCAGTTCTCCCACTAAAGCCACCGTATTTTTACACTCTCCAACTTTGAGCTCAGTCATATGACTTGCTTTGGTCAATGGAGTGTAGGCAAAAGTGATGATTCCCTTTTAAATCTTGAACTTATGAGGTCATCATGACAAGAACATACCTAAGCAAGGCCACCAATCCAAAAAGGATGAGGAACACAGAGAGGAGACCTGAACCCACCCAATAGCTTGCAGTTGGACATCACTAACCTCAGACTAGATCAGCAACTCAAACTCAGCGGATGCACAGATATGTGAGTGAAAACAATGGTTGTCATTTCATGTCATGGAATCTTGGGGTGCTTTGTTAAACGGCACTAACTGATACACTTTTCCTCATAGTTCCCAAGTTCTAGTCTTTCAGCCTCTTTTTACGTGTTTTTTAATTCCTCTCCACTTTTTTCATGCTTAAGATTCAACATCATAATCTTTTAGAGCTGAAACGATTCAGGTCAAATCAATAGTTCACTAAGGTTTTTTGTTAGTTTGCTTAAGAAATATGCTAACATTATAAAAATATTGCACAGATAAATTAGAAAATATTTAAAATCATGTTCTCATGATCAGTATCGTTATTGCCTGGATGTATAAAAGTATATTCTTTTTTTTTTTTATAAAAGTATATTCTTTTGGAGTCTGAGATATGTATTTTTTCCTATGGTCCTCTCATCAGTGGATGCTACATGTATATGGGAGATGTTACTAAGTTAAGAAATCTCTTATAGTTTATTAATTAAATCTTAGAATTGTACAATTTGAGTACACTACATAACATCTTGAGGGCTATAAAAAGGTTATTAAATATCAGATAAGGAATTCATGAAAATAATTATTTTTTAAGGAAAACTAAGGAACTTAAAGCAAGTAAGAAACTAATCCAATTCTGAAGAAAAACTGATTACTAATAATTTAGTTTTATTTGAAATATTTTTTAAAATATTTATTTATTTTTGAGAGAGAGACAGAGTGTGAGTCGGGGTGGGGGGCGGGCAGAGAGCGAGGGGGGGGGCACACAATCTAAGGCAGGCTCCAGGCTCTGAGCTGTCGGCACAGAGCCTGACGTAGGGCTCAAACTCACAGAACCGGGAGATCATGATCTGAGCCAAAGTCAGTGGCTTAACTGACTGAGCCACCCAGGTGCCCCAATTTAGTTTTATTTGAAACAAGCCTAAGTGATACAGCTTCCCTATCCGATAAGTTTTTGAAAACTTCTAATCCTTACAATTTTTTCTTTTTAGAAATTATTTATTTATGTATTTTAGAGAAGGAGAGTGAGAGAGAAGACAGAGAGTGGAGGAGGAGCAGAAAGAGAAGGAGACAGAGAACTCCAAGCAGGCTCGTGCTCTCAGCTCAGAGCCCAACACAGGGTTCGATCTCATGAACCATGAGATCATTACCTGAGCCTAAACCAAGAGTTGGAGCTTAACAGACTGCGCCAACCAGGCACCCCTGATCCTTATATTTTTCAAATCTTTATTCTTTCAATAAACTCTTACTGTTCATATACTATTTGTGCTGGATACTTTGTATACCCAATTTTAAGTTTACTGATACTTTGGGTTTATCTTTTTATATTCTTTATTGTATCGCTGAATTCTAGACATATTTCTTATAGGATATTGTATCAATATTTAGAAAGAAGAAATCTCCCTGCCTTGGTTCCAGTTCACATGTGCTCTTTTATGAACTACTGTTGCAAATCTCCCAAACATTTTGTGGGCCCACAGTCTCATAATGTTTTAAATAAAGAGTATTATTTCATTCCACTTAACTTTGCAACTATCTGCTTAACACTTCCAAACTACTTTCAAATTACAAATGAAAGCCTTCAAATGGCAGTTGAAGAAGTTTCAAAATGAAACAGCAAAGGTTTGAGGATGATAGGTGAATACCTTCTTAAGTTATAATATCAATTAAGCGATCTATACCCGGCTAGAAGGAAATTTCTAGTGATATTCAGTAAGACAATATTATTGCCAACTCTATTTGAAAAGTTTCTTGAAGGATGATATCATTGCCAATTGCAGATGCGGCGAAACAGGAAGATCTTAGGGGCCAAAGATTGAACACTAGATGTTGACTTAAAGGAAACTGAAGCTTTGGATATAATCTCAGAGTAATGAATAGGTCCAGAAACACACTAACAAATTTACAAATATAGAGGGAGCTGAGAGTGCACAGATGAAAAAAATTCAGTTGTTTTATCTCCTTAACAGTTTTAATATGTGTCAAATACCTGTTATGTATCAGCATGCCTCTGACTAGATTTTTGAGGTAAAAGGTAGAATTAGTTATGACCCAAGGGTGTCTGGGTGGTTCAGTCAGTTGAGCTTCCGACTTCATCTCAGGTCATGATCTCACGATCTGTGAGTCTGAGCCCCGCGTCGGGCTCTGTGCTGACAGCTCAGAGCCTGGAGCCTGCTTCAGAGTCTGTGTCTCCCTCTCTCTCTGACCCTCCCCTGTTCATGCTCTGTGTCTCTCTGTCTCAAAAATAAATAAACATTACAAAAATAAATTTAAAAAAAAAAGAGTAAGTTATGACCCAGTGCTCAAGGAGCTTGCAGGGTTTTTAAAATTTTTTTTAATGTTTATTTATTTTTGAGAGAAAGAGAGAGACAGAGAGCAAGTAGGGGAGGGGCAGAGAAAGAGAGGGAGACACAGAATCCGAAACAGGCTCCAGGCTCTGAGCTGTCAGCACAGAGCCCAACATGGGGCTCGAACCCAGGAACCATGAGATCATGACCTGAGCTGAAGTTGGATGCTTAACCAACCTAGCCATCCAGGTGCCCCGGAGCTTGCAGTTTTGAGAGTAAATAATTAGGCAGAAATGTAATATAATATTTTAATAATAAAATACATTTACGGCTCACATTAAGAGAAATATAATTTCAAAAATTGAGTGGGTTATTTTGTGTCCCTCATTTAGAGCATAATACAGAAAAACTAAAGTCAGTTCAGAGAAGTACAATCAAGATTATGAAGAAAGTAATGTCTAGTTTATAAAACTGAAACTGGATGCAAAAATAATAATAATGATAACATAATGAAATAAAATAATTAACTTTGAACATTACCTATGCACTAGGCATGCCACTGTACCAAAATTACATAATTCCATTTAAAAAAATTTTTTAACGTTTATTTATTTTTGAGACAGAGAGAGAGCATGAACAGGGGAGGGGCAGAGAGAGAGGGAGACACAGAATTGGAAGCAGGCTCCAGGCTCTGAGCCATCAGCCCAGAGCCCGATGCGGGGCTCGAATTCTCGGACTGTGAGATCGTGACCTGAGCTGAAGTTGGACACTTAACTGACTGAGCCACCCAGGCGCCGCTACATAATTCTATTTTAAAGGTTTGTCCTATTTTATTTCTATTTTACAGATGAAGAAATGAGGTTTAACACATCCAGTAATTTGCCCAAGGTCACAAAGTTATGGGTTGAAGCTTGAAACCCAGGTCTATCTAACTCTAGGGTTTGAGTTACTATCCGTGACACTGCTTGATGTTGTCGTGATAGATGGTCCCCAAATATCTGAGAGACCAATAGGTTTAAAAAAGATTATAACTGCCCTAAAACAGAGCATCATCTATACCATGAAAATGACGTAGAATAATGTGGTATCAGAAATATCAGTTTATGATTTCTATCTTCTACTTATTAGCTACATGACTTTGAACAGTCTCTGAATCTCAGTCTCCTTATCCATAAAGCAGATACAATAATAACTAAATTATCCCTTAAGGATAACATTTGGATCAAATTATACCAAAATAAAATCTATGAAAGTATTTTGAAATGTGTAAGGTATTCTTAAAATGTTTATTATTTTTATTATTATTGTGCCCATTCGGGCCAAGCAAGGATGGACTGATAGAAAGCATCAGTAATAATTTTTAGACATGCTTTTTTAAAAGTTAGGTCTCCAATGCAAATGTGACTTCCTAAACTTGTTATCAATGGATGTACTTAAATAGAGCTTGGATGACCATTTGATTGGACAGTCAGGGAAGAGTAGGCATCAAATGGGTGTCCACAAGTTTTGAAACATTTTATTTTTCCACAATCATACTTTTTTGAAAATACAATTTCAATGTATTTATATAACATAGGTTTTCTATTCTATAAATAGATTTCATTTTAGTAATTTTTACCTTTTGGGGAAGCAATGAAGTCATATGCAAATCATTTCAGGGAGAAGATCTCTAAGGAAGATTTGTGGTTCTCTTTTCCCACTACTGGATGCCCTTACAGACAGAGCCTTAACATCATAAATACAAAATAACTCATGCACATTTTACTTACAACTGTCACTACATTTTTTTTTTTCAGAAGACTGACTTTGAGTTTCACAATAGTTAAAGATGGCATCAAATTATATTCTCTAATAAATTCTATTTTCATGAAATATTTGCTAGCTAACAGTGCTGAACAGTTTAGCATCTCGTTCAACTTTAAGCTGCATACTTTGTCCCAAATAGTGAGAAATAGTCCATTTAGGGTATAGCAACATAAAAACTTCCGTTTTATCTTTCTCATTTCCCATATTTTTGGCCAAGTGTAGAGAAACATTAGTCCATTAATGATAGATGCAGATGGCGTCCATCTGGTATCCATCTTTAACTCTAGAAATGGAGGCATAAGGATACTCTGAAACATTAGACTTTCAAAATCAGATGTGATCTACCAGCTCAAGGAAAAAGTTATTTGATCCATACTGATTTTTTTTCCCACATTCTCATCTAATATTACAAACAAGATTGAGGATAATTTTCTTTCTGAAAATAAGAGTTGTATCTTTAAGTCCACAACTTTGTCCTACTCTAAGGCAGCTAACATATCAAAAGCATTGGTATCAACCTATTTTCCACTTACGGCTTATCTCAAAAATCTCTTGGTAATCGCCAACATTTGAGACACCTTCCAAAATTTTTAGTGTACTCATTCTTTGCATAAGGAAAATTCAAATTACTCAGACATGAATGCAAATAATAAAACAGAACAACCACCACTTTACAAGATGTTATCCTGCATGGGGTCCAAAAGGAGAAAAATGATCATGTTTCTCATCAGGGTCACCAGTAATCATAACTATCCTTTACATTCTATTTGGTTTATTTTTGAAGACAGAATATACCATGATAATGCCCTTTAGGGATACTGTGAGGATATAAGAATGTTCCAAAACATTTTAGGTGTTCCCAGAGGAAGTGTTAACATAAATACAAAGATACGCCATGCACTTAATAAGAAAAACAGAAAGAAAAAAAGAAAATAAAAAACAGGAATAATTACTTGCAATAAACACTTTTGTAAAGACAATGTATAAGAAACAGAATATCAATAGCAACAATAACAAGTAAACTTGATGATGTTTTGAATAAATATTTAAGGGGAAAAAAATAAATGCTCTATTCTCTTGCCAGCATAAAAATTTTTTAACTTGAAAGATTTTTATATATACTTTCTCATGCATATATGCTACCTTCTATTAACAATTTTGCTAATTTAGAGATTCTACTGATGTATGTGCATGTGCATGCATGTGTACTTTAGTTCTTCAAGTTCAAACAAGCTAAGTTATTCTTCTTATTAATATTCCCATGTCTCAAAAATAAAGGCATAATGTTTTTAGTCCTATACCATGTTTTTGTCACTGCACATAGCGATTACATAATTTATTTCTTAATATTCTCACCGCCCCCAGAAAACTTACAAGGTGGTGATAGGATATTAAAGCATTTAAAAAAAAAATCTAAAGGCTTATTATTGAAGGCTTTTAAAATTAACTACACCAAAGTCCTTTGCCCACAGCAGATTTCACTTCCCTTACAATTTTCTACTGGAAGTGGCTTCTACTTTTCTTCATGTGTTATTTCTACGAGTTATTTTCTGTTTATAATAAAATGTAATCTACCAGATGATACAAGTATAGATGCATTAATACAAACTTAATATCATACATTTTCAAGTGTTCTATAATGGAAGAGACCTTAGAAATCACCTAGACTTTCCCCACTAAAAATCAAGCTAAGTATCTAAAATTTCTATTGTGGATACTGGAAGTATAGGAGGCAAGAACAGAAAAAAACAAATAAGCCAAGGCCAAACCCTTTGCTAATGCATAAAAATAAAGCAGAAACCCTGGATGTTGTTCTCACCCGGGTCTTGATCATTTTGAGGAGACATTCATTAGGTTCAACACACGCCATTATACAGATGAAAAAACTAAAATCCAAAAAGATTATTTGCCTTGGTCAAAGCCATACTGTGCAGTACATTCTTTCACTCATGACTTTGTGCAACTGTGGAAATAATGGAATATTACAATATTTTAATGGAAGACTTAAAAAATATGCACATAAACATTTCTCCATTAGCTTATAGTTTCTAACATCTCTACTGTGCTTAGGATAATAACTGCCATACAACAAGTAGTTAGCAAATACTTACTGAAAAACAAGGAAAAATTAAAAAAAAAAATAAGAAGAGAAGCACTGGGCCCTTAGTGAGCACTACCAAAAACTACTGAGAATCTCCTGCGTATTTGTAAATATTGATGAACCCAAATTACCAGGAAAAGATCCACTTCAGTATCCTACTTTTCAATAGAGGAGAATTTATAGTATATTTAAGAAATATTTTAATTTGAAAATGCTTAAAATCTAAAGCTTATTCACTTAAATGTGTAAGAAAATTATCTTGAAAGCCTATTTTATTGTGGATCTTCTGTAATGAAGCCAGAACAATAAAACACTGTAATAAATATGTCAAATAATATGACAAGTAATAATTTAAGTGACTATAATAATAACTCTTTCAAGTTTTAGATACACATACTGGAAATTTTTATTGACAACTGACATTCCACATACCACGCTGGGGTTGGAAAACATTGTTTTGCTATTTTATTTTTGTTTTGGTTTTTGTTCTTTGGTTTGTCTGGTTTCCAGGATAATAAGCACTATTTTTACTCAGTGAAGCAATTTCTACCTAGGCATAAATATGTAGGATATGCAATGATTTATTACTTTAAAAAAGCAATATGTCATTTGTGAGACCCTTAACTCCAAAAATTCTGAAACTGAAGAAAGATACGCTAAAGGGATGGAAATGTGATTCCATTCTGAACTATAGTTTAATGGGGAATAAAAAGGCTTAAAGAAGAAGAGAAAGCAGACAAGGACAAGAAAAAAAGGAAGAAAACAATAAAGGAACAAATAACTGACCTCAGATTTTCATAAATTATTATTATAAATAAAAGAGACACTTGAATAAGCCTCATTTATGAAAAAAATAATTAAAAGCAGGGAAGTAAAAAGGGGCTTAAAAAAAAAACTATAATCATAAGCACAATGAAAGCTGAGAAAAGAAATCTTTGTGCAGCTAATTCCCGAAGTATTTGAAGGCAAAGGTCCTGGAGGAAGCTTGTCTAGTTTTAAGCCCTGAATCTAACTTTTTCTGGTTGTATGATGTTGGCAAGTGACAAGACCTCTCTATACTTAACTTGATTCACCCCTAAAGTAGGATAATAACAATACTCAACTGTTAAGATAGATGTGAGAGTCAAGTAAAATGATTAAAACATTTTAGAGTAGGTGAAAAAACTAAAAATAATGTCTGATAAATAACAAGCAGTAAATGTTATCATTATTATTATGTAATCCTCAACTTCAAAGGAAGCACTGCCACAAATACCATCATTTTGAGATAAAAAGGAAGAAAGCTGTCACACAACTGACAAAGGGAGTGATTCTAGATCCTGTGCTCCTAACCCTTATCCAATTCAGCCTTCCAGAAATTGGAGATAACAAAGAAATCGACCCGGAGCTTGATATAGGCAAAATGCATACCCTATTTCTGATATGCATTTGACAGATGTCACTGTGGATATGACAAGGCAGTACCTCCATATTTTGTACAATTTCTTCATCCCGGTTACTTATAGGATGACAACCACATAACCGGAGCTCTACAGATTTGTTACAAGTGAAGCTGCCGTCTCCGAGTGTGGTGAGCCTCAACTCTTGACAAAAGCCTTTATATGAAAACTGGACCACCATTCTCCAGGAATGCTTTAGGAAAGGAGATAGGGCCAGATGTCCCGAAAGGTTGCTGGTGACTCTAAAACGCTCTGAAAATCCATTCTCAACATTGGTTACATATAACCTCTGACTACAAAATAAAATAATATGTAAACAACACTGCAAAAGATTCCCCAGTTTTTAAAAGAACCAAGTCTGTATAAAACCATAAACATATTAATTGTAAACAAATATACAACTGCTTTCAAGTTCATCTTTTCTATTCCCTAAAGCATTTCTAATCTCTGGTTGGTAAGAGCCGATAGGTCCTAGACCGGAAACATAAAAGAAAATAAACAAAAACTAATTGGAGAGCTTTAGGAATACTTTTCAGACTTTTTACTAATCCAGGTGTCCTCTCCATAAATTGAAGTTAGGAAGATTTTACCCAAGAATCAAATCGTTTTGATGATGCATCTACGCAACAGACATTTGTCTTTCTTCAGAAAATCACTTAGTGATGTTTGGACTATTTCCACCTGCTACCCCTGCCGCCTGTGAGAGCCAACGACTTTTCAGAGCTGAAAAATGCCAATATTTAAGTTTATCAGCCTGAAGCGTTGCTAAATCCATGCTGAGGGAGTTTTACCATCTGTTGGCTCCCTCCCTTCCCCGTCTCAGTGTGCTTAGGGAAAGAAAACACGTGTATGGGTGTGAGCAGGTTTTCAAAGGCAAAAGGGAATGAACTTTCAAATTAAATGCCCTTCAGAAACAAATTCACCCACTTGAGTTTTGCCCTTGGCCTGGGGCGACTGAAAACCAAAACAGGATGTTTTTCTAAAAGGAGTAACTGGCGCTTACCTTACTTTCTCATTATAAAGAGCAACCACCCACCTGGGTGTTACTGTTTTGCTCCAGAGGAAGAGCAATTAAAATTCAATTTGGGTCACTTACATCGCCAAGTTGAAAAGTCCTTCAAAATAAAACCTCAACATTTCTCAGGTATCCCTGACAACTGTTTCCTACAACTTCTAATGTTTTTCCAGGTCCTTCACAAGTGCCTTCACCCCAAAATTGGTCATATTCTTTTGTCATCTTAGGAATGACTTAGGGCTAGTGTTTCCTTTAAGGTTAATTCCAAGCACTGTTTCCATGGAAGTCTCTAACAGTAAGTATCTGCTAAACCTGTAGAGCCTTCTCCAAGGTGGGTATTGTTACCTTCACTTTACAGAAGAAACATACAAGAGGTAGCAACGGTAGATGGCTTGCCCCAAAATAAAGAAAATCGGGGAACTACACACCAAAGCTGGTATAAGATTGGAAAAATCCTGAGAAACTCTTAGAAGAAAAAGCCCTTACGATTTATAACCTGGTTTTAAGGCAGGATTCAGAATATACTCTGAGGTAGACAGATTTTCCTTCCCATCCCTTCTAATTTTATTTGCAATAATTTTTTTATTATTATTATAAAAATATTCCAGCTTTTGTAAAGGTTTAGGGGAGGGCCTTCAGGCGATGGCATGAAGAGGCTGGTAAATTGGGTGTGCAGAAAACTGCTAGAGCTTTAGTTAAGAAGAGTAGAAGTCGGAATCCTTCTTGTCTAGGATGCTGCCATCACGACTACCATCCCCCGCCCCTCCTCCCACCCTGAGCACCTCCCCCACTCCCTGACCCAGCCCAGTTCAGTCTGCAAAACAGGTAGTCCTACCTGTCCATGAAAGCGGGGCAGAAAGATGCCTGAGGAGACAGACACAGGATTGGTGTTGGGGGACAGAAGTGTGAATTCCACAGAAAATAAACAGGGAAAACCTGGAACTTTCAGCCTAAAGTTGCAATCTAGTTAGGGATCAATAGTGGACCAGCCAGAAATTTAATCACAGATTTTGTAGGTGAGAGAGCCATAGAAGTACAAGGTAAGCCTTGGCCGACCAGAAAACTCTGCACATATGCAGGGAAACTCTGAGTAGCACTGCAGAAAGTAAAAGCCAAAGCAGGTATCAGTACTGGCTGAACACTGAATGCACTCCTCAACCACACGCAGATGGATTAGCAGAGGGCAAAAGCCTCATGGAGTTGAAGTGTTTGAGCACAACCTTGACCCAAAACACTGGGCTATGCAGATGCAAGCCATGCTAAAATAAGGAAGCCACGCTAAAAATAAGAATAAAAAGCTGAGCGGACTCATCAACAGCCATATACCATAGGGGATGTAGATTCTGGTAATAACTCCAAGCAAATTATAAGACAACAACAAAAACCCAGAAACATAGATCTGGATTGATAGCTGCTGTAACATATGATTTTAAATGTCTGCCTTTCCATAAAAAAATATTTAAAGATATAAAGTGCCAGGGAAGTGTGACTCAGAAACAGAAGCAGTCAATAGACACTGACTCTTAGTGGGCCAGATGTTGGATTTAGCAAAGATTTCAATGCAGTTATAAATATGTTCAAATAATTATAAGAAATTATGTTCAAAGAGTGAAAGAAAAATGTAATGACAATGATTCAACAGATAGGATATCTCAATAGATAAAAGTTATAAAAATGGATGGCTGCATCCATTATTATTAAAACTTAAAATACCATTGATAGTGTATATACTTTGTTTTCTTGCTTACCTTTTATAAACATAGTATTTACAAATGATCCCCTGAAACCTATTTTCAAATTATTGGTTTGTTTCAACCACAAATTTATTGGCCATGAAGACTTTCTGGAGCATACAATCCTTGTGGTTGAGGCCGGAAGGCAACATTCCAAAATTTCACTTGAAAAGGTAAGGTATTTTCCAAGGAAGCAATTAATATAACCAAAACTCCTAACTTGTAATGCCACTATCGGTGTACTAAGAGTAAATGTTGTTAATGGTAGAAATCCATTCTGAAATACAACCCACGACACTAAGGATACATGAAATACAGACCCTAAAATGGATGTAGAAACCCACTTTATAAATGACACCAGGGTCCAAAAAGTGTAAATAACTTGTTGAAGTTTACATGAGGAATAGAAAAAAATCAAAAGTAGAAATTAAGTTTCCTGATTTCTAATAGATCCAGTGCCTCTAACATTATTCTTGAAATTCAGGGTTTAGAATCTTTGTGATATGATAAACACATTTACATTGTAAGTTTAGGTTACCATTATGATTAATATTATGATTAGTGTACAGACCTCAAGGTTTATTTTTTAAATTAACTTTTATTGATTTGACTATTCCATAACATTTATGTGTGTTATCATATTTGATAGTTTCATTGGGTATTTATCTCATTTATGAACAAGAAAACTAAGGCTCAGAGATGTTACATAATGTATACAATGGTAGAAGTAATAGAAGACTTAATAATATTAATCACAACTAATTATTTTGTGCATTGACTATGTATTGGGTATTCTTCTAAGCACTTGATACATTTAACACATTTGATTCTACAACAAGCCTGTGAGGTAGTTATTCTCAATTTCCACATTTTACAGATGAGAAAATGAATGCATAGTAAGGCTGAAAAACTTTCCCAAGGTTACACAGCTAGCGAGCAATGGCGGCAGGATTTGAACCCACACAGTATTTGACCCCAGCTGATATGGAGTCGGATTACATAGACATGTTCTTATCTACTATTCTCACATTATTGAATCAGACTTTTAAATCACTACATTGAAAGGCCTACCACACACACCCCGTTATTCTTCCAGTAAGTTATTGGCTGTCCCATGGACCATAAAAATCAGTCAATGGATTAAGTAGTTTGGGGTAAAATTAATATACTTTAATATTTGATGCAATGATAAAAGATCTCCCTGCTCTGAGTTCTTCTAGTATCGGTGACTATTGTACTTTTTTGAAACATAATCATTTTTGACTTGTTTACACAGACGAGTCTGGGATTCTTGCCCACCTACCATATGTAATGGCTCCACATCCCACCTACATTTGTTAGCTGAGTTATTGAAGCACCAACTTGCAGTAGTTACATTAAGATAGACAAAAAATATTTTCAGGGACAATTTGATTATTTACAAATATATATTAAGCACAAGAAAAATGAGATCATACTGTAAGGAAAAAAATCTCTTTTCTATGGATGTACTAGTAATATAGAAGTGCATTCGAATATAATTTTTAAAGTTAGAATATGAAAAGAAGCATGAATCATGGCACTATGTAAATTTTTATTAATATATTTCACATTATATTTCCCTAACATCTCCTTACCTCAAAAATTATTTTGGAGAATAAAAACACATACTAAAACCTAAAAGAAGAATGACTTATTGGCAACAAATTTGATTTTGAACCAATAGAATGGTTTTCAAATGTGCTTTCAAATGTAGTTACTAATTTTGTGGATCCCAATTTTTTATAACAGGTATCAAATGATCTTTTAAAGTATGCTTTTCTTTTTTACTATAACATTTTCTTTCTACTCTGTATTTGTCCTAAGAATCCATATATCTCCTTTTTCTCAATTATGCATATATATATTTCCCCCCCTTATTTGTATTTTTCCTCCTTGCAATTCTCCCTTCTTACCCAAGACTGCGTCCCTCTTTCTAAGATTTTTATCATCCCTAAGTTGTTTAAACTTCTCAGAGAGCAACTGTCATTATCTAATGTATTATTATTTAAAAAGTGTTTGCACATGGGCACTTGGGTGGCTCAGTTGGTTAAGTGTCTGACTTCAACTTCAGCTCAGGTCATGATCTCATGGTACATAGGTTAGAGCTCCGCATCAGGCTCCACATTGGGATTCTTGGTAATCCCTGCTTGGGATTCTGTCTTCCCTCTCTCTGCCCCTCCCCATCCTCCCCTAATGCCTTTTCTCTCTCTCAAATATAAATAAACTTAAAAAAAATAATAAAAAGTGTTTGCACACATAGATTCTCATTCATTTTCATAAGAACACTGTAAGATATGTATTATCATTCCCATTTAATAATGAGGAAAATGACAGTCCTTAAAGTTAATTGAATTGTCCAATATCTTTAAGCTGCAGGTAACAGAGGCAGATTTTTAACCCAAATATCGTAACTCCAAGCCATACTCTATACTATAACCATGATGGCAGGGAAGAGAAGTTGCTTATTTACTTTATTAAATATTAACCTACTAGGTGCTCTGGCCTTTAAACACAAGGAGAGATCCAATTATTCAATTTAATATTTGTTGATATCATACTACACAGAGCTGTATAATGCACAGAGCTTGGGGCTAAAAGAGAAATTACAAAATTTAAATCCATATTCCCTCTCAAAGAGATCACAGGCTAAATGGTAGTCACATATGCACGCACGAAAAGAAAAGAAATACCTGATATTAAAGTGGAGAAGGATGCCTTTACATGACTAATGCCATCTTAATCTCATAGAAAAAGAGATCGCTTTGAGCTAGAACATAGAGGAAAATCCAACCCAGGTGGAGAGATCTGGGCGGACCTTAGATGATGGTGGTTTGCAGAAAAGTAGAAAGCACAGAGAAGCCATTTTAAGAAATGGAATGGATATGGGATCTTGGGGTGACTCAGTCAGTTAAGTGACGGGCTCTTATTTCAGATCAGGTCATAATCTCACAGTTCATGAGACCAAGCTAGGGATTCTTAATCTCTCACCCTCTCTCTGCCCCTCCCCAGGTCCTGCCCCTCCCCAGGTGTGCTTGTGCACCCATACCCTCTCTCGCGCGCTTTCTTTCTCTCTCTCTCTAATAAATAAGCTTTAAAAAAAAAAAGAAATGGAATGGATAAAGATATAAAAGGAAGTACAAAGGCATGTCAAGGGAGTTGTAAAGACTCATAAAAACATAAATAATGGTGGGGCGCCTGAATGGCTCAGTTGGCCAAGTGTCTGATTCTTGGTTTTGGCTCAGGTCATGACCTCACAGTTCCTGAGTTGGAGCCCTGCACTGGGCCCTGTGCTGAAGGCAAGGAGCCTGCTTGGGATTGTGTCCCTCTTTCTTTGGCCCTCCTCTACTTGTGCTCTCTCTCTCACAAATAAATCATAAACATCAAAAAAACATAAATAATGGTTACTACTGGGATGAGGTGATAAAGATATTACTGAGTTCAGACGCCTGGGTAGCTCAGTCGGTTAAGCGTCTGACTTCAGCTCAGGTCATGATCTCACGGTTTGTGCGTTGGAGCCCAGCATCAGGCTCTGTGCTGACAACTCAGAGCCTGGAGCCTGCTTTGGATTCTGTGTCTCCCTCTCTCTCTGCCCCTTCCCCACTCTCACTTTGTCTCTCTCTCTCTCAAAAATAAATAAACATTAAAAAAATTAAATATATATACATATATATATTTAATTGCAGTACTCCTAATAACTAGAACTCAGTATTGTAATACATGTATATACATATACTGGTATATGTATATACTATACTATAATATAAAAACTGGCTATATATATATATATATATATATATAAAACATTACTGAGTTCTAGTTATTAGGAGTACTGCAGAGACGTATGGAAGGCTGCAGATGCAAAGTGCACGAACTACCACAAGTACAAGTCCTACTACAAAGTACTACAAATACAAACTAGCCAATATACAGCAAAATGATTTTTTTAAGTTTATGTTTTATCTTTAATTTCTAAAAATTCATTTTGATGGGGCGCCTGGGTGGCTCAGTTGGTTAAGCAGCCGACTTCGGCTCAGGTCATGATCTCATGGCTCGTGGGTGCAAGCCTTGTGTCAGGCTCTGTGCTGACAGCTCAGAGCCTGGAGCCTGTTTCGGATTCTGTGTCTCCCTCTCTCTCTGTTCCTCCCCCGCTCGTGCTCTGTCCCTCTCTCAAAAATAAATAAAGATTAAAAAAAATTCATTTTGAGAGAGAGAGAGTGGGAGGGGCAGAGAGAGAGAGAGGGAGGGAGACAGAATCCTAAGCAGGGTCCCTGCTGTCAGCACAGAGGCCAATGCGGTGCTCGAACTCACAAACTGTGACATTGTGGTAGAGTCCCCTCCCTAAAGGAATAGACCTCAAGAGAAGGGAAGGCAACCTGCCCAAATGCGTACATGACATCCCTCACGACCCTGTAACATGAGATCACCCAATCAGACTGTATGCCTATTCGTTACCCATATATAGGAGACAAAGAAGTAGAAAATGCATAAAAGACTATGCCACATGGCCTGGCGTTCAGGGCTCAGTTTTACGGGTATGAACCCAACTGAGTGTGTGCGGGCACAAATAAAGTTGCTTCCTGGAAAGAAAAGCCTCGGTGTCACGACTCTCTGTGCAAGAAACCGGCTATGAGATCATGACCTGAGCCGAAGTCAAGAGTCAGGGCCACTCAGGAGCCCAGGCAACAAGACCGTTTTTGATAAAACTGAAGTTGTATACAATAAGGGATAATTTCCAGGTATCAGAAATAAGAGAAATCTCAAATCTGTAGCAATTTGGTAACTGCACCATATTTGAGGCTTGGGAGTTGGGATGGTCTGTAAAATCTTAAAGAGATATAGGACACAATAATTGTGCAGGGCAGGGACTTAGAACATCTCCTTTGAATAATACTGAGAAGCAGAGAGCAGATGTACCTTAACAGAGACCAGAAGTAACTCACCACACCAACATAGGAATTTAGCCCACAGTGGAGAAATCCCTTCCTCACAGCTGTGTGCTATGAATGGAGATAGAGTCACCCAGGAGAAATCATGGTTCCAAATCTCATGACTGGGGTTTTATTAAATGGTAATAAATGGCATTTCCCTAGCCATAGCTAGCCCCTCAAGGTCCTGGAAACCTTGTTTCCAAAAGCCTTACCTTAGAGACTTACTCTATCCCTAACCCCCTCCCAACCTGAGGGTATATAATGAGTTATCTGTCACAACCCCATGTAGCTCTTCCTGTCCATGGGTCTGGCCCCTGTGCTTTAATAAAATCGCCTTTTTGCACCAAAAACATCTTTAAGAATTCTTTCTTGGCCGTTGGCTCCGGACCACCCCACCATCACCGCAAAACTTCATCACCATGCTCTTCCAACTGAGCCAGCCAGTCGTCCCTATTTAGCTAACCCTTTAACTGCACTATTTAATATACTTTTTTATAATTCAATTACTATATATTTTTAATTTTTCCAATTCAAGAGTAGAACAAAAGAAAAACATTTTAAGGTATGCAGAGACTAAAAAAGATCTGCTGGTAAAGACCTTTGCTGAAATAATTACTAAGGGATGTACTTCAACAGAAAGAAATTGAACCCAAAGGAAGGAGTAACAAGAAACAACAGTGAGCAAAGGAATTAAGAAAAAAATAAACGGAAGCTAGGTAAGGGCAAGGAACTGTTTCGCTAACAATGCATCACCAGAACCAAGAAAAGTGTTGGGTAGCCTATAAGGTAGTATAAACATTTGTTGTTAAATTAAACAAAATAAGTATTGAACTACACATATAACTAAATTTTTAGGGTTCAAAAGCAAGGTGCAATCACAATGGCACAAAAGATGGAAGGTTTGGAGGGAAGTTAAAGTACTCAGATTCCCATAATTTTAAAGGACAGAAATATTGGTCACCTTTAGGCTTTTTTGACAAATAATAAGGTTGTGTGAATTAAAATATTTGAAATGTTTAGAGAAAGTCATTAAAATGAAGGAAACAGTATGTATAATTTTGAAACCAGAAGGAGAAACAAAGGAGATGAAGAAACTCCATTAATTCAGAAATTTCAGAAAAAGGGGGAAAAAAGAGTCAATAAATAGATGAAAATAAAATTATCAAAATAAGTCTAAATATATCAGTATTCATAATAAATAGGAAATGGTCAGTGTGGTCAATTATACTTCAATGAAAAAGAAAAGAAAAAAGAAAAAAATGGGTCAGTGTATGGGTAAGGAGGAATGTTTTAGGAGGATTTTCTTGGAAAAGTTGTTCTGCTATTCCCAATTCTGTGTGTGTGTGTGTGTGTGTGTGTGTGTGTGTGTGTGAGAGAGAGAGAGAGAGAGACAGAGACAGAGAGAGATTGACTCCCTTTTACCTAAAGAGATGTGGCTTCAACAGAACACAAAGATTTATTAATCTTTGAAAAGATTAATAAAATAAATTTCTGGAAGATGGGTTAAGGAAAAAAGGATACGAGTCAATAAATATTACAAAGGAAAAAAGAACATAACTACAGACAATGTCATAATTTAAAATGTAAGGAAATTCTACAATCAACTTCATGCCAATAATTTTAAATTCTTAGATGAAAAAATACCAATATCAATTGAGAAAAATCTCAATTTACTTTTGAGATTAGTATAAACCTGATATTCAAAGCAAAATTAAATGTCAACTTTCCTTAGGTGTAAAAATTCTAAATAAAATATTATCAAATTTAATTCAGAAATGTTAATTAAAAAATCATGACCAAGTAGGTTTTCCAAACAATGTAAGGATGATTCTAAATTAGAAAATCCATTATTCTAAGACACTATATGGATGAATTAAGATGGAAAAATCCTATGACTTTGTAGATGTTCAGTATATAGAATTCAATAAAATTACTCATTTGTGGTTAAGAAACAAAAACATCTTAATCAACTAGGAACAGAAACACTTAGAGTAAACATTGCATTTAATGGTGAAACTTTAGAAGCATTCCCAATAAAGTCAGGAAGGATTCTTTGAGGTACTAATTAGACCAAAAAAAAAAAAAAAGTAAGAAAACTGAACTTAATGATGAAATAAAGGGGCATTTCCTTTTCTCAATAGGTCTATGAATGGGCAGCCCACACTCAATTCATATACAGACTTTCTATTGATGGCAAGGGGATTAGTGTGAGGTTTAAGTATAAAACAAGCAATTGAGATCTACCCTTTGTTTAAATGATTTCCTATGAAAGATGTAGAAGAAGGGCAGGAGCTCTGTCATCCTGTTTGAGAGCTAAACCTTCAGGTTTAAAACCTTATGAACTCTTTGGGTGATCAAACTTGTTGCACTTATAAGTCAGACAGGGTAACTAAATCCTAAACATAAAAGTTTTTCAATTTTAAAAGCTTTCTTATGGTCATTAAACATTTCAGACAAATACTCATTATGAACTAATTGGTAGCAAATGTTCATTTGAAAACTTAAGCTGGCTTTGAGTTATAGTGGTGGGGTTTTGAGACTCAAAAACCAAAATAATGAGAAAAATTGCGAGCATCTTTCCATGCTTAAAAATTTCAATTAGCAAAATCCTTTGTCTTCTAAGATGCAAACTCTGAATAAAGTGAGCCTCTATTCCCAGAGTTAGGGAAGCCACTCTAAATTTGTTAGATCACAAAGATGATTTCTTCTGATGGGTCTCCTCCCTTTTCCCCAATGCCATTCACTAGATCTACTGAGACATGGTTGTGAAATTCTCCTTAAGTTTTGAAATCTTAAGGATTAGAAACGGGCATTTTTTACAAAGATGCCTACCCATTCTTAGGATTCCTTTACCTTTTCCTGTTCTATAGAAACAAAATTTATGGAGCATCATGGAATGGACTAATCTAAGTATCTCAGCAATTTTCTTCTTACCTACTAATACTAAATAACTCAGGCTTGATGATTTTTTTTATTGTTTCATTGATTCTATATTTGTTGTTCTTGCATAATAATGTTCTCACCTTGTATCATGAAGCAAGGGTGAAGAAATACCAAGGCCAAAATTGTCTGTTCACACACCCATTTTTTTTAACCTATGCAAGGTTTCCTATTTGCTACTTGCATACTTTTTTCCAAGACTTTTCTCTGCTATGCTATGATCACCTCCTTTAAATCTTGGCTTAAAACACATCTTCATAAAGGTGTCTTTTATTAGCTTTACTTAAGTTGAAAACAACTCTATAGTCCTCAATTTAAAATCTAATTTATGAATTCTGATTTTGGAATCATTGCCATATACATTGACTGAATACGTTTTACTTCTGTACATAATACCCCAAGCTTAATGTATGAATTATGTTTTTTTTTCTTTCCTTCTTTTATTCTTTTCTTGCTTTTTTTCTTCCTCCTTTCCTTGCTTCCTCCCTGTGTGCCCCTCCTTCTTTTGCTGCTTTCCATGCTGTCTTATTTCTAGAACTACCGTTTCTCTAGAAACATCTTCCCAACTACAAATCTAATTTGTATTTGAGGATATTACAAAATTGATTTGATTACATATGAAAGTTGGTCATAAATTATTCAGAGGCAACATCAGTTAGAAACTGATCTTGCCTCTAACTGATCTATTTCATAATTTAGTTTTAATATATATGTGCTTGTATCTAGGTGAACAGTATAGCATACTGGTTAAATCACACACTCCGATGCCATACCGTGAGGGTTTAAACTCCAGCACAGCCACTTACTGGATGATTCCAGCTTAGTCACATGACCTCTCTTCCACTCAGAATTTCTGTTTGTAAAATGAGAGCAATCATAGCATCCACCTCATAAGAGTGCTGTGATGATTAAACAGATTAGTATATGTAGAGTATCCAATATAAATGCTATACACATTTGAACTATCATAGCTTCAAAGCCCTTTGTCCACATATTCAAACTCAAAAAAAAACCCTGAAACAAAATGACTTTCATGACTAATTTGCAAGCACTGAATTTAACTATCATGAGGTCATTTGTGGTCCTTCCTTATCCTTCTCGGTAACTATACCTCCATTATTACATAGAAATATTAAGGTACTTGATACAGACCCTATAGGGGGATGCAACACTGAATTCAGTATATAAAACATACTACCATTCTAAACTCAAAGAAACTGACATTTGAAACATATCTCACTCCAAAAGTTTTGTATAAAGAATTATATATTATTAGCTCTTCCACATTTCTGTCCTGATATAATATCCGTTCAAATGATGAACTTATCCTTTGCAAACTGTATTTGATGTATGAGTTTAAAGTAAATGATTATTTCTATTTCTGAATGCATGCCACTCCAGAGGACGCTTCTTACCTTCTCATCCATGACTTCTTCCTTCCTTCTCCTATTCACTTTTTTTTTATGCTCCTCCTATTGTCCTATATCAATTAGGACTTGCAATCAGAGAGGACTCACAGACAAGTTGACTAAGGTGGCTTGGATATGAGTTTTTATTTTTATGCTGTGCTGGGAAATTATAATTGGAAGAAGAGTCAGTGGCTCCATACTGACAGTGTCTTAATAGCATCAGTGCCCCATGGGAAGAGCCCATTCATCTGAACTATATTATAGGCTCCCTTGTAGCTGCAAGGAAGGTCGGGAAACCTGGTTTTATTTTCTACAAATGTGAAAGCAGAGGTCACAAAGAATAATTGGATTGGAATGGACATTAAGTTAGCCAACCTGCAGCATCTGTCACTCTGTCCAGGCCCACTGTGACAGATTTTGGTGGAACTGAGTTAGAAGATATTGGCATCATAAATACTTCAAGATGAAAGAAATGCTTCAATTTCTTTATGTTTCCCTATCACAATGTGACCACATTGGTATCTCTGGCTACCTACATTGAATGAAGACTTGCATCTTTTAAGTACCCCCTCCAATCAAATCTCCACGCCCTTAACCTTGTGACCTTTTGTTACACCTTTCTATATGCAGAACTCTCTTCCATCTTTAACACATGGATTTAAACAATGTATATGAATATCCATGATTCTGTGAGAGTATGTGGAGATGTTTACATACTAGCATGAAGAATGAGTAAGGCTGTGAATGTATGAATAAGCCTGTATTCACTCCTTCAGTGAGTCTCAAACAGAATGAATGTGTATTCTTCCCAAGTGAAAATGAAAAATAACATTCCTCATCTCCATAGTCTTGTCTCCTCCCTCTTCATAAGCTTTTCTCCGGGAAACTTCCATTTCTAACCAGTTACTCCTCTTTTCCTTCCCTGATCTTTCTTTGGTGTTGATGTCTCCTCAGCGACAAGTAAAAAACTTATAAGAGCAACCACTGAGTTTGGAAATGCTGTGAATCCATGAAATATTTCCTCCAACATTTTTCCTTAAACTAGAAATCCACAGTTTATTAGCATATTACCAAACCCCACCATAGCTTTTCTACTCCACTTATTTACAACTATTCCATCTATTCTTCCAACAAGCCTCCTTTAAAGAGTAGTTGCTTTCATTGATTGACCACAAAAAGTCACATTTTATGCTGGAAGGTTACAGAACATTAAGAAACTATCAGCATATATAAACTATCTAATTTTCTTCTTGTGATTATTTTTCCATGGTACTTTTCTGTGTTGAATTTAACTGCTATTGTGTTGATCAATTATTTTTCTTTTCGCTGGGATTTTTTTTTCCCTTTCCTCTTTGTTAGGCCAAATCGTTTGTCAATAGTTCTTCCCCCTTGTTACTTTTGGTGTTTATTTTTCTTATCTGATCTCAGCTATCCCCACAGAAATACCATTATAACATCTTTCTATAGTCATACTTATTCATTTTCACTCTTCATTCTTTATTTTATACCAAGTACAAAATCTATAATTTGGCCTCTGTTTTTTGCCCCTGTAGCTACAAACCACCAATCAAATGTCTCTTCTAAGGAAATTAATTTAA
Source organism: Prionailurus viverrinus (assembly GCF_022837055.1). Lineage (NCBI taxonomy): Eukaryota > Metazoa > Chordata > Mammalia > Carnivora > Felidae > Prionailurus > Prionailurus viverrinus. The sequence goes on from NC_062561.1 coordinate 204,877,886, forward strand.
ACCACCCTTTCAACATTACAATAAATTCTATCCATGAATATTCAGTAGTCACCATTATTTAATTTTCTTAGAAATTCTAACACCTCACAGAGTCATGAGAGCAAAAAGGAGTCTCCTGAGGTTGCCTAGGCCATGTTCTTAACTCTGGAACTAACTATCCCAGTGATTAATTCTCATGCTCTTAATATATAATAAAGAAATGAACTCATTTTCAGTTCCTATTTTTGTCTTAGAATTCTGAGACTTTGGAAGGCTGTGGCACTGAGGAGTGCGGTGTACTCCTACAGCTTTTGATGTGAGGATGTTGAAATCGGAACACTGGACAATATGCACTGGACATAATACAAAAAGCCTTCTAGGTTTCCTAAAACTGAGTGCTATTCGTGACAATATCACTTCCCTTCTGCAAATAACATTAATAGCTGAAAGCTAGGTTATTTTATTGAGTCAGTCAACCAACCCAGTTGATTTATAGAAACTCACTGTTTTACTCATTCAATTACAGGTTTATATTTTCCACCAGTTTTCCTAAGTTGGTTGGTTTTGTCTCCTCTGATACCACCAATTGGTAAAATCGCCACTGTACATGAAATGAAGTTATACAGAGAGATTACGTTCTAAAGTCATCACATGGGGTAAAAACCTCAGAGATTTTTGCAAACCTGTTATGAGAAAACCACATCGAAGACTGCTTTGCTGTCTCTTCAATCCGTCTCAACCTGCTTTCTTCCAATATTGAAAGGAGGCTACTTTTGCTTTGTTTTAGCTGAGTATGTGATACATAGGTTACTTGTGCTTTAAGGCCAAGGGCCATGGTGTACAAAAATTATAAAAATAATTTATGACACTGGAATTCCTTAGCATGGAAAGATTCTCAGTTTACAGAAACATGTAAAACCAAAACTGAATGGGAGATCAGCAAAACCATTTATATCCCCTGATGTTTATTACTGGACGTTTGTACATATTTTTATGAGTGAAATGTCAGGCAGAATAGCTCACACTATTTAAATAGTAATAATAATTTATTATATACTATAATAGTATTATTATATTTATATTGTTTTATAATTATTGTTATTACTATTAGTATTTTGGCTGAGAGTATATAACCAAATTCAAGTAAGTTAAATGCACATCTATTTTCACCACATCTTGTTGAAATTGCCTATGCTACAGACATCAATGGATTGTTTTCAGCTACTGGAACTAACTGCTACCGTTGATAATACTGACTACTTTCTCCTATTAACACTATCCTTCCTTGGTTTCTAGGATATCATTCTTTTCTGATTCTACCACATCTCTGTTAATGCTTATACTGAGTGAGTCATTATGACTTTCTTTACTTGAAATCAACTCTTAAATACTGTGTCTTTGATTCTTTTCTCCTTTACTTCTCTTACTTGCTCAATGTCAGTTACCATCCTGATTATCCTGATTCTAAGATGTATAATCTTTAACCTAAGCTTCTGACTCATATGTTTTATTGCTCACTTAACATGTCCATAGGCATCTTAAAACCAAGCTCATGACCTTTTCTCAAACCTTCTTATACAACATCCTTTTTCTATTAAAGACTACATAGTTTTATCAATTTCTAAATCTGGAAAATTCAGTCATTTTAACTTCCTTTTATGTCATCAAACCCTATATAAAATTAGTCTCTACATTCTGTCAATGCCATCTTTTGACTATTTCTACGACCTGTTCCATCTCCATGGCTACTGCCATAGTTGAAATCAACATTATTTCTTTCTTGGATTCTGACAAGGGATTCCTCACTGGTCTTCCTAGTACCAACTCTGTTCTTCAGAATGCTAGATGCAATGAAGCCATCAGGATAATCTTTTGAAAATGTTTAATATGATACAATTGTCCTGGGTTGAATTGTGTCTCCCCAGAAATCATACGTTGAAGTTCTAACCCTCAGCACCCTCAGATGATGAATTTATTTGGAAAGAAGATCACTGCAGATGTAACTACTTAAGATGAGGGCATAGTAGGGTGGGCTACTAATCCGTTATGATTGGTGTTCTTATAAAAAGAAGACATTTGGACAGAGACATGTACACAGAGAGAACACCATGTGAACATGAAGGCAGAGATTGAAGTGACACATCTACAATCAAGGAATGCCAAAAATTGCTAGCAAACCACCAGAAACTAGGGAAAGGCCTGGAACATATTGTTCTCACAGTCCTTAGAAGGAACCAACACTCCTAACACCACAATCTCAGATTTCTAGCCCCCAAAACTCTGAGACAATATATTTCTGTTGTTTAATCCAGCCCATTCACGGTACTTTGTCAGGGAAGATCTGGCAAACTAATACCAGCATCATATAATGTTTCTATACTTTAGATTTTTAAATTGGCCAATGGTACCCACTGTCAGTGGTATCAAACATAGATATCTTGCTATTATATATAATACCTAATATGATCTTGGCTGAATTTACTCCTTTACTTTTGCTTCTCATTGCTTTCCTATTTACTACACTTCATTCCTCCCATTATGACATACTCTTGTGTATTTTTATGTATGATGGCTTTTCTGCCTGATACTTTGACACCATCACTCACAGTACATTCACTATACAATCATTCACTGTACATCATTCGCTACCCATTATGACACATCTATGGCATCTCCTTGTTTGTGAATTACTTCAAGGCAGAATTAGATTTCCATCTTCACTGTTTCCTGGGATTTTTCTCCACTATTCCTTTGTGGTGCTTACCAGGACACTTTTCAACCTTCATTGACTCTCTCTACCCACCCACTCCTCCCCCACACATTGAATTCTTTAAAGAAAGAGGTTTTGATGCATTCGTCTGGTAAAGTAGAAACTGAACAAATATTTTGAATAGATACATGAGCCCGGATGTTCTCCAATCGTCTCTGCTCATTAAGGGGCCCTTTCTCTTTCTCATTAGGGTGCCTACATGTGCTATGCAACCCTTTTTAATTATCCTACTTTTTTGGTTATTATTTTGTTCTAATCACATGATATGTTTTTTTCAAAGTTGATATTTATTTACAAGCTAAGGAAAGAACATGTTATAAACATAGTTTTAAAGTCCTACTGGCCAATATTCATAAGTTTTTTTTTTTAACATTCAATGCAGCAAATCATTAGACAAGAGAATCAAGTAAAATGGTCTTACTCTATCAAATGTCTTTCCAACTCAGACCTTTGGCTTAGAGCCTAATACCAAACTCAAACTCAGAGCAGTGGGCAATACTTGAAGTTTAAGATAAAATCCAATGGGGTGTCTGGGTGGCTCAGTCAGTTAAGCATCCAACTTCAGCTCAGGTTGTGATCTCGTGGCTCTTGGGTTTGAGCCCTGTGTCAGGCCCTGTGCTCAGAGCCTGCTTCGGATTCTGTGTCTCCCTCTTTCTTGGCCCCTCCCCAACTCATACTCTTTTTCTCTCAAAAATAAAAATTAAAAAAAATTCTAAATAAAATTCAATAACCACACAATATTCTTGGCTAGAAGTATACTGCTGTAGAAAAAAAAAAAATATCAAATGGAAGGAAAGAGACAAATTATCCAATACAACACTGCGTTCAATACTTGTTGGCAAATATTTGCTTTAGCAAATATAAGTGTGACAGTTAATAGACAGAATTCTGGATATGGATAATATTTTTTCCTTAGAAAGAAATTTAATATAATTTCACTTGCTAATTTTTTGTATTAAATATTTCAACTGATTAAATTGGATTTTAACATTCCAGTCAGTATTCGGTCAGGATCACAGAATTCTAAGTCAAAAAGGAGAACACAGTTATCTAGTTAAAATCTTCATTTTTAGATTTAATTGTAATGCTCAGGTAGGGACAATAAAATATCCAAGTTTAGATGGATGGAGAAAGACTAGAATCCAGATCTTCTGACTTCTTGTAAAGTGTTCTCTCTATTCTACTATATTGTGTCTATTGAATGGAAAATCCAGTAACAACAAAACTTAAGAATGAATACACTCTATCCTTGTGTTACATAAAGGTTGCCAGTATACCATAGACCATTTATTTTACACAAAAATGTAAGTTCCATATCATACATTTCTGTAATCTAAAAGTACATTATCCAATAAACAGCAAACATGGAATTGAGAAATATGTTTTGGCTGATTCATGTCTCTTTATAAATGTCCATCAACTGATGAATGGATAAAGAAATTGTGGTTTATATATACAATGGAATACTACTTGGCAATGAGAAAGAATGAAATATGGTCTTTTGTAGCAATGTGGATGGAACTGGAGAGTATTATGCTAAGTGAAATAAGTCATACAGAGAAAGACAGATACCATATGTTTTCACTCTTATGTGGATCCTGAGAAACTTAACAGAAGACCATGGGGGAGGGGAAGGAAAAAAAAAAGAGAGGGAGAGAGCCAAAGCATAAGAGACTGTTAAAAACTGAGAACAAACTGAGGGTTGATGGGGAGTGGGAGGAAAGGGAGAGTGGGTGATGGGTATTGAGGAGGGCACCTGTTGGAATGAGCACTGGGTGTTGTATGGAAACCAATTTGACGACAAATTTCATATTAAAAATAAATAAATAAATAAAAATGAAAAAAAAAATAAAGTAGTTCAAATTATGTTTTCCTCCCAATTAAAGCTCATATAGAAAGACACTGTGAAACCATATCACTGCCTGCCCTTGTATAAAACAGTCATTGTGGAATATAAACATGTGAACGACTCATTAAAATGTTATGTATGGAAGTTCAAAGAGTCGCATTACTGCGAGATCCAAAGATTGCTGCAATTTTGTGTTTCTCTGTTGCTTGTAATCTCAAATATGAATTCATTTACTTTTAATATTTTGTTGAGGATAGGAACATTTATATTGCCTGCACCTGGAAGATTACTTCACATATAGGAAATGATCAATAAATATTTGTGTAACTTAAAAGGTTAACACTGAGGACAGCACATCAGATCCTTTTTAGATTCAGACGAAGAATAAATTATAAACACATAATTAAATAAAAGCTATTGGCAATTAGTGGCAGCGACCTCCCTGCCAGTGATTGTACACTTTGGCTCTCTAGAGTAATAATGCGTACCAATTATTATATGTGGTATATCAGCTCCAAGAAAGATGTGTTACAATATCCCCACTACAGTTCATGCTATGGCCTGCCAAATAATTCACCAAAGCTGAGTTTGCTTTTTGTTATCTGATTAACATAATTCCCATAGACTATCCTTTAAGAAATAAATGTTCAAAATAGTATTGTAGTTGAAGTTAGGACTCCTAGATTCTGGTTCCAACTCTGTCACCAACAAACTACATAACTGTAACAAGTTTATCGAACAATCTACACCCTGTGCGGCACAATCAATACAATTTTTTTCCAACCTCTGCCTAGATCCCTATTTCACAACGATTAATGATATTTTGGTGAGACCTTTTGGCTTCCTAGGTTTTTATGTGATACAAAGAGTCTCATTTTGGCCACTAAGATTCATTTTTATATTACAAAGTTTCATCCAATTCTTTATTTTATTGATTGATTGATTGATTGATTGATTTTTGAGAGAGAAAGAGCTCAAGTGAGGGAAGGGCAGAGAGAGAGAGAGGGAGAAGAGGATCCCAAGCAGGCTGCGTGTTGAGAGTGCAGAACTCCATGTGGGGCTCAAACTCATGAAACCCTGAGATCATGACCTGAGCTGAAGTCGGATGCTTATCCTACTATGCCACCCGGGCACCCCTCATCCAATATACTTTAAATGTCAATTCTCCTCTGCTATCCAAATAAAAATCTCTATTTGCCTTCCAAGTTCAAGCCTGAACCACACTGCAGAGGAGAGGAGCAAGATGTGATCCTTTACTCTTTTCTTTAAAAATTTTTTAAAATGTTTATATATTCTTGAAAGAAAGAGTGTGAGTGGAGAGGGGCAGAAGAGAGGGAGACACAGAATCTGAAGCAGGCTCCGGGCTCCGAGCTGTTAGCACAGAGCCTAAAGTGGGGCTCAAACCCATGAACCCCGAGATCATGACCTGAGCCAAAGTCAGATGCTCAACCGACTGAGCCACCTAGGAGCCCCTGATCCTTTGCTCTTTTATTCTTTCTAGATCTTTCATTCTGTTCCTAACTCACTCTGCTGCCTCTAGATATCCCTTTCTTCACTGATATTCTGGGGAAGGAAAAGAATGCTAAAAAATACCAAACAAACCAGAAGTCTTCTATCTTTACCTTCTTGGTGGGCAGCCATAGGTGATTCCTATGGACAGGCACTCAAATTCACCCTCTTTTATAGGATATACTCTTTTATGGGATATACTCGTGGATTCTTTAGAGGCCACTACAGAAGAAGTCCATACTATTTACCCACGGATGCTCTTTCTGGGCGACTATCTGTCATATTTTGCTAGGTCTTACAGTATCAACAAACAAACCCATATCTTAGTGGCTTACAATAACCACAGCTTCTATCTAAATTACATGCTCTCTGCTGGTTCACATCATTTCTTCGTTATTCTGGGACTCATAAGGAAGAAGCGACCCTTATCTGGGACCTGTTGCTGCCATTATAGAACACAAGATGAGGCTTAAAGTTTTAGTTGAGAAGTGTCGCATGCCATTTCTGTTCACATTCCATTAGCAAAACGTATCACATAGAGAAGCCTGGAGTCAACAGGGCAGGAAGTAGGATCCTCCCACAGTTAGGAAAAGAAATACGTTTAATAAAACAACCTTCTGCTATTACCCCTTGTACTCTGACCCCATGTATCCTCACTTCCAGGAAACACTCCATAGCCTCCAACTGTTGACAGGTAATTTCACACTGTCATGCCATGCTCTTGTGATGTCATGGCTCCAACATGGCTACCTTTCACTACATCTACTTACACCCTTGTATCTGGTCACAGCTTCTTGGCCCCTGGAATCTGTTCATGACATCTACTTGGCTCTGGAGTCATACACTATTTTCATACAAAGTAATGGGAAGGCATACTGTTTTTTTCTGATGCTATCTCTTGTCACCTTATTATTAGCAGCTGCTTTACCCTGATTCACAGAGTTAAAATTGCCCAGGAATAAATAAGCAGGAATCAGGATATGTATCCTTTCTGCCTTCGAACTCAACTATCGATTTCTCCAAAATGGTTTCTTATAGTGATCTACTCTGGTATATCAGGAGGTAGGCCTAAAAGTTTCTGATTGACAGCAAACATCCAACTAGGGAGTGAGATTCCCTTGTTGAGGAAACCCTCAGTTTACTATTAGGGATTCTCTTGAATCTTTTCTTGCGTAAGGGAGCAGCCACTCTCTTTTCCTTAAATAAGACACAAGGTGGAATGTTACCACACTCCCCACTAAGCTAAAAACTCATGAGATACATAAATTCAATCTTCATTAAGCTCCAGTCTTCTGCTTATATAGCCTGAGAGTCATCTTCAGTATGAGAGTTGAAGGACCCCACTGGCCACCTCTTATTTAGTCCTGGAAATAGTGCCTGGCATCTTCTTGAAATCCCTTAGAATATGGAGATTCCTAATACCTACTATCCATAACTTTGGGAATTTAGCTGAAATCCAGAGATAAACACATAGACCCTTCAAATGTCCTTTTGATATAACCATAGACAAGTAAATTAATCTATATAGGACTTAATTTTTCTCATGTGGGAAGGAGCACTGTTAACTGTAAAACTCTAAGTAGTATCAAAACCAATAGGAAACGTAGGGAGACACTGAACAGAAGGTAGAACACTCTGATCTTAGACTTATTTCCATACTAGTAACTAAGGACAGAAATTCTTTATAAAGCACAAACACACTGAACCACTGAACTTTTGCCTTCATTGTAGAACAGCCTAACAAAATGAAACATGCTTCCAACTGCACCAATCAAACATGTGGGTCCCTGTTAGGCCAATTTTAAAGGACTTCCAATTTTGTGAAAACCATAATGCTTATACTTCAGAATTTTCCATCCTCAACTACTCCTTTCACGTCATAAGAAGTCTACTCCATTTAAAGGAAAGAAAGATTTTAAATTAAGTCACAAAAGATTCAGGGAACTCTAAATTCAGTCCAGTTCTTTGAAACCACAACTGATGAAAAAGAAAAAAAAAAAGTTCTTTTGCCAACTTCGGTTAGTGTTACATTCTTAATTTCACTTAAATGTAGGTATTTTGTAATTTCCGTTTCCTTTCTTTAAAACAAAACAAAACAAAAAACCTGTCTGAGGGGGATTATGGACATAAAGCTTCAGAAATTAAACGTATCCTGTAGAAACTAGTTTGTGCATCATGATTACTCTTTATGAAGAATACAAGGTACATCTGATCTGATATAGACACTCTGGGGCCATCATCTATCATCAGGTTGTGTGCATAACACCTAAGTTTAAAAAGTTAGGAGGGCACCTTACACATTAGGAGGGCAATTTGAAAGAAAAGAATCAACTTTGCATTAGAAATGCGTATAAAAATGTTTAGTTTATTTCATGTGCTGGCAATCTTATTTCAGGTTTTACAGGGGATTCTTTTTTCCTTTTGAAACAAAATACTACAATAAACTCACCTCTCAATAATTAAACATCTGTTAATTTGAACATGCCCCTGTGACACCTTCTATACCATGTGAAATTCTCTTTAAAGTATCAGTCAGTGTTCTAACTCATCCCTGATAGTCTTGAGATATACAGACTATGCCACAAGACGCACTAGTTTCTCTTAAGGAATTTTAAAAATTGGTCCCTGTTACGAGGTGATGCTTGGTGTCACTTTTGTTACCTTGAAAGACGGTCCCTTGACTAAGGATATTAATTTTCTGAAAATTTCATTCTGTTTCAATTGAAAAATTGGCAAACTATTAAAAAACAAGTTGAGGGGAGCCTTTTAAGAAATTGAAAAGTAACTGCAAACAACATTGGGTAATTGTGACTTTCAGTTGTTCTGTATCAGTTACATTTTTGTGCTCTTTTCCCTGTGTGCATGGTGATTCTATTTCTCCCCCACTAAAAATTTTATTTAAAACAATAAAGTATCATGGGGCTCATGATGGGTGGCTCAGTTGGTTAAGCGTCCAACTTCAGCTCAGGTCATGATGTCAGGATTCATGAGTTTGAGCCCTAAGGCAGGCTCTGTGCTGACAGCTCAGAGCCTGGAGCCTGCTTCTGATTCTGTGTCTCCCTCTCTCACTACCCTTCCCCCATTCACGCTCTGTCTCTCACTCTCAAAATAAATAAACATTGAAAAAAAATTGTTTTAATGAAGTAACAGTCCTCAACTGAGAATATGTAACTTTCAACCACATAGTAGTTTAAGTGGTTCATAAACAGATACCACACGCTAGATAGTCACACTGGAGCATTGGAAGGAATTTTAGGAGTCAACTAGGACCTCACGAAAAGTACTGATAAAATAGGAAGAATAAAGCCAGAAGAAAGAATTTGCATTTTTAAAAGTTAATTAATTGCCTCTACTTGCTGTCTGCATTTAATATTTAATAGTTTATAAGCTATAATACCAGGAGTAAGTACTGATCAAATTCACACAGGAGCTTTAGAAGGTGAGAGGGCACCAAGTCGACCAAGAGTCCTACATCCTCCTCAGCTGCTATACAGTTTCCTTGGGGGTGAGGGAGAGGGGTAATTGGTATAAAGACTCTGCTCGTCTTCTTTCCAGAAGTAATAAAAAATTATGTTGGTAGCTTCAAGGTGATAAAAATTAATAGAATTAAAAGACCAAAATTAATGGATTTTTATCCTTTGCTACATGAAAGAGAAAATGATTTCCTGGATAACATAAGAGCAGCAGCCTAAGCAAGAAATGAAAGGGAAGAGGTTTTGAGAAAGCAAAGGTGAATTAAAACATATCAAGTACAACGGAAGAATAGTACACAAATGGAAGAAGGGAAGGAGAAGGAAATTTGATCCACTGGAGAAATCCTCTGGGAAGAGATGTATAATTTCTGGAAAGACGGCAAGTAGCTCCATTTCTGTGAAAAGAGAAGGGCTTTCTAGAATTAGGACACATGAAGAACTTAGTTCATGATGTACAAAGAGGAAATGAAAGAATGGAGATAGCCATTTGTACAATCACATGGATGATCACAGTTGTTTCCTCTTTTTGAAATGAAAACCATCATCTCCATTCAGAGTCCACTGGCACTTAACAATTTACTGGCCCAGCAGCTTACCTGGAACAAAGATCGGCCAATTAATGTAGTTTGAAGATGAATAAATAAATGAATGAATCCGCTGGCTCATCGTTACTTATTTATAATGCTGAATAGGGATAAATGACATAAACAGAGAAATCTGGGAACAGCTCTAGGAATGAGAGACAGAACTGTAGATAGAAAAAAGATTGGAACAATAATGGTTAGCTAGAGGAAGAGAGGTCCAGAACAGTATCTAGTTGCTACACAGGGATTATTCTGCCAGAGTGATGAACACCTGGCTATAGAATATATTGTGCAGACTCATCTGGAAGTCTGCCAGGTTTCTACTAACTTTAAAATCAAAGTCTTGGGGAATGGAGAACATTGTTAGATAAAGCTATAAAACTGGATATAATGAAGGACATCAGCCATTATAATAAAACACGTTAAGCAATTGGTACAGACAAAAGAGTCCATAGTGAAAATTACTAAAAAGATGGTCAAGAAGTCTACAGTAAATTCAAAGCCCAGAGCATTAGCAACATTTAGAGTATAATTCAAGACAGAAAACCATTAAGATTTACCATGTGAAAACATGATCATAACAATGAAAAGTACTTTGTTCTAGTCTAGCCTTAGAAGATGTAGGTGAACTTGACATGTTATTAAGATATAAGCTTGTGTGTAACTCTTCAAGTCTGCTTTTGATAGCATGAAAGGAAACATTTCAGTGAAGTAAGAGAAGAGAGAACAAGGTCAAATGTCAGAGAGAATGTTCTACAGCCTACTTACTGAAAGAAGGTCATGTTCTTTCCCTTAGAACTAGAGTGAGCTTGGATTCTGGAATTGTGCCTAGAAATGCCCCCAAGCTAGGGGTCCAGGTCTAGTCATACCAGGGACAGTGTTTACCTAAGGAATAAATGGCCCTGTGACTGGAGGAAAAACTTGGATCTTGGTTGAAAAGATAACAGTATTGAATGGCAGATTTAAAGATCAAGACAAGGCAAAAAATAGGAGTGGTTCGAAGCCGGAAGGATTAAGTGTAAGCTGGTATGTTATGGAAAAGCTTGTGACAAGCAATTCACAATTAAAGAAATAGACAGAGGGCAAGAGAGTGTTTGGATTACCCTCACAGGGGATGTTTAGTGTATGAGACATGGGTGTGGACTGGAATATTAACAGGTGGCAGAGGCAGCAGCTAAAAAGAATCAGGAAATACGGACCTGGAAAAGAAGACAAATATAATGGAATGGGAAATTTTCAGCTCCCCTGCAATCTGCTAAGTCTCATTCTGTCATGAGAAAAGGTGTTTTGACATTATCATGTAAAGCATGATTTTAGAATCAAATAGGTTTAAATTGAAACCTGGCTCTGCAGGGCTCTGTGATGTTGGGTAAGAAACTAATTTTTATAATGGCTTCAAATTTCTCACCTGTAAAATGGGAATTATACTGGTAACTGCATCTCTGTGGTATTAGGAAGATTAAATAAGGGCACAAATTTAGAGTTGTACCAAGTACATAGTAATCCCTATATAAATGCCACTTTACTTTTATTATTAAAATTTAACTAAAAGTAAGCTAGCTGATACATTTTTTTCTTGGCCTTGAAAATTTTTTTTCCTACCAGAAGTCCAGCAACCTGATTCTTAAAAAAAGACTTGGTTAGAGGGGTGGAAATGAGACTTTGGAGAAAGTTATTTTGCCATCTTAAAGCAGTGCTTCTCTAATTCAACATTCTTCCAAGATACCTGAAGGAAGTTTTAATATGCCCATTCTGATTCAGTTAGCCTAGCACGGGGGCCTGACATTTTCCTAAATTTCTAATAAGCTCCCAGTGATGCTAATGTTCCTGGTCCATGTACCACTCTAAATAGAAAGGCCATAGAATGCCTGAAAATGAGTAAAGGAAAGAAACATGGTAGGAAGTCAGACATGTAAAATAGATTTCATGAAAGCCAATTTCAGAGGCAGCGGAACTCTTTCCTAGATCAAGCTCTAGGAAAAGATGACTCAAATCCAAAACCGATAAGATGTAGTTTTCAAGAATGAAACTCTGATTCTATAATTTCATATATATATAATTCCTATATAACCACAAGCATCAATTTTAAAAACAATTACATATGCAGAAAGAGAAAAAAAATTGGAAATAAGAGAAGAGAGGTCCAGGCCTCTAAAAATAATGTAAGTAAATCGATGAGTCCTAGAATTTATTGAGGTTTCAAAAGCCACCTAAAATTAATTTTAAAGGTAGTTTTATAGTAAGAAGAACACAATGAAATAGGCCATCTATAAAAAGATTAACCTACCAAGGATTATATAGAGAGAACACCAAACTTCTCACTTTTTAGCTTGCTTCTCACTATGATCTATACTTCAGAAGTAGAAGAATTAAAATAGGTAGAAGAAGTAGAGAATTAAAATAGATTAGAAAGACAAGAAGCCGGTTAGCGGTGGGACTATTGTGTTATAGCACACAATTTCACTAACTGAGTTCATTTGTTTCTGTTTGAGTAGATTACATTCCATACTAATTAAAGATTACTGAATAGAATCTTTGTGAAACCACGATGAACATAAAAGTTCTAGAAGACCCTAAGTGACCAAGCATTGTCCTATTTGTTTTAGTAGTGTTTTCTGTGAAGCATTGTCTACTGAACATGATGCTAAACCTCGGCTGGCTTCGGGACATATTTTTACAAAGATAATTAATAAAGACAAAGTATTTTTCCAATATTTTTCTTCTCTGCCCAGTGGACTCCTTTTCATCCTTAAAGAACCTATCTGAATGTTAACTTCCTTGGAGTAATTTCCCATTCTCTTAGATAGAATTATATTCTCTGTGTTCTCATTAATCTTAAAGTTCTTACTTTACTTAAAACTTAACTCTACTTAATATTATATTTTGGTTACTTATTTGCATGCTTATTTTCCGACTTAACAGAGAATGGCTTATTTTTATCCTGAAAATCCTTATGTTCTGCACAGTGCATGATATATAGCAGATGTTTAACAGAGGTTTCAAAATTGAAGTCCCCACACGTAAAACATATACATCTAATTCAATCTTAGGCTGTACACATAGAAATACCATGTCTAGAATAAGGGAGGTGTAAGTCCCAGTCAGCTGAGTGGTACACAAACTAGGTTTTAAGTACAAATTTCAGAAAATGAGCTTATCCAACTTATTAAGAGCATGGACTCTGCAGCCTAGATGACCTGAAGTCATGGCATTACCAGCTCTGTCATATACTTGAGCAAGCTGTTTCACCTCTCTTGATCCCAGTTTTCATGTGGATAATAATACTACCAATACCACTGCTAAAATGATTAAATGAAATATATATGAATCACATAAAACAGTGGCTAGCACATAACAAGCACTAGATGTTAGCTATGTCAGCCATTATTATAATGGTTGTTTGTTCTGGGTATTGCACATTCAGAGCATCATCCCTAACTAACCCAGTCCAGAGATAAGTGACCAAGAAAACAAGATTCGAAACCACTTCATAAGGAAGGTTAAAATATCTCAAACTATTAGCTTGGAAGTGAGATTTGAGAAGGGTTACAGGGACAAGAGACAGGACAGCTGCCTTTAAAAATGAAAAATGAGTACCCTTGATCTAGGACACTCAAGGGGACAAAAATGGGACTGAAAGTGGAAACTACATACTGGAAGATTTATGTTCAAAGGAAAACATTTCTCAAGTGGAGTACATAGAATGGAATGTCTGGAGGTATTTAAGCAGGATTTAGAGATTATGCTGGGAGTGATTAAAAGTATGAGGCTGAATCATTGAATGGCAGGGAGGGCTAGGCTAGCTGGTTCTTGTAGTACTTCAGCTCTATTTCCTTTATGAAGAACTAAGGTGCAGAAAAATAAAGAAATTTGACCATAGACACAGAACTAATTAGTTGCCGATCCTGGGCTAGAACCTAGTTGGCCAAATTCCCACTCTAGGGCTTTGCTTTGGAAGTCCTCCACAAAAAGAAATTCCCAGAACAGGTAGGGATGTGCTCCAAAGTACGAATAAGAGGCAAGAGTGCAGGTGAGGCAAGTACTTGAGAGTGAGTAGAGCAAACCATGTGGAATACAGTCACTGAGTCTTACACAATGTCCTCACTCTTTGTAAGTTATTCCCAAACATGAGTTTATTTGTATGGATATCTGATCACAGAGCACTGTAAAATGTAAAGATTAATGAGTCTAACCTTTATAAACTTGAAAATGCATTTGCCAGTTTATCTCCATATGTCCCAAGTTTTCATCTGAAATACATGTATGCTAGGCATCAGCTCAATGGTCATGTAAATCTATTAATTTCTCTATGTATTTACCTACAGAAGTGTGACCTTTAAACTTTCCAGGAAAAACATTTTGAAAAATACAAGCTTTTAATAGAGAGATTCATTGGGGGAGATGATAGGTCCTGGGAATCGATAGCACCAACTGTGGGCTCAGACCTCTTCCATTCAGTTCCTGAAATTAGGAAAACTTAACTTCTATAATCCCACTTAAGATCCTCTGTCACCCTCTCTCTCTGCCCTTCCCCCACTCATGCTCTCTTTGTCTCAAAAATAAACATTTGCCTTTAAAAAAAGAATTTAGGGGTGCCTGGGTGGCGCAGTCGGTTGAGCGTCCGACTTCAGCCAGGTCACGATCTCGCGGTCCGTGGGTTCAAGCCCCGCGTCGGGCTCTGGGCTGATGGCTCAGAGCCTGGAGCCTGTTTCCGATTCTGTGTCTCCCTCTCTCTCTGCCCCTCCCCCGTTCATGCTCTGTCTCTCTCTCTGTCCCAAAAATAAATAAAAAACGTTGAAAAAAAATTAAAAAAAAAAGAAAAAAAGAATTTATTCTACTTTTTTCAGGCATTGACCATACGAAAAATAAAGGATTAATGGGTTGACTGATTAAACTTAACAATAGATATTTCAAGTTTAGTAGGGATGAAATAATTAACAAATATTAATTGGGCAATAAACTGATTATTCCAAGTAGGTTTTGTAGTCAGCAGATATTTTGTTCACTATGAGAAAGGTAATTATTTTTTTTTAAGTTTATTTATTTATCTTGAGAGAGAGAGAGAGAGAGAGAGAATGTGAGAGCATGTGGGAGGGGCAGAGAGAGAGGGAGAGAGAGAGAATCCCAAGCAAGCTGTGCACTGTCAGCGCAGAGGCCTATGCAGGGCTTGAACTCACCAACCGTGAGATCATGACCTGAGCCAAAATCAAGGGTTGGACACTTAACCGACTGAGGCACTCAGGCACCCCGAGAAAAGCAATGTTTTAAAAATTACTTTTATCCTCTAACTTCACGCAATTTTCAGTATTACGAATCCTCTGTTTTTCCTTTCATGAGAATATATGTCCTATGAGAGAAAGGTCTCTGTTCATCGAAATACTCCCACGTACCTAGAATACTACTTGACATATAATTCATCCTCAAATATTAGTTGAAAATATGAATAAAAAGTGAATGATTGACAAGTGGTAATGGAAGGATGGCTCACGAAAGCCACTTTAACTTTGCCAGATTTAATAAATAAAAAAGGAGCTTCTTGAGTAATAAAAATAAAGCATTGTTTACCTGAAATTCAACTTTAAGCATCTTGTTCTTTATCCGGCAACTCTACATTTAGAAAAGAAAAAAAAGCTAATGGCCAAAGTATGTGAAATCATCAACATTTACCTATAAAAAGGAAGAAATAAATTTTCTTCCAACACTGTGTTGCTAGATATAAGGAACCTCAATATACATGTTTAAAAAATAAAACTTAAAAAGAATCAAAAAGGAGAAAGGCAAAGCTTCTTTTGAAACACAGTTTGGTTTTTAAAAATCTTGCTAGACTCCAAGAGATGTTATGACCTATCCTATCACATGTGTATGTGGGTGTGTTTTGGGATAAACCTTAAAACAGTTTTTAAGTGTTTCCTACACTCTGTTCTAACCTACCTGAAGGTCATTACAGGAGAGTTGCTGCTAAATTGTAAGCATGGGCTTACACTTTGGGTTTCAAAGTGGAGCTTGATAGAATTATTACATCAAAAGTAAAATGCATATCAATTCACAATGCCAGAACATCAAACGGCAATCTTTTTACTCACCGACACTGACACTACATACCTGAAAATTTTCTAAATATTAAGCAAACCCCTGATCTCCTAGGCTGGTGACTCCTACTGATCCTTCCAGGCTCAATTTAACAATTAACAAAAGTGAAAAATATTTTGTGTTAAATTACAAGTCTCCCTAATAATATCATAAGTTCCAAGAATATTAGGACCCAATCTGAATTGTCTACTTTTTGTATACCTGGAGGTCAGCATAGATCCTAGTATAAATAGGTACTCAATTATGTATTGAATGAATCAAGTTTTAAGGCAAAATAAAATATAAATAGGAGTGTCGCCATCTTTTCTGTCTTTTTTAGCTTACTTCTCATCAGTGTGTTTTTGAGTTCCCTCACACCTTAATATTTATTAAAAGATGAAATAATAACTCTGATTTCTCCATTTCTTTGTCTGTGAAATGAAACTAATGCACCTATCCCATGGTATTGTTATAAAGATTTGGAGTTAATATACAAAAAGTATTTGGAACAGTGCCTAGCACATAGTAAATGTCATCCATCATCATCATCATCATCATCATCATTAGCTGCAGCAGCATTATTTATAGCTGGGTCTTTGTCTAGTAAGAATTTCAGACTCTGGAGTTCTATTGTTTTTACCATCTTTCCGCTGGTTAGAAGTCTGGTCTCTGACTGGATGGACTCCTCTTTGGAGTTTTAAAAGAAACATCACCCCTTCTGGAAAAGCCTAGCCTAAAACGTTTCCTTGGAAAGCAACATCTCCACTCTATGTTTGTTTATCCTCCCTTATCAACCTGCTTCTTTAGAATCCTCCCCTGAATGTTGATTACTATAGTTTAACTGTGCTGTCTTGTCCCCACCATCCATTTTTCCTTTCATTCTGAAAACCTACTGTGATGTCGTTATCTCAGCTGCTTTTAATTAGACTACATCAATTGAAAATTGAGAATGATTCTAAAAATTGTCTTTTACAGTCCAGATCTGTTTAAAACAGAATAGCATGTTTTATACTATGTTGACTATTTAACAGTTATGTTAGAAATCCCTATTATCTATTGCTTGAATAGACCCAAATTAACAGACCCAGATTAAATGTTTATGATATGTTACGGCTTGAGATATCCGTATATTATACTAGCTGATATTCTTTCTGTATATACAATGTCTCTCAAGTTCTCTTGGACCAGAGTTGTATTAATAAAAGTAATTAGCATAAAACTCTGCTTAGCAACATTGATCTGTGGTTGTTATATTAAATTACTAAAATCCCCTTCCCCCATATCATCAAAATTGCCATCCTGAATCACCTTGCATAATGGTTAAAGATGCAAGACTATTTCTATTGGGCTTTTTTGCTATAGAAATGCAACTTTCTGATGAGAACATGTTTCAAATTTGCCAGACACCAATTCCCTCCTTGCTGATTCCTGGAATCCAGGGATAGTGACCCACCCTCAACTGGCCAACTTCACTTCATTCCCTTACCCTCTAATTTATTTCACAGAGAACTATCTTTTGCAATGAATATGCTAACATATATAAATAACTTTAACAAATATTTTTCAATTCTATTAAAATTTTCATTCTTACAAAAGTATGTAACTACATCTCTTACCTCAGTGGCTCTCAACCTTGGCTGTGAAGTATTTTCTGAATTTTGGGAGTTGATGGAAATTTTTACGGGTGGAAATATTTTTATATAAGCTTTATACAACATTCTGGATGTTCGGCCATGAGATTTTTCCCATTTCATACTAGCTGAGAAATAACTCAACAAACTAGTAATATCACTGTCTTATTTACACACTGAACATAATAATTAAAATAATAAAGAATAAAGCTAAAATCTAAAAATGAGAAAAAGGCATATATCAGCTACATTCCTTTATATTCTGGCATATCATCTTACAACTGGGAATATCTTGTTCTTGGAAAATCTTGGTATCTGGTGAGAAATGGTAGAATGGTAATGGAAAAATGTCTGTGGTACTCTTTAAAATACCCTCTATGTGAATAAAATTAGAGTTCTTTGCTCTTTAAACGCCTTTTTCTTTCTTAAGTTTTAAAAAACTTTTGGTGTAAGTATTCTACTTGGTGAAAGGGGCAACCAGTGTATAGTCACATTATGTACATGAAATTCTTTGAGTTAATTATTAGTAATAATTTGCAACGCAAATGAAAAGATGTATAAAGTTGAATTTGAATACGTTTTTATTTATACACTTGCAAAATAATTTGCAGCTTCAAAGAAAACAGAATATATAACTGCATGTTAGAATCTTTTTCTTAATCCCAAACATATTGCATCCATTTTAAACAATGCTAGACGGAACATATCATATCATGATGCTTCAATTACCCATTTTAATCTTAATAAAAATTCAGAGAATTGGTGAATCAATAGTCATCATGATTAAACAGATATATTCCCGAGTTGTCTTAGAGCCAAACTTTTAGAAATAGCTTAGTAGGGGAAAATAGCCTTTCTTGGAAAGGTTGTACTCCAGGTTTAAGTAACTGTGATTTGGTTTCTGAGTCATACAACGTGCATTAATATCTATGTACCATAATGAGAACTTAAAGTGGAATACGGTCTGTTGATTCCTAATATCTATTCAAATATAAGTTATTAACTCCATTATTTAGGGGCTGTTTCCAGTTTATGAATTATTTATGTCCTTTGTTTTGAAAAGGTTGTTATAGCTGTTAGGGCCAAGACAATATAAAAACTCCAGAACTTGATAATAATGCTCATGAGATATTTAAGCATAAGGGAGGCACTGATTACAAAAGCAAGTAACTTGTAATTGAATGAAGAGCCTAAATAAAATGCTTCAGAATTGCAAAGACTCATTCTATATGGATTACTGAACAACAGCATAAAATGAACCCTCCAAGAATCTCCATGTGGTTTTAGTTTGAAGTGAAATAAACTATGATTTTTTTTTATAAACATCAGATCTTGAAGAGTTTGATATCAAGAAGTATAGCCACAATTTTTATTTGTTACCACTAGCAAACCAAACAAAAGTTCTAGCCATTGATTGGGCTTGACTGCCCTGAGCCTACTAAATTCTAGGATGATTTAAGTTTTTCCAAAGAGTATTCTGTTTGGTCCTTCCCAGGGCTTAAAATAGAACATATGCAATGGAGATAATAGGGTGTAACCCATTATACAACAGATAATTTTAAACTTGGTTCCAAAAAAATATTTTTAAAAGTTGAGAAACTCTTTTTCTGTCATCAAAAATAATGATCAAACCACTAATCGTAGCCACCACTAATTATCATTAAAATACAATTTGTCTCTTTATAGGTATAAGGCAGTGCTATGGGTAAATGTTACTAATAACAGGTACACTCTGACTCAGGGAACTTCTATATGCCTAAAGCCTCTGTGAACAATATTCAGGTAAAAGTCACCATTAATTCAGCTCTTTTGAACGGTGGAAGGTTTTCAGATAAATGGCAACTAATGGTCAAATACAGAATCTCTGAGATTTGTACCCACCAGATTTTATAATTTTTCATTAAGCCATTTTGTCAATGTCACCTCTGAGACCAATTAAAAATAAAGAGGGATTTAAAACATTCTTAACAAAAATGTTTTTTCTATTAGACAACAGAACCAACATATTCTTTACTGCAATACAATTCTACTACATGTAACTTATATAATAGATGGGGAGTAAACTAATAGCCAACACAATCCTATTTTGGGATGTTCAACATCTCCTCCATCATCATCAGAAAACCAAGATTTTTCTGGTACTTATTTCATTATGCTAAAGTTACTTTAAATTATCATGTAATTCTTTATACTTTCAGAAATTTCAACTGAGATATTTATTTGTGAGTGCTATAATGCTAATTTACTTCATAGAAATCACTCTTCACTGAAAAATAGTATAATGACAATAGGTTGTTCATGAGCTGGGAGGAAGAAGTCAAATTTTATTGCTGGACCAACTTAAGCCTAGAAAACATCTGTGACAATTGTTCAACAGAGTCTGAATTATTGATAAAGGGCTTAATTTTTCTAAATCTTTATTCTGACAATACTTCTTTTAAAGCTTATGGACTGAAACGAGATGGGTTTTGCCTCTTTTATAGTTCTATTATCTCAACAAAAGTAGATAAACAGTCAGATATTATTTTAAAAAATAACTTCAGCAATAAAATGTCAGTGATACATTGCCCAAATCAAACAATTCCCAAAGTTTTCTGAACATTGTTACTAGAGCATTTAAGTAAAAACAACAACAACAACAACAACAACAAAATCATTATGATTATAAAGCTAAAAACATTCTTTCCTCTCAAATTTCAGAATATGAACACAGGAATATTTTGAGGGGGAATTATAGATCCTTAAAATAACTTAGAGAAATCAAAAATTAAGAAAATCATAAATTAATAAGATGTTTAAGTTTTAAGAAGAATGTACTATCATATATATTTCAAGATACCTAAACCATCATAGAATTATCTGTCTGTTCTTTGAACTCTGGAAGGGAAATAATATATTTTCATCATTCAGATTCTTCTTGAAGTCTTTGACTTTTGGAATGATGAGAATCAAAGTTTTCCTAAGCATTTCCCTGCCTGGATTTGGACATGTTCCTCATGAACACCTACCGAAAGATGCACTTTCCAATCTTCTTGTCCTTATTCTCAATCCCTTCCCCTACAGTCTTAATGTGCACTTGATGATAATACTTTATGGTCTAGAATTCAGGGATTAGGAATTCAAAAGCCATCAGAGACACGGAAGGTAATGTTAATTTGTAAAGCCTTTATACCAAGGTATAAAGTAACAGAAAGAATCAGGACCAATGGTGAACTGAAAAAGAGATACCTAGTCCAAAGCACTCAAACTTGCATTATTTTCTGAAAAATACAGGGGTAGCCCAGGAAGACAGGTTAACAGCTTGGCTTCAGCCCAACAATTGCTATGCACAACTTTTAATCTAGATCAGTGGTTTTCAAGACTAGTAGCACATTAGAGTCACTGCATGAATGAAAACAAAGCAGAACTATATATGCCCAGGTTCCTATTCCAGAATTTGAATCAGTTGGTCTGGGATGGTGCTCAGAATATGGTATCTTTTAACAAGTTTCCTAGATGATACTAATTAATGTCCACCAAAGCTGAGAACCTTGAGTATAAATAATACATTTTAGATCTAATAAATGGATTTTATTATATTACATGAAAACTATTATATTACATGAAAACCATGTTTTGCTGAGATGTTAATTCCTACAGTTCCGGAAGAGGCTGGTAATTTACAAATTTATAATAAAGTCAATTCACTGTTTTTCAAATGCTAGGCTTCTCTACACCATCTTCACTCACATTAATTTGTTAGACAGCTGAGGTTAGAAATACAGACAGTTATCTCAGAACATAACCTTTGTAACTATGTGTATTAATTACACAAGATTCTCCAGGGAAATAGAATAAATAGGATGTTTGTGTATATGTGTGTATAAATTTGTATCTATAACACATATATATTATATATAATGTTTTTATGTATCTTAGGGATCTTTAAGTTACTCATTACATATTTAAAGCTATGAAATGTGCATTTCTTGGCAAGTTACACTAGTGATTTTATATTTATTCCAATTTCCAATAAAAGCTTAAGGAAACAGACAAAAATATAAAGGACAAGAAAAATAGGGGAACAGCCACAAAACAAAAAGATTCAGTGACAGGAAAAAGTCTTCACAGTCAGTGCCCATCAACATTTTAAAGTTATCCAAAGAGTGCAAATGTTCAATTCAAATCAATATCATGCACTAAACTATTAATACTTGTCCCTTGAAGTTGCAGACTAGAAAAGTAGCCCACCTCTGTCATATATACACACATTTATAGAGGGCAGGAGAAGGAGAGAGAGAGAGAGAGAGAGAGAGAGAGAGAAGGAAAAAAGATTCTTAGAATTGGTTTATGTAATTACAGAGACTGGCAAGTCCAAAATCTACAAGGTAGACCAGTAGGCTGGAGAGCTGGGGAAAAGTTGATGTTGCAGCTCTAGTCTGAAGACAGGGTGGAAACAGAATTTCCTCTTCGCTGGGGACCTGTATGTTATTTTTCTTAAGCCTTCAACTGATTGGATGAAGCCCACCCACATTATGGAGCGTGATCTGCCTTACTCAAAGTCAATTGATTTAAATGTTAATCTCATCTAAAAAAATCCCTTCAAAGAAACATTTAGAACAGTATTTGGTCAAATCCCTTGGTACAATGACTAGTTAGGTTGATGTATCAAATAACCATTACAACTTTACCAACTACAACACTTGGAACTACTTGCTTTTGATGAAACAGAATTGCATTCTCTCACTCACAAATTCAGTTTCTTGGTTACCTATGTGTTCTCACCAGCCAAAGTAAATAACTGAAAAAAACACGGTTTTATTTCTAGACCTATGCCCTTTTCTTTATATTTTGCTTCCTTTAGGAGATGTTACATTGAGAGAATCCTCTCAATTCACGGTTTCTGGCATTAAAGAACTTTTATTTTTAATTTTCCTCTTCATTTTTCCATTTACTGAACTAACATTCACCTGAAAATGATGTACTTAGGTTTTTTTTTTTTTAAAGGGCTAGAAGTTAAAAACAACTTAAAAAACTATAGTGCTAGAAGTTAGATTTGGAAGTTCTTTTATACTAATGTGGCAGTTTGAAAAAAATGGTTACGATTTATCTGCAACTCCTATCTGGAGGTAAAATCTGTGTCCTCTTTCATTGAATTGGGGAAGCCTTGTGACTACTCGAACAAATATAGAATCAATGCTATGTAACTTCCAAGACAAGGTCATAAAAGGCCTTACAACTTCTGCCAGGCTTTCTTGAGATGGCCACCTTGGGAGAAGCCAGCCTTCATATAAGAAATCTATTGTGCATGTCTTAGATGCTGGAAAGGCTGCACAAAGGAATTAATGCAGACAGTCCTGCTGAGCACAGCAGTCCTAGCTATTACTGCCATGGTGGCAAACGAAGTGAATGAAGTCATCTTAGATTCTACAGACCAGCCTATTGGCTGAATATTATGTATATATAATATGTAATATTATATATCTGACTTTATTTGATACACTAAGGAGCAAAGAGTCAAATTCTGCCTGAATTCCTCACTCACAGAATCCATGTGATACAATAAAACAGCAGAAGTTTAAAGCTACTCAGTTTTCTGACAGTGGGTTACACAGAAATATAATGGAAACAATTAGTAATGGAGATAAAGGACTAGAACTAAGAGCTGAGACATCTATTTTTTCTCTTGAGTTAAATGTAAGAGCAAACTTAAATCGGCAGTTTCATACACACTACAGGCACCCATAAAGCTAAATATTCTCCGGATAAGCTGACACAGGGGTAATGATAACACTATTGTGTTCTGCTGGCTACTTAAATCTGCTTTGATGAAAGGGAGGCACTTCAGAAATTACATTTGATTTTCTGTCCCATACCTCACCCCATTCCCAATCATCCCATATCCACCGAGTGACACAAGAAATTCAAAGTAACCCTAGACCTTCCCGCTCCCTTCTGTTACGGAACCAGGCTGGCACGCTGGCGGAAAAACCAAGCGGCACTCGGAGATCTTGGTGGATCGGAGATTTAGTTAACACCGGCAGGCTCAGAAGAGACCTGTTTCTCCAAAGATCTGAGCCCTGAGCACAAGCATGGGGGACAATTTATAGTCCGTTACTTCCACATTCCGCGTTAGTAGTAATTTGGCACACACAGCAAGCACGGCAGGAGGAAGAACCCAGAAGAGGGGTCTCTAAGCTAGAAACTAGCGCTTATGTTGGTCCCAAAGGCCATCTGCACCATAAGGTGCAGAACTTTACTTATTTTCCCAACACCATCAGTACAGTAAAACCTGTTGTGTCTCTACCTCTAAAATATTTTTCCAGTGCATCCACTTCTCTGCATCTCTACCATCACCACCTCAGGCCACCATCATTTCTTGTTTGGTTTATGGCTACAGCCTCCTAACTGCTTACTTAATTTTCAGATCTTTTTCACTGCTCTGTTTACTTATTTATGTATTTTCACTGCTCTGTTTAAGACTCTTATTTTATTTTCATTATCTTGGGAATAAAACTCAGGATCCTAAACTTACAATGAGTAAATAAGCCATTGATGCACTGCATAATTAATACAACAGACAACAATATTGTATTATAATCATCAAACTAGAACTTAATTATTCCCTAAATTAAAAAGGATAATTATGTAATATCATAGAGGAACTAATTATCACTTCAGTGGCAATCATATTACAATACAGAAATAAATCAAACAAACATGTTGTACACCTTGAGTTTACACAATGGTTCATCTCAGATATATTCAATAACACGTATACACAAAACAAAAACAAATAACTCAATACCTTCACCATGACCCATAATGTGTTGTTTGATCTAGCTCCTGTCGACACTGGCAATCTTATATCAAGCAATACCACTGTTTATATACCATTTTCCAGCCACATCAGCCTTTTCCAAGCTCCTTGAACTTCCCAAACTTTTTTGCCACAATATTTTCATGCTTGCTCTTCTCTTTGTCTAGAACACTCCTCATGTCTGATTCCTTCTCACTTTCACATTCCCTGATCCTCTCTACTAAAGATTCTTTTTGGCACATGCACCCCAATGTTTATAGCAGTGCTATCAACAGTAGTCAAATTATGGAAAGAGCCCAAATGTCCATCAACTGATGAATGGATGAAGAAGATGTGGTTTATATATTACAATGGAATGCTAGTCAGCAACAAAAAAGAACGAATTCTTGCCATTTGCAACAACGTGGATGGAACTGGAGGGTATTATGCTAAGTGAAATAAGTCGGTCAGAGAAAGACAGATATTATATGATTTCACTCACATGTGGAATTTGAGAAACTTAACAGATGAACATGGGGGAAGGGAAGAAAAAATAAGATAAAAATAAAGAGAGAGGCAAACCATACGAGACTCTTAAATATGGAGAACTGAGGGTTTTATAGGGGAGGTGGGCAGAGGGTGAAATGGGTGACAGGCATTAAAGAGGGCACTTTTCGGGATGAGCACTGGGTGCCATATGGAGGAGACAAATCCCTGGGTTCTACTCCTGAAGCCAAGACTATACTGTATGTTAACTAACCTGAAAAAAAAAAGAGCCCTTTTTATTTCCCTCATAATACTACTTTCAACATTTATGATCTCTCTTATTAATTTTTATGCTATTTTTATGCTATGCTATAGCAGTGGCAAATAAGTCCCAGGCAGAGACAGAGGTCTCATTTGTCTTACTGATCCATGTTATCACCAGCGCCTACCATTGTGCCATAAACAGAAGATATGTTCAGTGAATACTTTTGAATACTTGAGTGATCGAACGAGTGCTTCAAGTTCTGACATTTCACTCCATCTGTAAGTAATAGAATAATCTGAATGCCTGGAATTAGCCAAAAGCATAGATTCTATTGCAGAGCACTGATCTACTTAACTAGAGCATTCTCAATAAATGTTTTCAGTTATCATCAACACAGCTCTCATGCATCTCTTGATTCACGCATTTGTTGAATGTCTGCTTTGTGCCTGATTACAGGATAGCATAATACAATGCAAAAGCGCCTCACCAATCTAGGACACATCTCAGGTCACATTAATATTAGTACTCAAATACTGCTCTTTCCAACTTCCTGTCTGCTTGTTCAGGAACTCAAATGCCTTAACCCTCTCCCCCACCTCAGCAACAAGAGGGTTTTCTATGCACTTCAACATCAGCTAAATCATAGCTCCCACTGTACTCTGCTACTCCAAGTTCACCTTTAATTACCACTGCTGGTCTGGTTATCCCATACAAGCTTCTGAGCCCACTAAGGTGTCTGTCCTTACCTTTTCATCTGCAACATTAATGCTCTCAGCTCTAACAGTACTGCATTATGTCAGTAGCCTTTGCAACATCCCATACCACTATATTAAGCTCAATTAGAAGAAGATAGGCTTCCATAGATGGATGGGTTGGACACCTGTACCAGTAAGAGTAAACTCACAATTATACCAAGTAGATTCAAAACTGTAAAAGCCTCAAAACAATATGGGGGTGTTTCTTTTTTTTTTTTTTAATGTTTATTTATTTTTGAGAGAGAGAGACAGAGCACGACCTGGGGAAGGGAAGAGAGAGAGGCAAACAGAATCTGAAGCAGGGTCCCGGCTCTGGGCTGTCAGCACTCGAAATCACAAACTGTGAGATCATGACCTGAGCTGAAGTCAGACATTTAACTGAGCGAGCCACTCAGGCGCCCCTAGAAGTATGTTTCTTGATCATGTGATAATACTGGGTGGGAGAACAGATTGGTGAGGCAGCCATCTCCCATATAGTCATTCAGAGACCTAGACTTATGAGGGTTCTGCCATCTTCTGCAAGTGGCTTCCAAAGTTCCCTGAGAGAGGTCTCAAATAGGTAGCAGGAAGGAGAAAGGAGAATGGAAGAGCACCACGTGTGATTTTTATGAGCCAGTCCTGGAAGTAGCACCTTCACCATCACTTCCTATCATACCCCACAGGATAGAACTCAGTCATGGTAATGACACATAATGACAAGAAGAGCTGGGAAATGCGGTACCTACATGGGCAAATCACTTTTCAGTAACAGTTCATAAACTTTTGAAGGGTAGTAGTAGGCTATGCCTGACACAGCCCATAGTGTTTCAGAACATAGCTTTTCAGTCCACACAGAGAACCCTTCATGTCCCCAAGATCTGCACATGTTTCTAAGATGGTTAGATTGGAACCGGTTTCAGGATTGGGCACTACACCATACCCAGACTTATCATTTCAGCAGAATCTTTAGTTGATGTGGCTAAACATAAGAATTTCAGCAAGGGTTCAAGGTTCTCCTTGTACTTTGGCTTTTTTTTTTTTTTTAATTTTTATTTATTTATTTTTTTTATGAAATTTATTGACAAATTGGTTTCCATACAACACCCAGTGCTCATCCCAAAAGGTGCCCTCCTCAATACCCATCACCCACCCTCTCCTCCCTCCCACCCCCCATCAACCCTCAGTTTGTTCTCAGTTTTTAAGTCTCTTATGCTTTGGCTCTCTCCCATTCTAACCTCTTTTTTTTTTTTTTCCTTCCCCTCCCCCATGGGTTCCTGTGAAGTTTCTCAGGATCCACATAAGAGTGAAACCATATGGTATCTGTCTTTCTCTGTATGGCTTATTTCACTTAGCATCACACTCTCCAGTTCCATCCACGTTGCTACGAAAGGCCATATTTCATTTTTTCTCATTGCCACGTAATATTCCATTGTGTATATAAACCACAGTTTCTTTATCCATTCATCAGTTGATGGACATTTAGGCTCTTTCCATAATTTGGCTATTGTTGAGAGTGCTGCTATGAACATTGGGGTACACGTGGCCCTATGCATCAGTGCTCCTGTATCCCTTGGATAAATTCCTAGCAGTGCTATTGCTGGGTCATAGGGTAGGTCTATTTTTAATTTTCTGAGGACCCTCCACACTGCTTTCCAGAGCGGCTGCACCAATTTGCATTCCCACCAACAGTGCAAGAGGGTTCCCGTTTCTCCACATCCTCGCCAGCATCTATAGTCTCCGGATTTGTTCATTTTGGCCACTCTGACTGGCGTGAGGTGATACCTGAGTGTGGTTTTGATTTGTATTTCCCTGATAAGGAGCGACGCTGAACATCTTTTCATGTGCCTGTTGGCCATCCGGATGTCTTCTTTAGAGAAGTGTCTATTCATGTTTTCTGCCCATTTCTTCACTGGGTTATTTGTTTTTCGGGTGTGGAGTTTGGTGAGCTCTTTATAGATTTTGGATACTAGCCCTTTGTCCGATATGTCATTTGCGAATATCTTTTCCCATTCCGTTGGTTGCCTTTTAGTTTTGTTGGTTGTTTCCTTGGCTGTGCAGAAGCTTTTTATCTTCATAAGGTCCCAGTAATTCACTTTTGCTTTTAATTCCCTTGCCTTTGGGGATGTGCCAGTAAGAGATTGCTACGGCTGAGGTCAGAGAGGTCTTTTCCTGCTTTCTCCTCTAAGGTTTTGATGGTTTCCTGTCTCACATTTAGGTCCTTTATCCATTTTGAGTTTATTTTTGTGAATGGTGTGAGAAAGTGGTCTAGTTTCAACCTTCTGCATGTTGCTGTCCAGTTCTCCCAGCACCATTTGTTAAAGAGGCTGTCTTTTTTCCATTGGATGTTCTTTCCTGCTTTGTCAAAGATGAGTTGGCCATACGTTTGTGGGTCTAGTTCTGGGGTTTCTATTCTATTCCATTGGTCTATGTGTCTGTTTTGGTGCCAATACCATGCTGTCTTGATGATGACAGCTCTGTAGTAGAGGCTAAAGTCTGGGATTGTGATGCCTCCTGCTTTGGTCTTCTTCTTCAAAATTCCTTTGGCTATTCGGGGCCTTTTGTGGTTCCATATGAATTTTAGGATTGCTTGTTCTAGTTTCGAGAAGAATGCTGGTGCAATTTTGATTGGGATTGCATTGAATGTGTAGATAGCTTTGGGTAGTATTGACATTTTGACAATATTTATTTTTCCAATCCATGAGCAGGGGATGTCTTTCCATTTCTTTAAATCTTCTTCAATTTCCTTCATAAGCTTTCTATAATTTTCAGCATACAGATCCTTTACATCTTTGGTTAGATTTATTCCTAGGTATTTTATACTTCTTGGTGCAATTGTGAATGGGATCAGTTTCTTTATTTGTCTTTCTGTTGCTTCATTGTTAGTGTATAAGAATGCAACTGATTTCTGTACATTGATTTTGTATCCTGCAACTTTGCTGAATTCCTGTATCAGTTCTAGCAGACTTTTGGTGGAGTCTATCGGATTTTCCATGTATAATATCATGTCATCTGCAAAAAGCGAAAGCTTGACTTCATCTTTGCCAATTTTGATGCCTTTGATCTCCTTTTGTTGTCTGATTGCTGATGCTAGAACTTCCAGCACTATGTTAAACAGCAGCGGTGAGAGTGGGCATCCTTGTCGTGTTCCTGATCTCAGGGAAAAAGCTCTCAGTTTTTCCCCGTTGAGGATGATGTTAGCTGTGGGCTTTTCATAAATGGCTTTTATGATCTTTAAGTATGTTCCTTCTATCCCGACTTTCTCAAGGGTTTTTATTAAGAAAGGGTGCTGGATTTTGTCGAAGGCCTTTTCTGCATCGATTGACAGGATCATATGGTTCTTCTCTTTTTTTTTGTTAATGTGATGTATCACGTTGATTGATTTGCGAATGTTGAACCAGCCCTGCATCCCAGGAATGAATCCCACTTGATCATGGTGAATAATTCTTTTTATATGCCGTTGAATTCGATTTGCTAGTACCTTATTGAGAATTTTTGCATCCATATTCATCAGGGATATTGGCCTGTAGTTCTCTTTTTTTACTGGGTCTCTGTCTGGTTTAGGAATCAAAGTAATACTGGCTTCATAGAATGAGTCTGGAAGTTTTCCTTCCCTTTCTATTTCTTGGAATAGCTTGAGAAGGATAGGTATTATCTCTGCTTTAAACGTCTGGTAGAACTCCCCTGGGAAGCCATCTGGTCCTGGACTCTTATTTGTTGGGAGATTTTTGATAACCGATTCAATTTCTTCGCTGGTTATGGGTCTGTTCAAGCTTTCTATTTCCTCCTGATTGAGTTTTGGAAGAGTGTGGTTGTTCAGGAATTTGTCCATTTCTTCCAGGTTGTCCAGTTTGTTGGCATATAATTTTTCATAGTATTCCCTGATAATTGTTTGTATCTCTGAGGGATTGGTTGTAATAATTCCATTTTCATTCATGATTTTATCTATTTGGGTCATCTCCCTTTTCTTTTTGAGAAGCCTGGCTAGAGGTTTGTCAATTTTGTTTATTTTTTCAAAAAACCAACTCTTGGTTTCGTTGATCTGCTCTACAGTTTTTTTAGTTTCTATATTGTTTATTTCTGCCCTGATCTTTATTATTTCTCTTCTTCTGCTGGGCTTAGGCTGCCTTTGCTGTTCTGCTTCTAGTTCCTTTAGGTGTGCTGTTAGATTTTGTATTTGGGATTTTTCTTG